>NC_092663.1:16191478-16503538 GCF_032118995.1 Asterias amurensis
TCTTATTGTTTTCTGGTTTAGGCGGGAAAAACTTTTCAGCTGCTTTGTGTTTCTTATCTGGAAGACAATCCCCGATGCTTTGCCACTCCTCAATATTGTTATTGTTGTAGTTTGATGACGATGAAAGTTCAAAGGCTGATTTAGTATCTGCTTGTTGTGTGCAAGTCGGTCCATTGATTTTAGATTTCTTGACGCCGCCATTTTGGATAGATTCGTGGCACTGGGAATTCTCCGAAACAGTCCACGTTCTGCGCCGTATTTTGATGACAAGAGGCTTGTCTCTCGAGTTGGAATCCAGCGTCTTCCCCGGGCTATCCGCATCCGAACTTCGCTGGTGAGAAATCAGAGCTACCTTGGGCTTGTTTACAGAAAGTGGAAGGAGTAGGTCATCCCGAGAGATGTTTTTCAAAGCTAAATTGTTTTGACGGAAGGAATTGTCACTTTGAGTTTCATCAGGTAACGGAGTCGTATGTTGTTTAGCATCGACGCCATCAAAATTTCCACTTCGCTGGGAATTGTTCGCTGTTGAAAATTTCTCCCCCAGATGTTCATTATTTTGCGAAAGAAATGCACATTTTGGCGAGTCGTTATTGGATACGTCTGACGAATGTGACAAATTAGAGTCGATTTCCAAACTTGAAATATCGGTTTCGCTGTCGCTTGAAATGTCATTTTCTCTGGTGTCAGTCATGTAGACGCCAAGACGTTTCTGGAAGCCATTGACAAATTTAACGGGCGGGTGGGAAGCTTGCTGCTCGAGCTCGGCCGTGCTGCACGGCGTAAGCTCTTGACAGTGTCTTGCCATGGCGTCCGCTGCTGTCTTGCTCACCGGGACTTTCGTTCGTTGTCGGCTCGAGAATTCACGAGGCTTTGCTGTGCAGCCGCACTGTGTGTTAATCATGTGCACTGTGCTAGATTTATGCTCGCTGTTCTGTCCTAGTGCCATATGAGAACGTTTTGTTAACAATCCTACTCTGTTATCAGTGTCAGCGACGTGGTTCACTGTCCGACCTACAACCGACCGCCATCTTGTGTGTGTGTAAAATTGTCATAGAACAGCCCCCCGTGATAATGTCAATAATGCAAACGCAGAACACCGACAGCACGTACCGTTATGTTTTTGAAAAAAAAACAGGGTTTTAACTTTGCCATGCTGTGTAACCCATGTGTTGTCAATGGAAGTACACAAACAGCCACTCGCACCCGACTATCAAATAAACCAAGTGCCAAAATAACCGTTTCCATTCGTCTCTTGATTGTGGTTACACATGACCGCAAGTTTCTTGTCTTACGTAAATTATTTCAAAAAACTAGATATCACACTCCGAGGGTTCGCCCAGCCTCATTCTGTCTGCGTGTACGACCATAGGCTGCACACGTTACCCATAAACCTGGCTGGCAAGGTATACACACGGACGCCAAATTTTTACAAATTCAAAACCTGAATTTGTTACGACATGACTTCCCTCAGTTATGATAAAGATTTTGGCAGAAAATATCACTCGGTCGTGTTAAGTGAAACCGAATTAACAACGCCACTTCTGTAGGTAACCTACATGTAACGCACATTATGCACATTTACAACACATACACAACACCTTGGTCTGGCCGGGCCCGGGTGGTTGGGTTATACACGAGAAGGTTTAGCCAAAACAATCTGTATAAAACACAAAACCTGTCGTTTTCTGTTAGCAAAATTCTACTGCATACTCTATATCTTACTTTTTGATATGAACCAAACAATCACATAATATATGAAGAAATGCAAACACAAACATTCGAAGAAATCAAAGGGCTGAGAAATACTCGTTTTAAGCTGCTATTATGAACAGTTTTATTACGATAACTTGTCTTTTTTGTAGCTCATGCCACGGCCAAATCACACACACATTGTGTTTGTGTTATAAGTGGCGATTATGTACGTATTCCGCAAGCAACCCATGTCAAATGATTTCAATTTTTACATGACTGAGAGATATAAGAAGTGGATTAAAACCTACAACCGGGCTTGCAATATGCAACTGCTAAGTGTTGCATGGTGCTGCACTGCATGCACTGTGCACACTCTGCAAAAACACAGGGACCTGAGAATTGAACAACCAAAACCCCGATGACCCCGCCCACAATTAGTATGCACACTTTTTGGCCAGGAAAGGGGTGGGGTCGGGTCTGGCGGGGTTGGGGTGGGTGTGGTTGCCAACCGTATGTGCTGGACATAACCCTTTTTGCTGGGTATCACGGGTTTGAGAGGTAGAGGGGTTGGTCCATTCTCTATGGTTGAGGTGAAACCAAACATTTTATCATTAGGAAAACAATTCTTCGGACGAGGGGGGGGGGGGGGCAGTCTGGGGATATGACCTAATTTTTATGTTATGTTTATGGTGGTGGGGCTATTCCTGTATCGGGTCATTCATTAGGAATTAACCTCACGGGGCAAGATAGGGTGGGGTAGAGATTGTTGAGGGGGCTGAATTCATTGAAATTCTATGAAAGTATTTGTAAAATCATGACAAGATTGTGAGTTGTTTATTTAAAGGCGGAGAAAGAACTAGAAATAAAAAGGGGGTGGGGGGAAAGAGATTGCACCTTTAATAATACCCCAAAGTATACGTTGAGGGCGCTATTTCAAATTTGTGGTCCCGAAGAAAACTGGTACCCGCGTTTATTTCCGTCGAAGCATCCACACCACTCAGCGACTGATAGCGATGTTAACCAGTGTCGCCATATTGCCAACATGTCAGCCTCCTGCAGACGACGTTTGCATTCGCAAAATGTATCTTTTTGTACCATTTTGTGTGTTCTAATTTGTCTTGTGTCAAGTACAAGAGCATATGATAATGAAGATTTTGAGTTGTTTGATCTGGTGGAGGAAGTTCAAGGGAATTTCTATGAGCTCCTTGGTGTTGAAAGTGTAAGTGCTGCATCGGATGATAATAATAATAAAATCTTGTCAATGATCATGATGGTCTGTTCATTTTACAATCAATCAAATCAAGATTGGTCCACCATGCTGAACCCGAAGTCCGAACTGAATGTTTGGTCCACATGGACGTGGTCATACTATAATGAAAGTGACAAAATATAATGGGGAAAACTTTCCGTATCCAGCCACTACCTTTTTTATAATTTGCTATCTCATTCTCATTTATGATTTGATTGATTGAGTAAAATAGTATTCAAGAAACTTTTTTATTTTATCAATACAACTTATTAAACAAATAACAAAATGGTGGCTTGATTGATACGGAAACTAGATAACTTTCCATATGTTGCCTCCAATGCAGAAATGCTGCGGAAAATCTGTCCAAGTCTAACCCTTGCAACCACTATTGAACTAATTTTTACAAAAAGGTCTCATTTGATTGAGTAAAAATGTATTAATATATTTAATAATGAAAAAGTGGTGGCATCTCTGTTCAGTGCTTGACCTGCCTGACTAGTTTTAAAAGCAAAGAATAGTGATTGCATTTGCAAGCGCATTATTATTTTGCCCTGACGAAAAGTCTGTGAGCTTACACCATGTGTATACAACACTGTGTGTACATTAGGTCAGCCCTTGTAATTCTGTTCATACTGTTTTTCCCAAGTACCAAATATAATTCCTGTTATTATTTTGATGCTTTTACAGACCGCTACTTCATCAGAGATCCGCAAGGCTTACAGGAAGCAGTCTCTTCTTCTACATCCAGACAAGAATAAAGAAGAAAATGCAGAGGAAAAGTTTAGACAGGTAGGCCCTATGGACAATAATAAATATAACGACAAATAACTTGTGCCTTACTGGGGCCCGATCTCATAGAACCAGCTTTAGCAGAAAGTATTGCTTAACAATTTTCTGCTTAAAGCCATTGGACACTTTCGGAACAGGAAAAAAAAAAGTTCACTGATTTACAAATAACCTACAGGGTTTGTCAGAAGGTAATGGTGAAAGACTTCTCTTGAAATATTGTTCCATGAAATGCTTTACTTTTTGAGAAAACATTAAGATTAAAACAATTATCGAATTACGGATTTATTTCAAACACATGTCATGACACGGCAAAACGTGCGTAAACAAGGGTGGGTTTTCCCGTTATTTTCTCCCGACTCCGATGACCGATATTCTGGTAAGCATAATTTTGTTGTGCTTGGCAAATTTTTGGTGCTTATAAGCAGCTCTCTGAAATTGGGTTTAGATATTACATCAATTTGGTTGTTCTTTATTTTATTTATAATCGGGCCTGATGCCTCCGAACTTCGTGTTTGAAAGGATGCAAGGCACCGAGGCATTTTCTCCAATTGGTAAAGGACACCTCTATGCCGAGGAAACTACATTTTATTTGGACATTTCAAGGGGGTATCAGGGGCTAAGAAGCAATCGCCTAAATTGTAGTTGTTAAGTGTCTGGCAGGCATATTTTTGATTGTGTTTTTTTCTTTGTCAAATTCAGTTGGTGGCTGTTGCTGAAATTCTTAAAAATCAAGATATGCGACAAAGGTAAGAATTGTTTATTCTGTGTAGCAGCAAAAACACTTTTGAATTACACCATTGCAAAATTTAATAATGGCTTATACCTGATATAAAAATTATGAATATTTATAATGAAAGGTTCATAAAAACAGGATTAAATATACACACAAAACACATAATTAAGAATTATTGTTAAAGGCAGTGGACACTATTGGTAATTGTCAAAGACTAGCCTTCACAGTTGGTGTATCTCAACATATGCATAAAATAACAAACCTGTGAAAGTTTGAGCTCAATCGGTCATCGAACTTGCGAGATAATAATGAAAGAGAAAAACACCCATGTCACACGAAGTTGTGTGGGTTTAGCTGGTTGATTTCGATGGTTGAATCTGAGGTCTCGAAATCAAATTCGTGGAAAATTACTTCTTTCTAGAAAGCTATGGCACTTCAGAGGGAGCCGTTTCTCACAATGTTTCATACCATCAACCTCTCCCCATTACTCATCACCAAGAAAGGTTTTATGCTGATAATTATTTTGAGTAATTACCAATAGTGTCCACTGCATTTAAGCGTAGTTAAAACAGGGTTATGGGGCTGTTTTTATTTATTTCTGTTCGGCAAAGATGGATAGCAAGTTGGGTGGAGTTACGAAGATTATTGGATCGACATGAGGAAGCCATTCTCTGTACACCGAAGAGTCAAGAAACTTTACCTTTTTTGTATGCTTTGTATTAAAGACACTGCCAGACACTATTGGTAATTGTCAAAGACCAGTCTTCTCACTTGGTGTATCTCAACACATGCATAAAATAACAAACCTGTGAAAATTTGAGCTCGATTGGTCGTCGAAGTTGCGAGATAACTATGAAAGAAAAAAACACCTTTGTCACACGAGGTTATGTGCTTTCAGATGCTTAATTTCGAAACTAGAGGTCTCGAAATCAAAATTGTGGAAAATTACTTCTTTCTCAAAAACTTTGTTACTTCAGAGGGAGCCGTTTCTCACAATGTTTCATACTATCAACCTCTCCCCATTACGCGTTACCAAGTGAGGTTTTATGCTAATAATTATTTTGAGTAATTACCAATAGTGTCCACTGCCTTTAATAGTTTATTATCTGTTCCTCTCTCTTCCTTATTAAGATACAACCATATTCTGGAGCATGGTCTCCCTGATTGGCGGGAGCCAGTGTTCTATTACCGACGAGTTCGTAAGATGGGTCTGGTTGAGCTGGGGATACTACTCTTCATCATCCTTACTGTCGGACATTACATCGTCTTGTGGTCTATCTATTGGGAAAGACTTCTGGATTTGGTAAAGACAAAACAGAAAACACATTTGCGTTTTAAAAATTACATTATTGACTTTCCCACTCTCTCTCTAACCATTCCTTACTGTAACGTACAGTACAAAGTCAACCCTCCTACTGTATGACCATTCCCTAGCATCCACTATGGTTTGGAATGGTAGATAAACTAAGCCATCCTGTGATATGATGTGTTTTGAGAGCATCTACACAGTACACAGTCAACCTTCCTACTGTCTGACCATTCCCTAGCATTCACTGTAGTTTAGAATTATAGATAAACTGGTATGTGTTGAATACATCTACATAGTACACAGTCAACCCTCCTACTGTCTGGCCATTCAATATCATCCACAGTGGTTTGGAGTGAAACTATGCACGCCTGCAATATGGTGTGTTTTCAATGTATCTATATACAGTGTCTACACTGTACACAGTCAACCCTCCTACTGTTTGACCATTCCCTATTCTATTTGGCATTGGTCATACTTGCTAAGTGAGCTATTACTATCTTGTGTAAACAAAAACATTGTTCACCAATAATTTTGTTTTCTTGTTATTTCTTAATTGCAGGAATCAATCATCCCAAAAAAGAAAAAGAAATCCAAGAAGTCCAACAGGCAAGCTGCGGGAACCACCATCCCCCAAGACAACGAAGAGATCCTTGCTCAAGACAACCCAGTAGATGACCCCTTCATGCCAGTCAAGCCTTTACTAAGCGACGCACTCCCCTGTAAGCTCTATCGCCTTGTTCTCTCAACCATCATCTCAGCGCCCTCGACATTCCTGAGCGTCAAATCTGAAATTGAGATGTGGAGAGAGAGAAGGAAACGGATGAAGGAGGAAGCGGAGGCGGAGTTAGAGGAGGAGGAGGAGGAGGATGAAGGGAAAGAGAAAGTCAAGAAGAGGAGGAGGGTGGATCTACCGTTGTATGAGTACGAGCCAAGCACAGCAGAACCAGTTACTTATACTCCAGCAGAAACGATTTCAGAAAACACAAACAGAGCACAACAAACTAAGGTATTTGAAGCCGCCTTCGGGTCGATTTTGTGATGGCACATAAACAATTGGCAGCTGACTTTTTTGGGGATAAAGCTGTGCCTGAGCGAAGACTTTTGGAAACATATCAGTTGACGATTGAGATTGACAGTGTTGAGATACAGCATCAGTCGCTGTCAGAAAAAAATAAACATTCGCAACTGTAGACAAATTTCTACTTCTGCGACGTGTTTTAACAGGCAGGAATCAATCAGTATGAGGTTACAAATGCTGTACACATTGGCTTTCTCTGAAAGGTTCAAGGCTTTTAAAAGCAGTTTTTTTTTTCCAAAGGAAAATTAAATGACTTGTATTTTCGTTTGTATTTGTATTTATTGTGCAAACCAACAGCGACCAATGACAGGAAAGGGAAATATAAAAATAATAAATGAATCTTTAAATTTACAGATAAAAGACTAAATGCATTAATGTTCAAGAATTGAGTTAAGAAAAAGATGAAACATGGCAAGAGTTCTACCCTAACCCTTACTGATACCTCCTTTTAGGCTGGAGAATGGAGCCAAGATGAAGTGACCAAACTGATACGTGTTATGGCCAGGTTTCCTGGTGGCACAACGGCAAGATGGGAGAAGATTGCGGATGAGATATTCAGACCAGTAGATGAGGTAGGAGAACTAGCCCTAATTACCCCAATCTTTTCAATATTATCCGGCTGGGTCACAACTGGCTCCAAACCCTCTGAGTTTAGATAGCTCTAAGGTCCTTGCCAATCGAGGCAAATTTTGCAGGCAACTTGGAGGCAACCAGTGCAGTTCATGCCACAGGACCATCTTGGTAGCACTTGAGGGTTTTTTCAGACATAGTCTTATGCTCCCCTAGAAAAATATATGAACTTTCAAATGTAATGATGCTTTTTCTTCTCAGAGATTGTCTGAAAATAGCTGCCTGTAAATTGCCCAGTGTAACATGACCCTTGAAAGACATGTTGGACTTTAACATTTGCATGGTGGGAGTACAATCGCGTGACGTTTGCTGTGCACCATGTGTAAAATCTCTTTTGAGAAGTTGTGGTTCTGAGAAGAGGAGTGGTCAATGCACTTGTTCTATTGCAACTCAAAGAAAATTAACACATGGTGTCACCTCAAACATCCTTGGAGTTTGAAGGTTTTGTCTTAAGAATCTTTCTTTTGTACCATTTGCTCAAACTGAATCAAATATGAAGTAAGTAAGGCTTGCGGTGACACCATGTAAGAAATCTCTTTTGTGAGTAGTCGTGGCTCTGAGAAGAGCCGGTTTCTGGTTGGCATTTCGATCAGTTTTCCTCTGATCGTCTTATGAGAACAAGAAAATAATGTGTGAACATTTTGTTGGTAAGATTTTTTGTTGTTTGAAATGCTTCAGGTTATCAAGAAGGCTAAACAGATTAAGTCTGGAGGGTACGTGGTCAGTGTACAGGCTGCAACTCAAGGTAAGAGTTTTTTCTGCGCAAGAGTTTTTTCTGCGCCTTGAACACCCAGCGCGGGCGTGTCTCCTTGCGGTCCCGTCGCGTTTGTGCCAGAAGCATCACCCGTGCGCCCTCTAGTTCTTATATATAACTCTATGGCGTAGTGGTATCTTTCCTCGCCTTTCACCTCTAGGACCTTGGTTCGAATCACGCCAGTGGCCCTACGTGGACTGGACTCGGTTTTCATTCCCAACCTAAATGGGTTCCATTGGGTTCTTGGCTAGTACAGTGATTAAGTTTGCTTTTCTGAGAGTCCTTGGCTTCACAGCCAGAATAAATAAATATTAACTAAAACTTGATTTCCTAAATTATCTTTAGGTATTACTGGAGCTGTAAAGCACTCAGTAAGCAGTAAAACAGGCAAAACCTTCACTGATGATGACATAACGACATCAGAACCTATCGCACAAAAGGACAACACCAGCAACAAGCAAACCAAAAGGAAACCGAAAGTTGTAAACCAATCCAAGGCAGTGGATAGAACGTTGCTCATAACAGAAGCTTCAACTAATGGGACATCAGAACCGAGAAAGACGCCCCAAGAGCTCAGACAGAGCCAAGATGATGGGGAGGATGTGTTAGTACAAGGAGGTGTTGAGACGTGCAGTTGGACTCAAAGACAGCAGAAGATCTTTGAGAAAGCTTTGTCCATTTACACCAAAGGAACATCAGAAAGATGGGAGAAGGTTGCGGATGCAGTACCGGGAAAGACAAAAGTAAGCTTTGTTGAAATTGTGCTTTGAGATTTCTTGTAGCTCAGAACTTTATCGCGACCAGAAATATTTCTGTTACAAGACCCACAACTTCTTACTTTAATTCATGTATTTGCTGAACTTAAAGGAAGTTTAGAATTCTAAAACTGAAGTTTAAGAAAGACTTTAGTAGTAAATTTTCTGGTACAACCATGTATAAAACTCTTTTGGGAGATGTGCTGATGTGGCCTTGACGTTCAAACACAGGCCTGTATGCTTTTGTTTTTTGATATGGCAAGGGCTTCAAGGCATTTTCTTCTTTTGCCTGAATGTAAATTTAACATCTGAATGTAAATTTAACATCTGAATGTAAATTTAACATCTGAATGTAAATTTAACATCTGAATGTAAATTAAACAACTATTAGATTTTCTTCTTGGTTAAATGGCACCCTATGAGGAAATTGTTAAAGGAACACGTTGCCTTTGATCGGTTGAGTTGGTCTTTAAAAAGCGTTTGCAAGCGTTTGTTATAAAATGCATATGGTGAGAAAGATGTCAAAGTAGAATACAGTAATCCACACAAACATGCCTCGAAAATGCACGTTTTTTCTTTCACTAACTTCGACTAACACGGTCGGCCATTTATGGGAGTCAACTTTTTGACTCCCATAAATGGCCGACCGTGTTAGTTCGCAAAGTAAAAGGAAATTCACGCAATTTCGAGGCAAATTTGTGTGGATCATTGTAGTCTACTTTTAAAAGATCTTTCTATCCATATGCATTTTATAACAAACGGTTACAAACGTTTTTTAAAGACCAACTCGTCCGATCCAAGGCAATGTGTTCCTTTAACTTCTACCGTAGCATTTCAAGTGCACCAGGGGGCATGGAGGCAATTGCATTCGTTGTCCCCGTTAAGTATCAATAGGCCTGCAAACAGTAAACTTTGCTCGTCTTCAGGAGAGTGCAAAACTATTTTTGGAAAAACTGCAAATTGCACCTTGTAAAATGTCATGTGGTCTCTCATTAAAAGTGAGCTTAGTACTCTATGTCCGTTCCTGAATTGGTAGCTACAGCTATGGCTGTAGCTAAATTTCTGCATTGCCAAGATTTTTACAGCTTTCTATTATTTATATTTTCAGGAGGAGTGTTTGTTGAGGTATAAAGAATTAGTGGAGACCATTCGAAGAAAGAAGCAAGCTACAGTTCAGCCGAAAGGAAGTTAACAGTTATCAAACTTTACTGTCATCCCTAAACCATCAGGTTGAAGACATTGTAGGGTTTAGTTGTAGGAGGAAAACCCCAACTGTGGAAAACCCACACAATCTGGGCCCAATTTCAAAGAGCTGCGTAACAATTTTCTGCTTAGCAGGAATGAGCAGGATACCAGTCACAAATTGTACATGTGACATGATAGTTTGGCTGGTAACCTTATTTTGGTAAGCATAATTTTGTTGTGCTTATCTGCTTTTGTGCTTAAGCAGCTCTATGAAATTGTGTTCAGGTAGAGACTGAAAACCCAATCTGTAATCAAAGTTCCATTCTGAGTTGGGATTCGAACCAGGGTCCAAGGCACATAGGTGAAAGACAGAGAAGACTAGAAACTAACCAAACATAAATATTGAACTATATTTTCTAAAGATAGAAACATGTTTACATCAAAATAAAATGTACCCATAACATTTATTTATTGTAACCATATTATGGGGGAGGGGATGCAAATTGTAATCCATGCTCTTTATGCAGAAAACAGTTTATATTATTTATTCTTCCAGGGTCATCTAAAGAATTAGTAATTTGGACTTTGTTAAATTAGAAAAATATATGTATGATAATAGTTTTTACAAATTGTTATTGGTCTCATAGTTGTGTCGTTAGACTAAGGACTGAAGCTCAAAAGTCTTCAAGAAAAGTGAGAATGGTGCTTCCTAAGGTTCTTGTCACA
This sequence comes from Asterias amurensis, assembly GCF_032118995.1. Taxonomy (NCBI): domain Eukaryota; kingdom Metazoa; phylum Echinodermata; class Asteroidea; order Forcipulatida; family Asteriidae; genus Asterias; species Asterias amurensis. Next base: position 16,202,379 of record NC_092663.1, read on the forward strand.
CAAGGGCCAATTTCAAGAACAATCAAGATTGGTTTTAACTGTGTATCAATCTTAATTGCTAAGCAAAGTGTGGTGTCACAATACAAATATGGTGATACTAACAACTCATTTTAAGATGAATCTTAGCTTTGTGAAAACGTGCCGGGCAACTTTTGGGGGCAACCAACTGCAGTGCATACTAAAGGACAACTTTGGTAGCACAGAAGTAAATTTTCAAACATGCCTCATGATCCCCAAGAATAATTAAGTGAACATTTGAATGTGACTGCCTTCTCTTCTTTGATATTGCCGGAAACTGGTTGCCTGTCTCATGTGACATTGGCTTAAGTGAAGCTGAAAAGGGTTAACAAAACCAGTGATGAATCAGTATTTGTTGCAGAATATTGTTGACAATTTGTTTTTGTTTTGATGGATATTTATTTCCTTGTTATGGTTTCAAAACTAAGTCGCCCTTTATCCTGCAGTATCATAAAAAAGATATTTAACCTTAGCCAGTGGCTTACTAAGCTGAGTTTTTCTTAAAGGTTACTCTACTTTGGGCCTACTCTTGCCATAAATTCCAGACTTAATGACCCATGTTTGCAATAAAACTGCAATAAGATTTGAGAAAATGTCATGTACCCTTAGTGTGCAGTAGCAGTCTGCACTAATTACATCCTTTCCTCAAAATATGCGAGACGAACATTCCACTCGTGATCGACGCTCCAGCCGAACCGCAGTATATAGACGAGTAAACATATACTCTGGGCATGAACATAAGTTCGGGAATAATTGGATCTATCTATCTATCTTCATAACGATGACTAGATCAAGCTAGGCAAAACGTTGAGACCAACCCAAGAATTGACTCCGCGGTAGTACAGTTAATTACAATCCTTTAAGCTAAAGTAGCAGTCCCAGCCTATTTCTTTACCATCCGCCCAGGTAATAGTAAATAAGCAGGACAGTTCTTTCCAGAACTGAGAAGTCTCTGAACACCCGAACAATCTACTCCGAGGTAGTAGAATTAAGCAAGACAGTTCTCCAAGAACAAACTCTACCTAGCAAGTAGATACACACTTGGTGTTACCGCAAACCAAACATAAAGCAAGACAGTTCTCCAAGAACAAACTCTACCTAGCAAGTAGATACACACATGGTGTTACCGCAAACCAATAATAAGAATGTGTTGTCTAGCTTTTCAGTAATTGAGCTTCTATTTTTAAGCAATAGTGTGGAGTGCCCTTTTCTTGGTTCCAAAAGCAAATCTGACATTTTAAGAAACAATCCTGCCCAGGGCACAACTACACAGAGCTGCTTTAGCACAACAATTAACTAAGCACACTAAAACTATGCTTACCAAAGTAGGGTTATCAGCCAAAATGGCATTCCACATGCAGCATTTGTGATTGGTGATACTTGCTAAGCAAACAGCTGTTGTTGCTTAAGCAGCTTTATGAAATATGATAAATCCTAGATCAGTTAGTTACAAAATTATTTGTTTTCTCATTACAAATCTACTCAAAACCATTTTACTGACTGTCAAACTCACATTATTTATGACAATAAATTTAAACATTATTTTTAATTTCGAAGTAATACCAATCAAAATCCAATACAAATTATTCAATAACTTTGTTTTTGTTGCATTAAAATTGCCTTATTTAATTAGTTATTAAATGAATCAAAATAAAACAAAACTTTTCTGACAAATTGAGTGTTTATTGAAGTCTTTTATTGCAGGAAGGCTATCTTCTAATGAATTTTTTATAGTGACATTATGTTGGGAAGTTGAATGTGAGCACATCTTAAATTTTGAGTATTTTGGATTTATCAAAAACATTAGTAAAACTGTCCTCATACAACAGATATTTTTCATAATTTTTCAGGAGGATAAATTATACAAAGGACCAATTTGTAAATTTGTATAATATATGAAAACAAAAAATACCAAAATCTACTGATGGATTGAGGTTACATTGTGTAGGATAAACCATTTGTTTGTGATTTGTATAATTACGTCTCCACTAAAGACTAGAAGAACAAAACTTTTAAAAACAAAGTGGTCTATGGAGGTAGAGGTCTACCTCGATCCATGAGTGGTCCTATTTCGTAATCATGATAAACAAACAAATGCATAAATAAACACTAAATATCCAGGTCGAAACTATTTCAAACCCTAAACCCAACACATATTTTGATGTGATATGACCTCCATGGATTAAAACAGGCTGGAGATAAATTTGATGTTTTTCTTTAAATTTACACAACAAATTCTGCTGTTGAACAGCAGAGTTTCCCTGAATTACCAAATCGCCCCGTATTACTTATGTGTATTTCAGATCTATACTCGCCCCACCGGTGCCTAATGTAATAACTCGCCCCCATGTTTTCACCGGTACCCTGCTTTGCAAGGGTTAGTGTGCGACTTTATAATACGGAACCAGCCAATGTTTACCACACATGCACTCGGTGCTTGTATACATTTTTTACTGCACAGTGTAGTAAATTTTGACAATCGTCAAAACTCAAAAGTCAGCTGTCAGTTCTCCGGATAAACACTTTATCTTCACAGATTGGGAAAAATGTTAAATTAAAATGACGTGACGTCTTCGTGACAAGATGGATATTTCCCTCTTTCTTCTGGTCATTCTTTTGGCCACACCAAGTCCATCTTTGAGCGAACCATCTGGAAAATTGGGTGAGTAAAAACAAGTGGAAATGTTGGGAAATGGCATAGGCTTTACACGCGCGAAATTATTCAGATTCAATTTTATTGCAGGAAAGTTAATTCATGGAGATGGGAACCTCCATGGTTAATTTATGATCATATCTCATAAGCCTATATGTGTAACATCAAAAATTAATTATAACATTAACAGTTCTTGGAAGTGTGTTGTGTTAAATTAATTTAGTAATTAGGAGTTTTGTTTTGTTGTGCCTGCTTTATTAATTTATTGTCCGTTGTGCATAATCATGATAATTTAATTAAATAAAAATTAAACCCAAGTAAGCTGTCCTGTGTGTGTACCGAGTTTTAATACTGAGAGTGAGACTCAATCTTGGCCTTATATATATGTTTTTGCTTGGCCAATCAGTTGGCTGTTTATTTGCGATTTGCCAGTTTTTGCATACACGTATGTATTTATAATTTAAATGTTTGCGATAATCGTAAGATCCTGATGATTACCGCGACTAGTTAAATAAAAATCGCTACGACGGAAAAGGAAAATTTATGATTCTATTAATTAGTTTGGACTAAATTTTATGGGACGTGCCGAGAGTTGGCTGACTGTTCTACAGGCATGACAGTTGTCATTTAGGTGTTGTGTATATTTATAAAATAACTAAACCAGTCAATTGTTTTTTATTGCAATCCACGGTTAAGAGTATCACAAAGCTTGTCAAAATTAGTAATAAAGATATTAAGGGAATCAAAATTCACTTGCAATTAACTCAATTCTTTTTTAATAACTAGTTCAATGGCGATGTTCACAACCCTTGGTCCTTCTGAAGAAGGGTGATTCGAGGGTTACGATGAACTGATAAATCAACAGGTTGAAATTTGCCAAATTTGTTTTCTCTTCCCCCCCCCAATATTTGTACATATTTTCAATTAGAATATTTTAAAGTACCCCCCCCCCAAACAAAAAAGAGACAAGCAAAAGCAAATAGAAACGAACATCTCAAATTTGTTGTTAAAACTTAATTATTTCATTCAATTAATTTCTCTGTCCATTGAGCCGAAAACACAATGAAACACAACAGTGGATGCCTCTCCATGCCATAATCTTCTTCTTGCAATAAAAGGTCAAATGCCTGGAATCCCTGGATTACATAATAACCCAGCCCAACCCAAAGAGAGATTTAAGCATCTGACCACTGACCATCCTCTTTGTGTTGCTGAAATGAAGCGCTGCAGTGAGTTCATCATGCTCTGTTTATGCTAAATAGCGGTCCTTGCGACCTCTGTTCCGGTCATCAAATACGACATAAAAATATCAAAGTCACAGCTTCGGACATGCATCCAAGAAAAACTTTGCTTTTCAACATAACATGCAGTGTCAACTTGTTTTAAGCTCCAGAACATGATCGTATGTCACTCTTAAGAATATGTTTTTTTTAGGTACTTTTAAGAAGAAGAAAAAAAAATAGAAAAAACAAAATTATAAGAAACAAATTTAAATTTATATAGCCTCCATGTTAACACAGACAACTTCCCCTACACAAAATAAAATAAAAATTAAATAATTTAAATAAATAAAACAAAATAACAAAACATAAGAAAATGCTGATTTTATTATTTTCACAGAATCCTGAAAAGTGTTTATATTCTTTCTGCAAGATCCTGATTTTGACAAAGTTTTCCTCTGAAAAAATGACCAAACATACCTTAATGTTGTTTAAGTCGTCCGTTTCCTTAATGTTTATAAAATTAAATTTCCCAAATTTCTTAACCTGGGCCATCCATTTTCATATTCTTCTTATTTCCAATGTTTTGGCAACACTTTTCAGTTAAAATATCTTTGTGCACAGCCACAATCATGGGGTAGTCATTTCTTTTCATCTCATTTAATATAAATATGATTGACGTGAATACTGTGCTTTTGTACAAGTATGTACATTTAGTTATTTATCACATTTGCCAGGTTGCCCATTTTTTTGCATTGCCGAAACAACTTCACTTGTTTTCATTGGGCCCTGAATCTACAAGATCACCATCTCTACAAAAACAATATTAACTCATAATTCATACATTTATCTTGATAAAACAAACATAATGTATCCATTTATCCCATGATCATGTCAGTGTCACCATAGAGACAGCACTAGTCTAACTGACTAATTGCTGAGAGTATATTTGGGCAAAAACCCTTGAAAAAAAAACTTTCTGAGGAAAAACACATTGGAAATTCTCATCGGCTCCAATTTGTATGACAACCAAATAGTCAATCGGTACACAAAGTTCTCTCAATGCAGTGTAATTTGTCCAATACGCGTGAATTGTGTGCTGATACAAGAACATTTCAGGTGATTTTTTTTTTTTTTTGCTTCTTTATTCACAAAAATAATCAAGATAAAAACCATAGAATGCTCCAGATTGCAAAGTATGACTTCCAAAACCAAGATAAACACCAAGTAGACAACATTCCCAAGAATTTGTTTTTTTCAAAATGGGTTCGGAATGCTCACAGTTTTGAAAAATCCTGGGGAGATTTCTTTCTTTTTATTTCTTCACTAAATGGCAGGCCAACACATTTTTAAAGACAAACGACTGGGCTATGTTTCAAAATTTATGTTTTTCGTCTGAGATTGTTTTGATTTAGTTTTCGTTGTAAGAAAAAAAAGGAGGCAGTCTCTTAAAAGGAAGCTTGCTGGGACGCTAAACATTTGCTTGTTTAAGTACAGGTTGACATGAGGTAAATGACCAACCAAAGTATGATCAGCGATAAATGGTTTGCTTTCTTAATGCATGACTTGATCACGTAGGACAGCGTCTTACCTCCTGCAAACTCCTAATCATACACATCACAGGATGTCAGTTCATCAGGACCATGGTGTCGGCCATGCACCGCGGACACAATATGAAATTAATTCCCTCTCGATTGACGTCATTAACATCATTTGTATGCGTTTATTAAGATGCGGCTAGGAAGAATGGGTTCTTGGACATAGTGTAATTACCAGTTTGATTTGTTTACGAAGAATGACTGATGAAAAAAAAAACACTCAATGTGAAAGAAATTCAGAAAAACAACATTCTATAGGTGAAAACAAACCTAATAAACAAATAGTACGTTTTATAATGAATTTTAAGCATATTTCCTTAGCCATGAAAACTGGAATCGGGTGACATTTTTCATAAACATCGTTTGGGTTTTGGAAGAGTTAACTAATTCCCATCCTGTTTTTTTAAAAACCAAAATCATACGAAGGGTTCTTCTATTTTTACAAATTTAATTATACAGGTGAGCTCAAAATAGTTGGTTCTAAACTACATGTACACTGAAAGCATTTTTCTTCAAAAAGATTGTTTTTCATAAACAGACGTTAATTTGAAATTAACCCAGTTAGTTTCCTTTGTGGTATACTAGGCCCCAATTCCTTGATATTTTTAAGTGAGGCTGTATCATAAACTTTAGTGTGATCCCTGGTTTTACGACAGTCATAGGTTGAATGGCTTCTGACTGTGGCAGCTACCAAATAATGTTAAGAAAAAGGACAAAGTTGGGAGACCATCATCATACATGTAGGGCTCTGTAGATACCTCTGTTGGTCATGATGACTGTTAATCTGGAGGTTGTAGGTTCAAGTCTCGCTTTAGCATACTATAGTCATTATTTGTTCAACCCCAAATTATTCTGATGAAAGAAAAAAAATCAAAAGAAAAGAAAACAACCGAGCACAGCAGCTCAATGGTAAATAAATAAAATTAAACGCCAACACGCACCATTCAGTTGCAGTGTGTATTGCTTGTCCATCGTGTTTGCACACTGAGTATTTGTATAAAGTCCATTGGTCATTGATGCAGTGGCCATATTGCTGTACGTCATGCATGAATTGAATTATTATAAGTATTATTGACTGTGTGTGATGGACTGATACTTAGCATTAGAGTGACTGTGGACGGATTAATGAGCAGGCTTTGATTGCAGTCGGATCAATGACTGGTATCGTGTGATCTGTCAACAGCAGGTTTTCAATTAATTGAAATTATAAAATGAAAAAGTTCATCTGAGCGTAACTAGAACTGTCAAGGTTTTAATGGAGAATTTTTTATCATGTACGATGGTTAAAATTACTGTATTTTAATTTATTAGTAACTGGGATAAAAATGTCCAAACCATAGAACTTGTCATAGTGTTAGATGGAGGGATGTCTTTTGGACACCCTTTTTTAATAATGGACACCCTGCATGCCCTGTTTTAACTGTCATTTACATCAATTTTACATACGTGTACGTGTCACCCAGATTTTAAATTTCAACTCAATTTTAAAACCAAATTCTGGCTGAAACCTCGGTTTAGAAAGAGAGAAATCAAGCTTTGATAAAACCTTTGAATCATTGTAAAAATTTGGGGCTATTTAGGAATCTACAAACATATTTTGTAACCACCCTACCCATATACTCTATTCTTTCTCCATGATTCAAACCTTTGGTTTTTTTATTTTAATTAAAAAAAATTTAATTTATTTTAATTTTGCTGTTCATGTTTAGGTTTTGAACTTGTTTTGCTGGAATTGGACATCATATTTTTGTTGTGATCATTTCTGAATAACCTGTTATGAAAAAACAAGGCTTCTGATTGACAAACCAGAACAAATTGATTGACAAGCTAGGGAGACAACCAAAATTAGGTCACAAAATTAAAGAAAAAGTTTTATCGTTTGGGCTATTAACAGTAAACTTGACACAGTATTATACTGATATTGTATGTAAGTTTAATAAAGTATAATATGTAAGTTTACTGATTATACTTTTTCTTTTAAAATGAAATAGACTGGAAAAAGTTGTCTAAATTTTGTTGAAGGATGAAAATTACGCTGTAGTAACTAATGAAGCCATTCCGAGAATCAGGCAGTTCTTGTGTGATTAATTCCAGGCTTATGGGTGCATGTAGTTTCCGGATCTGATTTCATGACCATTGTGTAAAAGTAATGTAGAACGTAGAACAGTCCCGTGACGCTGACTAGAGCAATCTAGACGAAACATTGAGACCAATTCTAGAACTGACTTCTCGGTAGTGCAGTTAATTATGACCCTCAAAGCTAAAGTAGTAGTCCCAGCCAATTGTTCTATAAACCTTCCGCCCGGGTAGTAGTTAAAAAGCAGGACAACTGAGAAGTCTCCCGAACGTCCGATAAATCTACTCAACCATAGTAGAACAAAGAAAGACAATTCTCTAAGAACAAACTCTACCCAGCAAGTAGATACACACATGCTGACATGGTGTTTCGGCAAACCAATATATTGATACTTCACAATGCAATGCCTCAAATCCTATAACGTAGAACTGTTTTCACAAGGTAACATCTCTTTTATTGTCACCTGTTTCTGTTGTTACATATTCACAATTGATATATTGTCAAACCCTAATGCCCAACCCTGTGAAAATTTCATCAGATTTGGTTCATTGAATATGAAAATAGTAAACGAATTTCTGGGTGAATTGGTTTCACTATTATCTGTTTAGTTCACGGCTTCCTGGGCGCATGACTGACCGATAGGCTGAATGAAAGGTGGCTTTTTTCTCCCCCACACAAACAATATTCATAGAAAATTAAATTCTTAAACCACTTTTTACAAAGGAGGTTTTTCTTGTCAGTCCATGTAGGCCTACACTATTCAGTGTGTGTTGTTGCGCAATGAATAAAATATCAAAAATGCATTTTCCCCATTGTTCAGATTGTGCTAGTCACTGTGGGTATTGTTGGGATGAATTTTTAAAACGAGTGTATTTTCCAAGGGCCAAGTATCATGCATGTAAAATGAATTCATGGAGATAGACAATTTCTTTGGGCTAATCAAAAGCAATGTGCTTTAAAAAAAACATTTTCCCTGCATGTTGAGTTGACTAGCACGTAAATTTCTATAGTTATTATTTTTAAATTTCTATACATGTACACTGTATTACTGGTTAAATTATCTGGCATCCATCTTTCATTATTATACATTGTTATTTGTTTTCTACTGTTTGCTTAATTGTTATTGTCGACATGAAAAATAAATGTCTATTGAATTAAATTAGTCAGATCTTGAATTTGAAAAAAATCAAACTTTTGTGCTCTTTTTTTAGTCATAGTTATTTCAAACTATTATTCATGTAATGGACACGAAAACAAAATGAGTACCCACACATTGTGGCTTTGCACAGTGCATGCATAGATGTATGTATGCTACAATTTGCACCAAGTACAGTAAGATTGTTCCATCTCAGCCAATATAGATGGATTCAGAGGCAAACCATTATTCACTCCCATCAGATGAGGTCACTCCAGAGTCCACTCCCATCAATCTCTGTAAAGCTACACGCACTCCTCAAGGGTTTTTACTAGAAAGAAACGGACAAAATTGCAGTGAGGTTTCTAAAGATTGGCTGGGCATCAATGAGTAATTCTACAGCGAATGGGAATAGCGTCGGCCATTGAAATCTGAGAACTCAATGATTTTACACAGATGTGTATGTTGAAATTTGCATTTTTATTTATTAATTTTTGCTTGAAAGGAATAGAAAATATTGCATTGAGGTTTCAAAAGATTTGTATTCATTAATTTTTTTGCTTGAAAGGAATTTAAGTAAAATTTGCACTGAGAATTGAAAAGATTGTGTTGAGCATCAATGGAAAACCGTTGACCATTAAAATCTGGGAACTCAGAATGATTTTACATTGAATCTTTTATTTTGTTTTATTATACAGTTGTACAGTTTCTGCTGTACATTTGTTGCTGTTTTGGTTTTAAACATAAAGGATAATTAACGCGGGAGATGTAGTTCATATTCCTCACACCTATTTCTCTAGTAATATTAAAATTGACACGATAACCATGACAACTTCAAGGGCACAATGGGTCTTGACAAGATTCATTAGGGTCACACTGTTTCAGCTACTAGCATGACTGGTCAGTCTTTCTGTCATCGGATGATGGTAAAGGCTTGAGCTAGCCATCAATGCTGATAACACACTCTTAGAAATTTAATGCATCGGACTGGACGATTATGTATGATACAGGAACTACGTGTATGTATTGTGGGGGTGGGGTGGGGTGGGGTATGGAGATTGCATGATTGAAGAATCAATCATTAATAACTATCCTGGCTGCACGCTTTTATATTGACCATTGACTGTTGATGGTTAAAGGAACATTACAGAATTGTTTTTTTGCTAACGAAACAATGGCTGGCAGTAAACTGAAAAACCTGTAGAAGTTTGAGATTGATCGGCCATGGGTCACGAGAAAATAGTGAAGTGAAATGACGTGACATCGATTCAAAGAAAAATGAATGAGAAATTAGTTTTATTTTATTTCTCATCAAATATGACATTTCAAACAGAAATATTTCAAGGGATGTTTTCTATTATCATAATCATTAGACCGTGCAAGTTTTATGTAAATCTGTGATCTTAGACAAGTTTTTTCTTACAAATTCTGTAATGTTCCTTAAAACCATTTAGACTGTTATGCTGCTGTCATGCTTGTTATGATTCCTATAGACCAATGCTGCCACAATATTGGTCATGTTCCCTGTATCCAATAACAGTAATGGATGGTAATATTTATTGTACACAAAGGAACCTGACTATTATTTCGTTCCAGCCTCAGTTTGGTTACATTGATTTGAATGAGTGAAAATCAAAGGGCATCGCAGCAAAAGCAAAGGGCACAATGGCAATTGCTGCGGGTGCCGTGGGTTATTTCAAGGCCTGGTCATGCAACAGGAACTCATTAGCATTTTAGTCATATTGTCTCAGTGTACATGTTTGTGCGCCTTTGTATCTCGGAATCGTTCCAGCACTATGGACAACAGTCATATTGTAAATTATCTTATCGTTTGATGCAGGACATGACAGGGTATCGTTAGTTTCTAACACTCTGAAGTGATGGTGGACTGTCAGATGCGGACTGCGAGAAATTATGCAAATTTTTACTGACAGGGCTCTTGGAGTCAAATCGATCAAATGGCAGAAGGACAAATATCAAATTTATTATGAATTGGATTAAGGGTCAAATGAATACTGATGCAGGGATGACTGAGTATTCTAATCATTAACCGCTCCAATTACCAAACATCTGAACAAAATTACCAGATAAAATTAGATTTAAAACACAAAATATAAAATAAGAACAGAAAAATTAAAAAATTAAAAAACAATGATATCATGGTCCTTTTTTAAGACTTCTTTGGCCAAAAATATTTTTCTTTCACTTTACTTTTCTTCATTCTTGTACAAACACCTTGATCAATTCTGTGGTTTGAAATTAAAAAAAAAAGTGATCATGAGAACCTTTGAATTTCTTTTTTTTATCAATTGGGCGAGCGCCGATTTCTGGCTGAGGTCATGGTTTCAAATTCCTCAGTAGTCAATTTTGTTTCCTCTCAACCCTAAGTTATTTTATGATTCTATTGAATTGTAATATTCTCTAGCCTGGTTACCTGGCAACAAAACTTGATAAAATTATAATAGAATACATTTTTTCCTCCAAACTCATCTTAACGAGTTGCTAATGTACGAAATTTCATTTCATCTCACTTAGATCAGTAAACTGTAAATTGACGCAAACAATTTACAGAAATCCGTCGAGGATGAAGTTTCTTCATTGTGACGGCATTAGACGTACATGTAATAGTAGTGTTGTCCAGTATAATAAATGACCTTCTAACGTTGCGAGGCAAAACACCATAGAATCAACACTACATGTAGGTAGATTGTGTAGGCGTTGCTTAATGTGGGCGTCCGTCCGAGTGGATTCATCGTGAGGCTTGCTCGATGATTCTTGTGAGAATCTTTGCAGGGCTATTCTTAACCATATGTTAGGTGGGATGTTCAATACAAAAGGCTTCTGGCGACAGGAAACACGATCGTAGTTTTCCTGTTTTGTACTTGCAGAGACGGAACATCATTTGTGCCTGAATGCTTCATTGTGAAGAAGAGGTTTTGTTACAAATGAAGAACAAACAAGAAGAAATGGTACAAATCTATAAATAATGCTAGAAAAACAAACGATTAGATTTTGTTCAAACAATTTATAATAGAGGAATAGAAAATGCCGACAATGATGAAATTTATTATTATTACTGGTTTATTATTAAAAAACATCTGCTTGTCGCAGCCCAAAGACTGAATTATAATACAGATTTACATTTTTTTATATAAATAATTTAAAAAGAAGAGGAGAATATTTATACACAAGGGACATGAAAATTTCTCAGAAAGCACAGAGTACATGTATGCGGCGCTTCACACATATTGGTGTAAGGGTACCACGCTTTTAATGTAAATGTGTTTTTTTGGAAGTCAAGGGGAATTTTTCAAAGATTTTAGTTTCTGTAAATCCTGTATCAATGCATTGTTTGTTTGTAACTTTATTTATGTCAGCATTTGTAAAGCGCTCCGATTTTTTGTGGGGGCGCCATCAAAATGTCTGTATGATACGTATGTACTTTACAAGATATGACCACTGCGCACTGTACCGGTAATGCAATACGCTTTATTCATAGGTAACGACAGAAAATGTCCACAAGTGGCAACTTTATTAAAGACACTGGACACTATTGGTAATTGTCAAAGACTAGTCTTCTCACTTGGTGTATCTCAACATATGCATAAAATAACAAACCTGTGAAAATTTGAGCTCAATTGGTCGTCGAGGTTGCGAGATAATAATGAAAGAAAAAACACCCTTGTCACACGAAGTTGTGTGTTTTCAGATGCTTGTTTTATACTATCAACCTCTCCCCATTACTCACAGTCAAGAAAGGTTTTATGATAATAATTATTTTTAGTAACTACCAAAAGTGTCCACTGCCTTTAATAACATATTTACATTGATATGCAAGTTGCTATGGCAGCCGATTAAATGGCCATCATTGACATGGTTGAGAGTGTAAAATTATATTAAATATTTCATTGTATTGTTGTACTGGGCACTTAAATTTACTACTAAGCTTATACCATGTTCAGTCCAATTAATTCCCAAATTAAAATATTGTTTTAGAGTACAAGCTTGTTAATGTGGTTGTCTTTTCTATTTTCTTTTCTTCGATGTACATTGTGACACATACCTTGATATTTACATTTAAAGGGAAGGTACACGTTTGGTAATTACTCAAAACAAGAATTAACTTAAAAAATGACTTGTTAACGAGCATTGGAGAGCTGTTGGTAGTATAAGACATTGTGAGAAACAATGGCTCCGTCTGAAGTAGCATAGATTTTGAGAAAGAGGTAATTTCTCACTAAAATAAATAAAAGACTTCTATTCTACATGTAGTCTTTTATTTCTATCTAAAAGCACACAAATTCGTCCACAAGGATGTTTTTTCAGTCATCATTTTCTCGCAACTTCGATGACCAATTGAGCTCAAATTTTCACAGGCTTGTTATACATGTATGTTGGGATACACCAAGTGAGAAGACTGGTCTTTGACAATTAATAAACGTGTTGACTGCCTTGAAACAGACTTTGAACGTTTGAAATACCTACATACAACATTGTTCGTCATTGGATTTGGAAAGTTTTTTTTCCCAACCCTCCATTATAATGCTAACAGATCTTGACATTTCTGCTACACATTGATTAATTTTGACCTGCTAAATTCTACTCTGTATGACGATGAAGATTTACATGTGTGTAACACAAGTGAATGATAGGCCAACAACATTAGTTTGGTCGTGAAATATTTAAATCTTTCCAGTAATGCTGTAAATTGAAAATGAGTACTTTACTATACCATTACCTGTCACTTCTTGTAAAATCATGAGACTTTTTTTGTCCCTTTCTGAGGAATAGTAAGTACAAATTTGTACTATTAAAAGAGAAGGCTACTCAAAAGGGCATGAAGGCAATGACCAGGGGCATGATGGCATTTTCTTCAGTGTTACTTCCAAGAAGTGAATGCCAGGAATACATTTTTTACATGTGTCACCCCAGGACTTAATTGAAAATTTCCTTTCTTCTGTTGTCAAACCTGAGCAGTAATTCAGTGAATTATATAAGCCTGTGTACATATTTTTTTGTACACTACATTTATACTATTTTTAGTAGTACATGGGTACAGGATGTACAATGAAGCTGTCGACTCTCCCTGATTCTGCAGAAAGTTCCCTAAAAAACAAAAAACAATCTTTCTACGTTCTGATGATTGATATTGACCAAATCTCCCTGTTAATGGAACTTGTTTCCCTATTAAATTTATGGTGAATGTAATAATAAAGATCTCCCTGATACAGACACATGTATTATGACATCTCAAGCCCAACCCTCCCTGATTCTGCAGAAAGTTCCCTGAAAAAAAAAAACACCCTAATTTGTCCACGTTCTGATCAACTCTCTGTTAAATGGAATTTGTCCTGATTGTTGTAGGTCATTTTGAAGCTGTCAATTCTCCCTGATTCTGCAGAAAGTTCCCTGAACCCCCCCCCCATCTTTTCATGTTCTGATCAACTCCCTGTTAATGAAATTTGTTCCCCCATAATTTTAAACATAATTCTAAGTATCTCCTTGATTGTTGTATGTACAACATCTCCCTGATTGCAAGATGCAAATGTTGGCAGCCTTTGCCGTCACCATTCCTGTACTCTGTAAACGAAGGAAACCACTGCCTTAACGATGTAAATAGAAGCACTGATTATAAATGGCCAGTAGGTGGTATAGATGACATTGAGACTCAACGCAGACTAATTGAAGGCATGACCATTTGATTCTAGACTAATTGAGAAACGTCGCAATTTATTAGCATTTATCTCGTACACGTATGAGGGTTCTGGATAGAGAGAGAGAGAGCTGTCCTCGTCTTCATACTCGTTAAGTTAGCGTTGTCAATTGGAAAAGAATTTTGCAGGGCCAAAGGAATCCGTTTTGTGAAACAGAAATATAAAGAGATTGATATTCTGTTCTCTCCATTCTGTGCTCCATATGGTATTCCTCCCTCTCTCCGAATTGTTTCTTCATTGAGCATAATGAGAGAAAGTCAGGACTAGTTATCAAGCCAAATCAGCGACTGTCTAACATTTAGAAGGGCCAAAGGAATCCATTTTGTGATGTAGAAATATGAAGATTTATTGATGCTGTTCCACTCAATTTGTTTGATATGGTACCCCCTCCATTTTTGAATTGCGTCTTCGTGGAGAGAGAGCCATCATTATTCAGGGTTGTCAAACGGAATAGGATTTAGAATGGAAAAAGGAATCCATTTTTGTGAAGCAGAAATATAAAGAGTTATTGATGTGTCGTTCATTCCATTCTTACACATCTTCGTTGTCAAACTAAATAGAAATAGAAGGCCAAAAGGAATCTTTTGTGAGGTGGAAAAATAATAGATTTATTGAAATGCTATTCACTCCATTTGATGTTTGATATGTTCCCCCCGTCCTCTCTCGTTGTGTTTTCATGTTGTGCTTTGATATTAGTGGATATTTCTACATTATACAATAGGAAGATGGTGTGTAGGCTATTGAAGGGGGTGGGGGTTGTCTCCATTAGCAACACAGAATCAATTATGACACAATTTTTTTAAGAGTCCCAGTTCATTTTGAATTGTGTCTAACACATTTTGGTGATGGGCTCTTTTATCAAAATTATTATTTGAATTTCAAAGTCGCTAAAATCGTTGGGGGCATAATGTGTTCATTTGAGATGACTGGATATCATGCAGTAAGTTATTATTCTGTGATCCTTTTTCTCTTTGCAGGATGTCGCTTCAGTCCAGTATGCGACCAAGATGAAGTGTGTGCGGAAGGTTTGTAGGATTTGCCTCTTTTATTTCTCAAAAGACCGAACGTTTAGCTTGAAGGCGAGAAAAAGGGTCAGGCCAAAGGGAAGGGAAGAACTTGGGCCTACTTTTTGGTGAGAATAAGCAGGTATAAAAGGACTGAACGGATGAGCACAAGTAACAAAAATAGTAATAAACCATACTGATAAAGGCAAGCACCTCACATAAATGTCTCGTACCACTTTCAAAAGAATAACTAATAAATTAATGAAAGAGGTATGTTTTAAGCATGGACTTGAAAATAATTTTGTTTGGAGTAGTTTTTATGAAGTTTGTAAAATTTTTCCAACAGTGTCGATGAAGAATGTGAGAACGAGGGATGGCCGTATCTTTTAGTCGAATGGGGAAAGGGCACGGCGGATAAAGGTCACAGGGTCAAACAGAAGAGGGATATATGACAGATATGGAAAAGGGAAAAGGGTTGGGGTTGATAAGAAAGGAAATTTGGCTAAGAGAAGTTGTGGCATACAGGGCTTGAATTTGGTGTCAGTTTCCACTATGCAGCAGGGCTTTTAACTCACAAATTTTTTTGGACCAGAATAGATTTTTCCGAGGCAAAAATCTATGTGAGAAAGAACTGCACAGTTTTACATTTTAAAAGCACTTACTATAGTGACGTATAATACTTTGATACTCTAGAATTGAAAGATTATTGCAAGACTCAACTCAATCCAACATTTGAACATTATTTCTTTCAGTAAAAAGATACAAGACAGTGGAGTAATTTTATTCAAGATTGAAAAAGCAATTGGGCTTGTCCAGTCTTGAGTTAACTGGCCAGGGGCTAAGATCAGTGGACTCGGGCCTGTGGTCCAGCAATGTCCAGTGTTAAATTCAAGTCCTGGCATATCTTATTGATTTAATAATGGAGTATACATGTACAGTAGAATGTGTGTTGTGTAACGCACGTAAAAGAACCCAGTGCACTTATCATGAAGAGAAGAGGTCTGCCCCTGAGTTCCTGGTCTGATTGGCAGCATATTGCGCCACAGCATTTTGTAAAACATTGCATGGTTCTACAGTGTATGTAAAAAGAGTAGGTCTCATAAATCAAATGTAGTCCCACATACATTTCAGGAAAATACTGAATGTTGAAGTGCCTTGATGGTCACTGAGTGATGGATGCACGCTATAAAAGAAGCCACTATTATTATTTTTATTATTATTAATGCTTAGAATACTGTCATTTCTTGTTGTAAACAGATAAGTTATTTGGGACATGCACTCAGCGTGTAGCCAACTACTTGCCATCTTACGCTCTGGATCCTACTGGTTTGAAGAGACTCAAAGCTACGGTGCAGTATCTACTGGATCAGGGCTTTGCTTGGGAGGACCAATATGCTCAGGTTGGTATCAAAATCAGGCATTATTTACCAATAAAAAACATATATTGTGGGTAAAAGTATTCTGCATATCGAGTGATTAAAGGAACACGTTGCCTTGGATCGGACGAGTTGGTCTATAAAAAGTGTTTGTAACAGTTTTTTATAAAATGCATACGGTTGGAAAGATGTTTTAAAAGTAGAATACAATGATCCACACAAATTTGCCTCAAAATTGCGTGGTTTTCCTTTTACTGTGCGAACTAACACGGTCGGCCATTTATGGAAGTCAAAAATTTGACTCCCATAAATGGCCGACCGTGTTAGTCGACGAGGTAAAAGGAAAACCTTGCAATTTCGAGGCATGTTTTTGTGGATCTTTGTATTCTACTTTTAAAACATCTTTCTACCCATATGCATTTTATAACAAACGGTTACAAACGCTTTTCCAAGACTAACTCGACCGATCCAAGGCAACGTGTTCCTTTAACAATATCCCCTGATGCTTTGAGGCACCGCACACGTTTGGTAATTTTCAAAGACCATCATCAAGTCGAGCCCCATGTGGAAGCTCAAGACCAGTATTCTCATACTTGGTGTATCCCAACACTTATGTATGCATAATAACAAATCTGTGAAAATTTTGACTTGATTGGTCATTGCAGTTGCAAGAGATTAATGAAAGAAGAAACACCCTTGTTGCACAAATGTGTGTGCTTTAATCTGCCTAAAAAAATATGAAAAGACTTCAGACATGAAGCCTTTTAATATTTGAGTGAGGAGGTACCTCTTTCTCAAAAACTACGTTACTTCAGAGGGAGCCGTTTCCCACAATGTTTTATACTATCAACAGCTCTCCATTACTCGATACCAAGTAAGGTTTTATGCTAACAATTATTTTGAGTAATTACCAATAGTATCCGGTGCCTTTAAACCAGATGCTGTGACCACATTCAACATTTCTGCGAACTTTCAATACATCACATGATAGGCGGTTTTGTTTTCAACAAATTCAACACTACGTATATGAAAAGGTTTGCAGTAACATTATGTAATGACTATCTCTAAATGAGTTGGGGTGGTTCTGAAAAGAGCCGTTGGTTTCAACTTGACGTTTCGATCAGTACGCTCTGATCGTCGTCTGGAGAAAGCTGGAGAAACTCAACACTATTTTTCGAAAATTTGTTAAATATTTTTTCTCACAGTTTTTTTCTATTTTTGCTTTGCACTTAGGCAAGGTAAACACTTGGGCTGTGACGTTGCAATGAAAATGTCTATCGACACTACTTCAGGAAAGAAAAACAAACAGTCGATTAATGGAAAATATCTTGAAAGAAGTAATAATGACAATTGAAGAAATTTTTTAATTCACTGTTCATCAGGAGTTGAAAGAGACTGCAGCTTCATAAGCAAACCAGGCCAAGTTTCAAAAACTTAAAATGTTCCTTAGTACCAAATGACTTTTTGAAAGCATGGAACATAAATCTTCCAAAGAAAAATTATTTTCAGAACGGCTATGGTACAATATTTTGAAGGCATACTATATGTTGGTTATACTGAAAATAAAACAGAAAGGAAAATTACAAGCATGGATTTCAAATATTGCGAAATAATTTTGCAGTTTACGATGGAACAAAATGCTATTACAATGCCAAACAGCTGTTTACCACTGCACCTCCGCGTTTTTCACTCGGCTACCTCTAGATTAACAGAGCTCCATCGCTCCTACGTGATTTGCCTCAGGTTGCCCACGGCAACCTTATTTTCTCCTTCTTTCATGGTAGATTTACGTCATGTAGGCATTACTCCCCGCGGGAGTAGTCTTCATTGGTTTTCTGAGATGATGACGGGATGATTTTCTTTGTGTTATGAAGTCATGGAAGTAACCAACTGCTACTTGGCTGTTATTTATACTCACTTTTGGAATTAATCCGACTGTAGTGGGAAATATTTGCATATATGATGAGTAGAGTTGCATTGTTCTTGTTGTCGTACTGGATCATCGATTAGTTTAGGATTGTTTTTCGGATTTTAATTCTGTGGAAAGTTTTCATTTTGATTGTGCTGAGAGAGTTGGGTTATTCTTTTTGTCAGGATTTGGTAAAATTATGTCAAAATTTGCTGGAAGCTGAAAAAGCTGAAATTTGCTGGTAGCTGAAAAAAAATGCTGGAAGCTGAAAACAAATTTAAAACAGATTGTCCAAAAGACACCCAGACACCCTCTGGCTAACACTATGATTGTTAGGGATTCGGTTCAAACATTATTACTACTCATAAATAAGGAGAAATTATCAAAGTGACTTTAAATTATGCACGCTCATGGTACAAACTACATTATTTAGTGCAGGTCTGTTAAAATTAGTATTTTACAATACATGTACAATACATGCACGAAGATTGAAGAGCAAAGGGCGATTCTTTGTTTTTGAAGGGGCAAGGGCAACAAGGCATTTTCTCCTTGGTAAAGTGCACCTCTATAGGAGATGTTAAACTTCTATTAGAACACTTCAAGGGGCACCTAGACAATGCAGTTATTGACCAGGGGCAATACATGTACGAAGATTGAAGAGCAAGGGCGATACTTTATTTTTGAAGGGGCAAGGGCAACAAGGCATTTTCTCCTTGGTAAAGGGCACCTCTATGAGGAAATTTTAAATTTCTATAGAACACTTCAAGGGGCACCTAGACAATGCAGTTATTGACCAGGGGCAATACATGCACGAAGATTGAAGAACAAGGGCGATTCTTTGTTTTTGAAGGGGCAAGGGCAAGTGAAGGGCACCTCCATGAGGAAATTTTGAATTTCTATTAGAACCCTTCAAGGGGCACCTAGACTTTGAGACAGGGGCAACGTAGGCATTGCCTCCTTTAAGTACATGAAGTATCAGAGACGTAATACACACACTTCTAGTCATGCATGTAATGACATGACAATAATATTATAATACACTATGAACTGCACTTAACATGATGTCTCAACGGTTTATTTATTTATTTACTTATTACAACACCTTTTGAGACCCATTGCATATTACGCCACACTCTCAAAAAGGAGGCAGATCATTGGACAATTAGCTGTTCTCTGTGCGTAAAAAATGTGCGCGTGACCTCATTGTACCTGTAGTGTTTTGAGTTATATGCAAGGGGGAGCTATTGACTTCTTACACAATAGGCTACAGAACGCGCTTCCGAACAATGCACGTAATTTTGGGTGTCAAACTCTCGTTTGTTCATGTTTGTATAGCCAGGACAATAGGCACTTGTGAGTTCGTTGCACCTATGCGCCTTTTTTAATATTTATGCATGAGGTATGTCACAATGCTAACTCAAAACGAGGCGATGGGCGCAGCCACTTCAAGTGATGGCGGACTTGCGCCCATAGCCTCATTTTGGGTAAGAATTATGACGTCATGCATAAATGTTAAGAGAGGCGTATTGCAAGTGGTCTATAGAGGATTCAAAGATCAGCAAAACTCTACGTCAATGTCCGGTTGTTTTCACCAACATTACATGTAGTTTACTATAGGTATACAGAGCTACTGTTTTTGAATATGACAGTATGAGACGCACGTACATGTAACACTTTGTACTTACGCGAAGGTCTACAAAGTGATGTGGTGCATGTCAATTAGCTGCAGCCATACCAGATTCATTCTGTATCAAACAATAATATTTTCGACTGATGAAAACATCAGTTCCAAATTGTAATATCAAGGTAATATTTTGCATAAAGGATCGGCAAATAAAAAAAAACACTGGATGTATTTTGGTAGATTTTTCAGAATTTTTTTGCAGCCATACCAGATTCATTCTGTATCAAACAATAATATTTTCGACTGATGAAAACATCAGTTCCAAATTGTAATATCAAGGTAATATTTTGCATAAAGGATCGGCAAATAAAAAAAAACACTGGATGTATTTTGGTAGATTTTTCAGAATTTTTTTGCAGCCATACTAGAATCTTTCTGTATCAAACAATAATATTTTTTGACTGATGAAAACATCAGTTCCAAATTGTAATATCAAGGTAATATTTTGCATAAAGGATCGGCAAATAAAAAAAAAACACTGGATGTATTTTGGTAGATTTTCCAGAATTTTTTAAAGCTGAATTACACCATTTACTCAGAGGTCACGGAGGCCCTGTTCTTTGTTGCCTCGGTCTTGGCATTGGTGCATAGACTTTAAGAATTTCTAATGGAAGTGCCCTTCGAAAAAATGATACTGGCCTTTCAAAAATGAAATTCAAGACGTTCAGGTTTTTTATGTACCAAACCTGAAATGTAAGCTTGGGCGATATCGATTTATTTTATTCACGATATATCGCCGACAATATATCGCGATATTCGATATAATCGCGATTATTGAAATTTGACATCATCAGTCTTCAAACTCCAAGTGAAAGTTGTAGAAGAGACAGTCATAGCATAAGAGAGGTGTTCTAATGACCTATTCTTCTGGTTTTACTCCAAACCTATGGGGTGCAAGATGTCTAAGCTAGCAAATACATCGCGATATTTAATCGATATTGCGATATATCGCGATTATCGCGATTATCGCGATATATTGCGATATATCGCGATATATCGATATTTCGATTAAAACCAAATCCATCCGATATCGAAATCGTTTCCAAATTAATATCGCGATATTCGATAATATCGTGATATCGCCCAAGCTTACTGAAATGAACTTGACACCCATAGGTGCATGCACTTTTCAGTGACATTCGTATTTTAACATGAACATCAATTTGCGACGCACAATTACTTCTGAGTAAATGACTTGATGTGAAAAAAGTACATTCCAATCAGTTTGTTCCTTCAACTTTAAGTACATTTGGTGTGAAATTGCATCGATTGTTAATGCCCCCAGGATTTTATCAAATTAATGTCCTTTTTCATTGCACTTTAGAAAATGTCACTTTATCTATTTTGGTTATACAATTTTTTATTTTTTGTTAACATTTAAAGTAAAGGATAAAATAAAATTAGCTGTTGCAAAAAACTTACCAACCAAAAGGACCAATGGTATAAATGCAAAATAGTCAATGGCACTTGCCATTAACTATTTATTGCATTTATACCAACGTCTTGAGACGTTGCGACCCTAACAGAGTCAGTTCTTCTTTGAGAAAGACTCTGCTAGGGTCGAAACATCAGGCCATTAACTATTTATTTCATTTAAAGTAAAGCTTGTACTCGCAAGAGTCTGAAAGTACCATCTCTTTTTATAAACAACAAGTACAAACAACATTCAGGCCTTGGATTGACCCACAACAATTGCTGTGGTGCCCTGTGCTTTTGCTGTGGTGCCCTTTTTAAAGGTTCCTGTACAAGTTTACATTTTCCCAATAGAAGTACCCCTTACCAGAGGGAAAATGCCGTGCCCCTTTAAGAACAAAAGGCCTTGAACTTGTGAAGAGTTTTCATCTTGAAAGTTCTAGAGAAGTGTCTTTTTCTGTGTTCTGTGAAAAAGAAAATCATAGGCTTATTACTCTGTGGGATTTGAACCTTCCACCTTTGCCAATCAAGAGCAGATGTCTTACCAACTAGACCACCGAGATTGCCCGATAGCTTGTGGCAGTTCGAATCCTATATTTCAGCGGCGAGTACAGCACAATTTAAGTTTTAATTTGTTTCTTCATTTCCCCACAGGATTCCCTTCAAGATGTTCTCTATCCCTACAAACACAACATCATCCCTCTCAACTCTGACCCCCGACCCCCGGGTCATCCTCAAAAACCCTCCATGACAGACGAGGAGCAGCAAGTATGGTCCAACGTCGACGAACTCGCCCAAGCTTACCAAGCCGTCGTCGGCGAGTACAAACAACGCTACGATGTCTACAATGAACTCATCAACCAGTACGGGCTGGGCGGGGATGAGTTTGACGAGTACGGTGTCGCGATGCGAGAGAAATACTTGGAGCTTATCCAGACTCTGAAGGACGAAGAAAGGGAGAGTCTGCAGAAGTTATACGACCTCTACTATGACAAGTATCTATCATTGCTGAAGATGTATAGCGGGCCGGATGAAGGCATGAAGATTGGAGTGAACAATCTTGAAGATGCGGGAGAAGATAGAGATGACTGGGAAGGAATGTATAAGATGCAACAACTTAAGGAATATCTTCAGGTAAAAAAAACATGGATCTTATGTGATCCCTGGCTACAAGCCATTTAAAGATTGTACGGCTTCTGACTTACCCCCAAATAAAGATACTGACAAAATAGGGAGACCGCCAACATAGGGCTAGATAGCTAAGTTTACAGAGCGCTGGCACGTTAATTCAGAGGTCGTTGATTCAAATCCCGCTTTAGTAAATTTTTCTTTGTTCAACCCCAAATCATGATTATAGCCATTTAGATAATACTGGCAGCCATGTAAAAGCAAACCCCGCTTAAAAAATATACCTCAATGCATCTTGGGAAACTGAGTACAGTTAAACAAAAATCAATCTGTTAAGCTGAATGCCATGCTTTAATTTACATGTACTACATGTATGGCAGGCTGTATAGTTATGCTTTGATTGCTTCGAAATCAGCGCTCCATGATGGTTGCCAGTGTTGCTTGGTCTCTGATTTTACTCAGAATCTTTTGCGCATTTGGAAATGCCTTTGGGCTATTTGTGCTAATTTTTTTCATGGCAAACGCAATTTAGTTTTTATTTTATTTTCAAGCTTCACCATCTGTTAAAATTCATTCATGGAAAACACGGTTCGGTCTTTTAGCAAAAAAATCTAGCGGTGCTACTTTAAGTAGGGCAAGTGTCTGGTGGGTGGCTTCCTTTTGCCTACAGCCAACATTTGCCTGTCGTTGTGATAATTCTAAGCCTGTCCTATTTCTACTGTTTGTATATCGGCCAATATTCCTCTGCAAATATTCTGAAGAACATTTGTGGGAGGGGAGGAAGGGCTTCGAACTCCTCCTTTGTTTGTTTTCGCCTCTGAAGCTCATCAGAGGGAAGTTAATCATCTCGCTGCCAGGCTAGAATAAGAAATCCAGATGACTATTATGATATTGTAATTGTTTGTATTCAGACAGCTGAGACAAGACTGGTTTAGTAATGAATTTGCTAAGCATTCGAACATTTTGCTAAGCAGAATAGTATTGTACATCCTTAGCAGCACTCTAAGCAACAGGGGCCAATTTCATAGAGCTGCTTAAGCAAAAAATTTGCTTAAGCACGAAAATAGCTCGCTTATTTTACACATGTTACTTGCCAAAATTTCC
The DNA here is from genome assembly GCF_032118995.1 of Asterias amurensis. Classification (NCBI taxonomy): domain Eukaryota; kingdom Metazoa; phylum Echinodermata; class Asteroidea; order Forcipulatida; family Asteriidae; genus Asterias; species Asterias amurensis. The sequence continues at coordinate 16,226,412 of NC_092663.1, forward strand.
TGCCATATACATTGCTTATGACTACGTATTAGGCTGTTGTTTACTTAGCACTACAATTGAGTGGAGTCTTGGCTGGTAATATGATATTACTAAGCAGAAATTTTTGCTTAAGCAGCTCTATGAAATTGGGCCCAGATGTAGCTGTAGCTGTAGTTGCCCATACAGATACAGCCCAAGTCTGAAGTTCTTTGAAATTGATTACTGGAATACATGCACTATTTAAAAAATTGTTTCTATATCTCCCCTTAAAGAGAAGGTATCCGTTTGGTAACCACTCTTAAATAAATGGCAAAAAAAACTTTTGGTGAAAAGCCTACAGCAGCTTTCGATTGTATAAATCATTTTGAGAAACATTTCACTTAGAAATAGTGTAGTTATGGAAAAAGATATAAGTTTAAATACCCGCAATATGTGAATCTTCAGTAACACTTCTCAGATGTTACCTCCATAACTGCTTCTTATTTTTTGATGATTATCTATAAAAATGCGTCGAAAACCCCCCGAAATTTTCACATGTTCGTTTTATTGTATGTATTTACATTTAGGATTAAAACAATCGAATGGCTCAAAAAACCAAAGGTACCCCTGGCCTTTAACAGGCCTAGAACTTCGCTCTTAAAAGGGCACAGCAGTTTCACTCAGGAAAATGTAAATTTGTGATGGAACTTTGCAAAGGGCACCACAGCAAAAGCACTGGGCACCACCACAAAAGCACTGAGCACTGCGGCAAAAGCACTGGGCACCGCGGCAATGGGTGCTGTGGGTTATTCAAGGCCTGCCTTAAAGACACTGGACACTAGTGGTAATTGTCAAAGACCAGTCTTCTCACTTGGTGTATCTCAACATATGCATCAAATAACAAACCTGTGAAAATTTGAGCTCAATTGGTTGTCGAAGTTGCAAGATAATGAAAACAAAAAAACACCCTTGTCACACGAAGTTGTGTGCTTTTAGTTGCTTGATTTCGATGCTTGATTTTTTAAGCTAAATTTGAGGTCCTGAAATCAAGTGTGTGGAAAATTACTTCTTAAAAACTATGTTACTTCAGACGGAGCCATTTCTTACATTCTTTTATACTATCAACAGCTCTCCATTACTTGATACCAAGTAAGTTTTTGAGTAATCACCAATAGTGTCCAGTGTCTTTAATTATCCTCTTTGTTTGTTTCTTGATAGCTTCTTCACAATGAGAATCAAGATGATCTTGCACCATCAGATGAAGGTTCTGAGGACTTGATGCAGTCAACCTACTCCTACCAGGAGAATTGGAATGATGAGTTCCTTAATGAGATACTTACTGAGGACGCAGTGCCAAAAGAGGAGGACCTGGTTGAGGAGGTACAGGATGAAGGAGCTGAAGAGAAAGGTAGATCTAATAATAATAATTATTATTTACCATAGGTTTTACAGGAAGATCAAAGCGCTGAACAAGAATAGAGAGTTAATTATGGTGAAGTGAATAAGAAGTGTACCTGGAGTTCATTTGTTTATTTCATTTACTGGTTCTGGTTATGAAGCCAAGGACTCTCATGATGGTGAACGTAATCATTAAACTAGCCAAGAACCCAGTGGAGAGAAGACAAAGAAGGAAGTTTCAATTTTAGATCTTGGAGGAAAATCCCAGAAAATTATTCCTGGGAAAACCCATGCAATCAGGTAGGGACTGAAAACCCAATCCCCATAGAGTCCCCTGGTGGGATTTGAACCAGAGTTCCAGAGGGGGAAGGCAAGACAAGATACCACTACGCCAACCTGACCGCCAGAAGTTGAGGAAAGTCTAAGAGAAAGCCTTGCCGACAAAGTGGTTTCGTATGAGGGATTAGGGATCACCAACAGAGGAGTGAAGAGAGGATGGGATAGTCTCAGTCATACAAAGCGAAATAACAAAAATAAGTAAGGTTTGCGGTGACACCATGTAAGAAATCTCTTTTGTGAGTATTGGTTGCTCTAAGAAGTGCCAGTTTTTGCTTTGATCCGTGTGCTCGGTCTGTCTTCAAAATAACTAACATTCTGAAATGTCTTCCTTTTCAGAAGACATCGTGGATGTCATCTTAGACAGCCTTGATGGGAACTACTGGAACACTCTACCAGAGGAAGAGAAAGACAGAGTGATGGATGAGTTCTTCAAGTTGTACTTCAAGGAGGCGGACATCTCGGAGGAAGAGCAAGAAGAAGGAGATGTGAAGGAGAAGAAGGGAGGAGAGGCGGATCAGGAGGAGGCTGCTGAAGCTAAAGGTGAGATTGTTGGAGTCGGAATAAGGATCTTGAGCTTCTTTGGATATAATTTGAGATTTTCAAATAGAAGTGCCCTTTGCAAAAGAAAAACAACCTTGCCAAAAAAAAAAAAAAAAAAAAAAAACTTCCAACACTTTTGTGTTCACCAGACCCCAGCCTTGTGTTGTCAGCAGCAGAGTCCTGACACTTGTGCTCTTCAGCAAGGCACTTAACAATAATTGCTTCATACAAAATTAGGACGGTAGTGCATTCTACTCTACCTGCCAGGCTTTTATAGAGTAGGATACCCATGGCTACATCCTAACAGAGTATGGGGCAACATGCCCCTGGAGACAGTTGATCTTGGGTTGTAGCCCTCGCCTTGAAGTGGCAGTCTAGCCTTGTGAGTTGGGGCAATACCTCATAAAAATAATAATGAAAATTGTTCTTATACATTTTATTATTGAATGGTCAAAGATACAAGCTCTCAACTGAAGCAAATCTTGCCAAGTTCACAAAATTTACAAAGTTCTTCATCAATTTCTCTTCATATTTTGTTCAGACCATTACGTTTCTGTGCTGGAAACACACAACTCAGCTTATTTGTTTCATTACCTGAAAAAAAAATGAAAAAAAGAGAAAAAATAGAGAGATGAACTCTGAAGGAAATAAACAGTGTTTCACCATCACTATCCCTCGAGGCGTCCTTACCCTTACTGCCCTTAAAGGCCGGTTTATAGTCGGTCGCGCGATGGTCGTGCGATGGAAATCTTGCGCGCAATCCTAAGACTGAGGCCTAAAAACCGTGTCTTTTTATGATCGCGCGTCAAGATTTTCGACGCGCGACCATCGCGCGACCGACTATAACTCGGCCTTAACACAGTAACACTCTAGCCTTAATTCTCTTTGCACCGGTATTCTCCATGATCAGTTTTTCCATCGCTGTGCTGTGAAATTGTCATATTTTTTTCACACGCCTTTGTTGCATTTGATTTCATAAATAACTGGAGTATATATAATCATAACTTATGAAGGATGTGAGGTGTGATCAAATGCAACCATGCAGAAACAAAACAACAAGGAGAAATTTCACAGTCCTTGATTTTACAGAAGCCATTTTGGTCAGTATTTCCTGACTGCACAAATAACTGTAGCAGTAATAAATTGTATACGGGATCTGACTACATTTCCCTACTAACCTACATGTACATGTAGGGTGCGTTTTGATGGTCTGTAATCAATAACTTTTTCGGTTGAATTGGCCATTGGTTGAACATTGGCCAATGACCGAAAGAGTTTTTGGTTACGACCACCAAAACACACTCTGTGGTTTAGATTCAATTGCATGGAATTAAGACCACAAAAAACATCTTAGAGGTGTAGCCATGAACTATTATTTTCATCATTCTTTTGCTTTCAACAAATTATTTTAATAATTTGTATTGTAAATGTCTTTTAAAAGTCACAGGTGAAAGAATAAGCTGAATACAGTGTCTAATTACTTAGAAAAAAAAACCCATAAATAAACTGTCACAAAATGTTCACAAGAAAGTTAAATCCATCCATGTTTAGCGAGTGACAGCAGGTAGATTTGTAGCTCTGGCAACAGTATACCCAAATGAACACCAACCCTTATAAATGTTAGAGAAACCATTTATCCATGAATCATTTATTAGGTTTAAATGTTTTTTTGGAGCTACAAAGTTATCCAAACTGTATTACTTCAAAGGAAATGCTCTCAAACTACTTGTATACATGTTTAGAGTTGTAACCAATCGATGACCCTACATTTAAATGTTCCATTAAGGAAGCAAGAAAACAAAATATCAAACAATCTTCCTAACGTTTTATTTTCACTTCATTTTCAGGTAAAGGAGTGGGTGAGCCAGGACAAGAGTTCGTTGAACCCTTGAAGCAGCCCAAGGAATCAGGGGTCAACGTGCCTGTTGACCTCGCCAAGAAGGATGATGGTACGTCAGATAAAATCTCAATCTTTGTTTTCATGTTTTTTTATTCTGATAAACCACTCAGATTATTTTATCAAACAACGGTTTGATATATTCTTGATTATTAGAAATGGGTGACCAGCCAAAATATACTGTGATGTACATAAATGTTGACTGGTTTCTTGCTATTTTCTGCTTATCAAATACAATTTTTTAGCTATATTTTCTGCTTACATGTATAAGTCTAAGCAGTTTGAAATTGGCCTTTGAAAGTTTTGGAATTTATTTGATAAATAACAAGACAATAATGATAGGGGCAAGGAAAAAGTCTGCCAGCAGCCTTTGTGTACATGTTCAGATTGTCAATGGTACATGTAGATGATGAAAGTCCAAATACATTGTAACCCAGACAGTATCCAGACATGCCAGATACACATGTAAATGAAGTTGTTAAAGGAACACGTTGCCTTGGATCGGACGAGTTGGTTTATTAAAAAGCGTTTGTAACCGTTTTTTATAAAATGCATATGGTTGGAAAAATGTTTTAAAAGTAGAATAAAATGATCCACACAAGTTTGCTTCGAAATTGCGTGATTTTCCTTTTACTGTGCGAACTAACACGGTCGGCCATTTATGGGAGTCAAAACTTTGACTCCCATAAATGGCCAACCGTGTTAGTCGACGAGGTAAAAGGAAAACCGTGCAATTTCGAGGCATGTTTGTGTGGATCATTGTATTCTACTTCAACATCTTTCAACATCTTTCTATCCATATGCATTTTATAAAAAACGGTTTCAAACGCTTTTTAAAGACCAACTTGACCAATCCAAGGCAACGTGTTCCTTTAAGAAGTGCATAACGGACCCCCTAACCGATGAAAAATGTTCAGAAACAAAGTGCTTACATTGTGATGTGGGTGGGTCCATTGGGACCAAGTAAGTGCCACGTTGGAAGGTTTTAAAGCATGTAGGATTCTCATTAAAATAGATTGCTCATAAAACTGATGATTTATTGGCTAGCGAGGGCGCTATTGACAGGTTAACTACGTACGTACAATATGTGTGAATATTTAGGGTGAGTAGACTGCATGTTCATGGAGTGTGGCCAATCTTGTGTCTTTTAAGTGTTTGTGTAGCTAAAGGAATCTTCAAACCTATTTTTCGTGGACTCATGAGTTTTAACTAGTGAACATCGGGTACCATGCACTCGGAGGATGCACTGTGTACATGTAAGGATAGGGTTTTCAGTCCCTACCGGATTGGGTGGGTTTTCCCTTGATAAATTATCTTGGGTTTTTCTCCCATATATATGTGAAATTAACACCAAGACTTCATCAGAATTCATCTTGTGTTTGCTGATCACCATTTTGTCTGCTTATCATGCGAGACCCTCCGCCCATGATCCATCGACCCCAGCCTATCAATGCCAATTGGTCCCTAAGGAGCGGTGTTTCTCACCATTACTGATCAGCTATGCCTAGCTGGTACACGTACAACGAGTTTGCACTTTTATATCGTTCCTCATTGATGCTTTTCTGGACCACTGATGATATTATTTGGGCTTATCCATGTACTTCTGGCATTGTCTAGGGTGCGTTTCCTCATTCAGAACCAAGAACTGTTTCGGTTGAACTTGCTGTTGGTTGATCATTTGCCATTGCTTGAAACAGTTATTGGTTACAGCCTCTAAATCGCACCCCTACTAGTTGTTGATCAGCAATACTCTCATTTTGGCCTGCTCGTTGACCTTTCTTCTTGGATGCTGACAAATTTAAATCTTTGAGGAACTTGTCGGTCTTCCTTTCAAGGGTACTCCAGATTTCATACAACGTTGATTTAACTGGTTCCTACAGTATGCCAGTTTGTGTGGACAGAACATTAAGTTATACAGTGATTGATGGTACCAATGCCATAAGTTTGTGTTTGGATGATCGGCGCCACATACGTTCTTTTTCATCAGCGCTCATTTCTGTACACCGTTGAATCTCTACACCGATTTATCCAGTTCTCTTGAGGAGGGAGTACAGTGATAAAACACCATGCTAGACTGGTACTTGTTTCACTGGTTCACATCATGTTGCCAGCTTATCTGGAATAATAGTCATTACTTGACAGTTTTTCTTCTGAACTGATGGATCTGCTGTGGTCATGTACGTATTTACATGTTTGGTAATTACTCAAAACAAATATTAACTTAAAAACTGACTTGGTAACGAGCATTGGAGAGCTGCTGTTAGTTTAAAGCATTGTGGGAAATGACTCCATCTGAAGTACCATAGTTTTTGAGAAAGAGGTAATTTCTCACTGACTTCTGGCTAGAAGTCTTTTATAGCAATTTGAAAGCACACAAATTCGTCCAACAAGGGTGTTTTTCTTTCATCATTTTCTCGCACCTTCAATGACCGATAGAGCCACAATTTTCACAGGCTTGTTATTTTATGCATATGTTGGGATACACCAAGTGAGAACACTGGTCTTTGAGAATTACCAAACGTGTCCTGTGCCTTTAAAAGGCAAGTGTATGTTTATATTCACATGTCCTGAAACCACTCCACTCTAACCCCTGCCTCTCACCACTCATCTTTCTTTGACACGGTGTGCTTGCACTATTCCTTTCTAAATTGGTCTGCACCCAATTTCATAAAGCTGTTTATTATAAAATACTGATTGCCAAGTGTCTTTGCTAAGTACCGAACACAATAGTGCAAACCTCATGCTATTGTGGCTGGTAATCTGGTTACTGCTAAGCAAGACTTTTCTGGGCCCAAATTCATAAAGCCCATAAGCACAAAAACTTGCTTAGCAGCCAATAAGTTGCTTAGCAAATAGAGGTTACCAGCCAGTTACAATTACAATTGCTGCGAATGGTAGTACCGGGTCATTTCTTGCTTAGCCGTATTTCTTGCTTAGCGGAATTTTCTGCTCATGTTAACAGCTTCATGAAATTGGACCCTGGAGATGCCTTCCCACAAATCCATTTAAACGCAGGCAGCTTGTATTAACATACACCTGTAAATCCAGTAAATTGACTTCAGTGTTCCGGAAGAATTGCCCCTGGGTTCCTATTAAAGGAACACGTTGCCTTGGATCGGTCGAGTTGGTCTTTGAAAAGCGTTTGTAACCGTTTTTTATAAAATGCATATTGGTAGAAAGATGTTGTAAAAGTAGAATACAATGATCCACACAAACATGTCTCGAAATTGCGTGGTTTTCCTTTAAACTTGTCAACTAACACGTCGGCCATTTATGGGGGTCAAAATTTTGACTCCCATAAATGGCCGACCATGTTAGTTCGCTTAGTAGAAGGAAAACCACGCAATTTCGAGGCAAACTTGTGTGGACCATTGTATTCTACTTTTAAAACATCTTTCCAACCATTTGCATTTTATAAAAAACGGTTACAAACGCTTTTGTTTTGACCAACTCGTCCGATCCAAGGCAACGTGCTCCTTTAAAAATCAGCTTCCCTTTCAGCTCATTAAAGGGAAGGCAATATCACTCTTTTATAATCACTCTTGAAATGAATGGCAATAAAAACTGTTGGTTAGAAGCCTAGAGCAGCTTTTGGTAATTTACAGCGTTTTGGTGATATGCGCTATATAAGAACCCTCTATTATTATTATTATTTTGAGAAACTAACACTTGTTTCTTTGTTCTGTTTTTGGTTCCTTTTTTTTTTTTCCCTTGTCGTCCAAGTCCTTGTCTGTCTCAGGGAAATGTACAAAAGCATTATGCTTAAACTTTTTCCCTGCATGTTGACTATTATGTTAACTTTTGTAGTTATTATCTTCAAATTCTATACATTGCGTCTGTCCTTCATTATTATACTTGTCGATATTTGTTTTCTAGTATATGCTTAAATTGTTATTGTCGACATGAAAATAAATGTTCATTGAATTGAATTGAATTGTTGGTTATATAAAAAGATACATCGATTTTTATGCCCCAAAAGTTGAATCTGACGAGTGTTACTGTCAGTAACGTTTCTCCGATTAGGGATTATTCTTCCTGGGTGGACATGTTTGCTCTGGTTTTTCGGCGATATGTCAAAAATGTGACCTTGAAAATCAAAATCAAATTTTCACATTTTAGTTTTATTATATACATCTACATTAGGATTAAAACAATCAAATGGTTAAAACAAACAATTCATTTCATTTCAATTCAATTCAACTAATCTTTATTAGTTCCCAAAAAGGGTAATTCGAATGCTCGCATACAGTAAAAACTTTGTCTTTAAGATGGCAATCTAATAAGTGGAGTACTTATCCAAACTTAAAGGCGTGAGAAATGAGAGAATCTCTCTGACTTTGGTTTTCTAAAGATGGAGCTTAGTATTGATTTCTTACTGATTGCACACTTGGAGCATTTTGACATTTGCAAGGAATGAGGCAAAAAGGGCGAGCGTACTCGACCCAGCAGGTGGGATCTTTGGTTTTGTAAGGGCAAGGCTGCTTGTCATTGATCATGTTGATAAAGGGCATCTCTGAGATGGAGATGGAAATATCTACTGGAACATTTCAATGGGCGCCAAAGAAATGAAGAGTGGTACCAAGGCAATGGCAAGGGGCATCAATCAAGGCAATGACCAGGGGCCCAAGACAAAGACATGGGGCACCAATGCAATGACCAGGGGCCCAAGACAAATACCAGGGGCACCGATGCAATGACAGGGGCCCAAGACAAAGACCAGGGGCACCGATGCAATGACAGGGGCCCAAGACAAAGACCAGGGGCACCGATGCAAAGACCAGGGGCATCAAGGCAAAGACCAAGGGCACCAATGCAATGACCAGGGGCATCAAGGCAAAGACCAGGGGCATCAAGGCAAAGACCAGGGGCAACAATGCAATGAATAGAGGCATCAAGGCAACGATCAGGGGCATTGATTGGTTTGATCATCTTTCAGCCTAAACCAAGTCTTAGCTCTCCAGAGTCTTCATGTCCTACTGTGATTGTCCGTCTCTGATTTATTTACAACGTTCCAAGTGTGTCAGAGAGCAGAGCACTGGGTTAATTTTTAACCACAAGCAACCAAAAGAAACAAATTGACATTTTGGACTGTCTGCGAGACTCTACTTTTGCCTACATTGTATGTATAGCTGATAATAATAACGCAGTCTTGTATTGCACGTACCCACCAATAAGGTGCTCAAGGCACTTGATAGAAGAGTGGGGGAGGTCAGTCATTTCATTTGATAGATATTTTTTGTCATTTTGTTTTGGGAAAGGTTGGGAGTGAGGGCTGAGATCAAATTGATTTGTTCAAATCAACATAAATTTATTTCAATCTATTTCATTTCCAGAAATATGCTTTTGAAGAAATATTTTGAACAATCTTCCACTTTTTACAGCAATTTCTCAAACCCTTTTTCCTACCATGAAAATAAAAGAATTTATTTAACATTATCCAAACTTTTCCCACTTGTAAACAACTTTGCTAAGGAATCAGTTTTGGACTCCACATGCTCAGTGTAAGTTATTTTACAGAATGATATTTTGAAGCTTCTTTTGGTGATGGGAGTGAAACATAGACTGCATGTTGGAAATATTCCAGAGTTGGATTTTATTTTAGATTCAATGGACGATTTTGAAATGTTGACTGGTTTAAATTCAAGTATCTGTTGCAGGTGGTGGTGTTCCGAAAGGTTTTTTTGGGTCACATTTAATCAAAAGCGGGGTGGGGTATACCTTTGGTAATTCCTTCACCATTATTCCCCATGAAAAAACTTAGTTTGTAAGAAGCTTTGCAGCTGTTGACTATGTATTACATTTTGAAAGAACAAGTTCCTTCTGTAACGATACAATCTGAGAAACGTTTTTCAGCGATTTCAAAAATGCTGCTACCTTTTGGATATTTCACAGGTCAGTTTTATTGTCTTAATTTCTATAATACTTCAACAACAAAAATTGTGCAAAAAAACAACGGTACATACTTTTCCCACAAAGTAGTACTCTCACTTAGAGTAGATGCCCATCTGACTCGATTTCTTTGGGTGCTTTGTACATGTATAAAAAATTTGCAAAGATTTATGTGAAATTTCTTAATGAAATTCCTCAGCACACACTTAAGTGTTTAGGTGTCCATGGTTGATTGTCTTCTCTCTTAAACATTTCATTCTGGTGCTGGTTTGATTGCTTTCAGATTTTGAATGATAAACGTCATTTTAATAATTAGTGTTTTTCTTATGTTTTGATCCAGTTGCCACGGCAATACCAGAGCCTTCTGGGAAGGACAAGACCCCAGCGGTTCTGACCACCTTGAAGCCGACGACATTTGCTCCGAGCGGATATGTCTTCATTGCTTTGCAGTCGGGGTAAGCTGGGATTTATTTAGTATTAACAAATAGTTTAATGATATATAATTGACTGATAAGGAATTCAAGGCACTTGACAGACAGAAACATTCTAAAACAGTTTTTTGGAAATGTTTTGAATTATGAGACCATAATTATGAACCACCTTAGGCATAGAAATAAAAAATGTTATGTTGGCGTAACCCGACCTACCCTAAAAATACGGCCGACCCTGGTTATTTTTATTTTTTCAAGGGAAGAAATTTAATGATTTAAATCTATTAAAGACATAACAATAAACAATTAGAAACAATTTGTTGCTGGGAGGGGGAAAAAAAAAAAAATAAATAAAAAATCCCTACCTACCTACCCTAATATTTGGGGGGGCCCGTTACGCCAACATAAGATATTTTGTTTTAATGCCTTGTAAGGGTTTACAAGGTGCTATGGCTTATTCAGCAGCCACTGCCAGACACACCAGGGCAAACCCCTTCTCTGAGAGATAAGTGTAACTGGGTTCTTTTACCTGTGTTACACAACACCCAGACCAACAGCTTTACATCCCATTTGAAGGATGCAGCAATAATGCTTCAGTGTCTTGTTTAAAGGAACATTACAGAATTGGTTTTTGCTAACAAAGCAGTTGTTACGTGCGCCTAATTCATTACAATGTCAAATAGGAAGAAGAGTGAAACCTAACCAGCGATTATATTCACGTTTGGAGTGTCAACACATTAAGGACACAATGTTACATTATGACCGTTGCATAACATCTTACAATACACACTGTGAAACAGACTGACCTGTTTTGCCAAATACCACAGATGTTCTTAAAGACCAACAAATATGTCATAACAAAAGGAACAGGATAAGGGGGAGAGAAAGCTCATCTGTAACACATTTGTCGGTAGTGTAAGCACTTTATGTAATCCACTACTCCTAGAACTATTTCGGTTTCGTCCGGCTATCGTCTCCCGTAACGGGAGACGATAGCCGGACGAAACCGAAATAGTTCTAGGAGTAGTAATCCACCATATTATACATGTACATAAACTGACAAACCTGTAGAAGTTTGAGATCGATCGGCCATCTGCTCCACGAGAGAATAGTGAAAAACCGATTACAAATTTTGCATTGCATCAATGCCAAAATAAAAATGAATAATGGGCTCACTGAGCGATAAACTCCAAACGCGAAGTTAGATTATTTATTTCTCATCAAATATGACATTTCAGACAGGAATATTTCAAGGGATGTTTTAAACTGTCATCACCGTTAGACCATGTAAGTTTTATGTAAATCTGTGATCTTCACGATTTTTGTTTCTTACCAATTCTGTAACGTTCCTTTAAGGATCCAAGTGCCTCAACCGAGACTCGAGACCCACACTCTGCTGATCAAAAACACCAGAGGTTGAGTTCAGTGTTTTAAACTGCTTGGCCACAACTTGCCACAAATATGCATATTTAACAAAATAATGCATCCAAATATGCATCCAAATACAATGCAAAAACCATAATTATTAAATACCGCCCTCAAGTGGCAACTTAATGTTAGTAATCATCTAGAAGTAAATATCAAGATCATCCGTATCGAAATACCTAATGAATATTCATGATGTGAGTGCATGCATATGTAATAGTTCACAAGTCGAGTCTTTCACACATGTCATCCATTTGTAAGTACTCTCACCTCTTAAACCATTGGACTCTCTCTGTTGTCAAAGACCTTTGGAAGCTTGCACCCAAAATAGACTCAATCAATGATTCACAGTAACGGGTCACGATCATGTCAAACTGCACTTTCTCCAAACCGTCTGATGAAAGAATACATCAGAGTTGAAAAAAACAAAACCAAAACACCCGAAAGAAAATGTCTTGTCTCGGGGGATAGGTTTATTAAGTAACGTCCCATTATGTGGCGTGAAGAAGCCTCATGGTTGAAGGGCACCAGTGAGATGGATATCATTGAGTGTGGGTAACCAAGCATTGGGGCCAGTGTTGATTTCTCCCGTAATCTAAACCAGTAGTCGTGATATTTTCTTCCCTCGATGGCTGACGGGGGTTTAAGCAGTCGCCACTTTGGAGTCGTCGTGGGGAGAGAAGGCAAATAGAATAACAAAATCTGAGTCTTGATTATTATCTTGGTTTGGAATTGTTGTCTTGCCGGAGGAATGATGTGGGATGGTCTTAATAATGACGATCTTGATGATGTTGATATTTCTTGAAGTTGGTTTTAAGAAGACCACTTGTACAAGAAATAAATGAATTAGTTTGTCCAGCCTGCTGTTAGCTTAAAATTAATTTGCATCGGGGATAAAGTTTATTTGGTTTAACCCTTATACTCAATATTACACTCCATCAAGGAACCTTCAATCAAGTTCCATGCTTCTCCTCATTGAACCCAAGTCTGGACACTCATGGGGTGACAGGTCTTTTACTTCAGCTGCCCCCATACATCTGGAACTCTCTACCACTTAATCTTAGATCTTGTCTTTGTACCACAAAATTCAAATCTCTTCTCAAAACTTGTCTTATGTCACAGGTTTTCAAGGACTAATTGAGTTGTGTCTGTTTTCTTTTTTTTTTTTTTTGGTTTTTACTGCGCCTTGATCATCCAGCAGAGTGCATTATGTGTGCATTTCAAGTCTTTGTCTACATATATTATTCCACCGATGAGTGTAAGCACTGCAAACTGGTACTTTCTCGATCTCTGTGTGGAAAAAAAAAAACCTGTTGAATCTCGACCACCCTATCGAGTCTCTTCAACGTCACGACCTCGGCTTCTCATTATCGTTGAGTTCTGGCGCTTGACACTTGACCTCAATACTTGACCACAATATCACCCCAGATCCATCAGGTCATTTGTATTCGTCTGATGTTTCGAGGCCGGGGAAGGCCGACAACTGAAGAATACTTACTTTCAGAGGCTTGTGCTGTGTGGAAAAGAGTCAAAACACTTGATAGCTTGAAGTGTTTTTGCTGTTGTTTAAATTTTCCCTTTGAAGAGATACAATCTCAGCTCTGGTCTCTGTTCAACCATGACAATTTGGGGTTTTCTTGAGTGATTTGTTTAGAGGAAAGGACAAAAGCTTCAGTAATGGTGCCTCATTACTGACCATGACTGACCATTACTTTGACTGACCATCGCGATTGCATCACCTGAAAAGTGACCACCGTCTGCTTCAACTATAATATAATTCTCTGAAAGTTTAGTTTAGTTTATTAACTTTATTGAACAAACATCAAAATACAACTTGGTGCAAGATTCTTGATCAAACATCAAAAGAGAACCACGAAACAAAGACAACAGGAAAAAAAACCAAAAAAAAAACAGTAGAAAACAGTTCGATGGTAAACTGTGACCTCAAATACTCAACAGAATTCTTAATCAAATTGAGTATTTGAGGTCATAGCCAACATCTTTTCACAAATTACACAATTAGGTAGCCTATTGACATTCATAACAAAACACCAGTGCGTGGCCCTTCAATGGCAAAATGTTTAAAGATCATTTCTTGGTAAATTGAGTTTTTTTTTTCCATTTTAAAGTTCAAAAGGCAAAGGCGTATGGATGTGAATATATAATGTCAGTCTACGTGTAGGCCTCTTTTTACTCTATGTCTGGTTGTATTTATTATTTGTTTTCCATTTCAAAGTTTCGAAGGCTACACACATTGTATGGTTGTGTGTATAACCATAGGAGACATACGCCTTTTGGCGACAGTTTTTTTTATAACTTTTATGCTCTCCTGGGCACCCCACGGTTGTTTTACTTTGTTTTCTTAAATATTTTTAATGTATGTATATGTGCTTGTAAATGTGATTGCCCGAATAAATATTATTATTATTATGGAGGTATAACACATCCTATCTCAGGCTCTTTTTACACTTTCTTCATTCCCATTTGGCAGAACAGCAAAACAGCTCCGTACTTGTTTTTCTCAAAATGTAATTTTTCAAGTTGGGCTGTCTTGTCATGGAAGGGACACACGCATGTCCCCTTGCTAATATCACTGGCCTCGGGCCTGTGGTCTAGTGTTAGTTTCTAGCCCTGCCGATGGTCAGCAAGACGTTTAGTCTAGCGGAGTTTCTCCTGAAATTCAACCACTGCTCCTTCGTATAATTACATTGCTAGACTCTATCTTAGGTTACAGTACGAGTTTTGTTCCCCAGCACGACATTCTTGATGGAGAAATTTCCTGTCTTGCTAGTGCATCTGCATAACGACATTGACTATAGCGATTGAAGCACACAACCCTTTCCCATCTCAAGAGTGCTGCATTGCGGAAGTTCAATCAATGAAAGAGGCCCCAGAGGTCACATGATCAATACCAGGTCTCAGTTTGGCTCGATGTGAAAAGCGAAGGAGGCCCTCTTGTGGCCTGTTTGTGTTTGTTTAGGATGTTTGCTGGTATAAATTAATTACTTTTGTGTACGTGTATTAAACACTCTGAAACAAACTAAAATCGTTTTAAAGGCAGTGGACACTACTGGGAATTACTCAAAATAATTATATTAGCATAAAACCTTACTTGGGAATGAGTAATGGGGAGAGGTTGATAGTATAAAACATTGTGAGAATTTGATTTCAAGACCTCAGAACTAAATTTTGAGGTCTCGAAATCAAGCATCTGAAAGCACACAACTTCATGCGACAAGGGTGTTTTTTTCTTCCATTATTATTTGCAACTTGGACGACCAATTGAGTTCAAAATGATCACACGTCTGTTATTTTAATGCATATGTTGAGATACACCAAGTGAGAAGACTGGTCTTTGACAATTACCAATACCAGTGTCCAGTGTCTTTAAACACTGCCTACATACCAAATTTGCTGATTCCAAACTTAATATGTTTTATTATATATTGTACAGAATCTTCAACTGAGATAAATTTTTAGGATTTCGGCTCAGAATTTTCAGTTAATCCAAAAAGGGCCCTGCTGGTTTCTTTAGACATGTTTAGTACAGCAACATAACAAGTTTTAAATTGCTTCAAAAATGAGAAGATCTACAAATTAACTATGCTGACCTTTTTTGTTTGATTGTTAGTTTCTCGGTACTTAACATAATTTTGTTTTAAAGGTACCTCCATTTACTGCCATATTCCAAGATTTATCAAACTAAATAAAACATTTCAAAAATCCAACTCTCCTCTAACAACATTAAACTGAATAATCGTTCAGTTATTTATATAGTCAGACATACTTTATAAAAATGGCGATTACATAGTCTGGAAAATTGATAAACCATACACCATATGAACTTGTACTCAATATAATTGTCCTAAAAAAAATTAATGACTGTATAATGCAACATTAACAATAATAACCAGAGTACCTATCAATATAAATATGAATAATAAACTTGCGGGTATAACCATGAGTAAAATCTCTTTTGAAGGAGTGGTGGCTCTGAAAATAGCCGATTTGGTCTCGACGTTTCGAACGGTATACTCTGCGGATTCTCCTGAAGACGAGCAGAGTACATGTATACGGTTCCAAACGTCGAGACCAAACCGGCTCTTTTCAGAGCCACCACTCCTTCAAAAGAGATTTTACTCATGGTTGTACCCGCAAGTTCACTGTTCATATTTATATTTATAGTTACTCTTATTCTCCACACCATGCAAAGCTTCAAACACCATTTAATAATAACCAGCTTTATAGGATTTGAGGCATTGCATGGTGAGGTATCAATATATATTTAGTTTGCGGTAACACCATGTGTGTATAGATGTACTGGCCATGTAGAGTTTGTTCTTAGAGAATTGTCTTTCTTTATTCTACAACCGCGGAGTAGATTTATCGGTTGTTTGGGAGACTTTTAAGTTCTGAAAAGAACTGTCCTGCTTTTTAACTACTACCTGGGCGGAAGGTATAGAAATAGGCTGGGACTACTACTTTAGCTTATAGGATCGTAATTAACTGTACTACAGCGGAGTCGGGTCTTGAATTTGTCTCTACTTTCAATAACCAGCTCGCCAAAGAATCAGTAAAATTAAAACCAGTCTGTTGAAAGACAGTCTTTTGAATCCTAGCATCAGACAATCTGTTCACTCAATTTACTATATCAGTGCGATAGGCTTACAAACACGATAATTAAAAATACTCCAAAAACGATTAGAGTTGTATTTTAATTGAATATGGTTTAATGTTTGAACCATATGGTGGGTACGCTATCTATAGTGGCTATCCCATTCATAAATTCATTCTATTATAATTGGGTTGTTTGCTTGCTATCTGTGTGGATATTCATACAACAAATAACGTTTTTTTTTCTAATGATCCCATTCATAAATTCGTTCTATTATAATTGGGTTGTTTGCTTGCTATCTGTGTGGATATTCATACAACAAATAACGTTTTTTTTTTCTAATGATCCCATTCATAAATTCGTTCTATTATAATTGGGTTGTTTGCTTGCTATCTGTGTGGATATTCATACAACAAATAACGTTTTTTTTTCTAATGTGGTTTGAGGCATTGCACGGGGAAGAGTCATTTTGTACTTATTTTGTTTTTTTAATTTGTTTATTTTTGTATAGAGAGAAAGGATGTTGGGAGAAAATAGCAGCTGTTTCTTTTTTTAAAGTAAATTCATTGTGAAAATGAATAAAAGAGAGTTCTTAAATATTAGAAAATATTCACTCGAAATTTTAAAACAAATCCAGAATTTACCGTCTAAATTACATTTTTTTTTTTTTTTTTTTACTAAAACCTGAAATTAAACAATATTCAGGTAAATAAAAAAAAAAAAAAAAAAAAAAATCCAGAATGTACAGAGTCTAACTCATTTTGTTTACTCTAAAAACTGAAATTGAACAATATTCAAGGAAGTTTCTGCTTATTTATTCAATGCTACATGTACGTTTAGGGCAAGAAAGTGAGTTGAATTGTGCAATCGATAAATTAATTTATTGGTTATTGTTTTTTCCTTCTTCAGGGTGAGTCTTGGGGAAGCTGAGATGCTTGTTGAGGAGTTGGCCAACGCACTGGATGCCCCTCTAGGATCATTCACGGATATTGAGTAAGTAATCACTTTCATTCTCTAAGTCACTTTCATTCTCATTCTTCATATTGCCGGAGGTGGTGAGTCACTTTAAATTTTACATTTTGTAACCATAAATTTGTGATGTTGGAAATGATCTTTAACAGTCATCACTCTTAAAACTCATAGCTATAGTAACAGCGCATAATCTAAGCGCGCGCGTACACACAACCCACGCGCATCAAACAGATTCTTCACAAAGTTTTTGACAAAAATATTTCAAACCTCGAATTTTCAATTGTTAAAGTGTCTATAATTGTATTTTTGTTGCATTTATTAACAAAAGGGCATTTATGAATGGGAATGAAAGAGTAGTGACTCGTTCTTAAACAACCGTGAAAACCTTGCAGGGTCGTTGCCGTGCGATAAAGGCCCTTGCTTTCGGCTCGGGCCTTTATATTATTATTATCACACGGCCGCCGACCCTGCCGGCTTTAAACGACCGTTGAAGAACTCGCCTCTACCCTTTTATTCTCTTATTCCTATTGGGGATTATTCTTTCTGCGTGGACAAAACTGCTACGACCATTTGAAATGAAATTTTCACATGTCAGGGGTCGAAATTAAGTGTATTTCCATGGTAGTCAGCAGGGCTAGTGACCAATAATTGTTAGTGGCCCTGATTAGAATTTGGTAGCCCGAAAGACACATTATGTCTCGCGTCACGGCTCAAACTTTACAATACACCAATAATATAGTTCTTTATTGTTTGTGATGATGATTTTTGCATTATTTTTCTACTAGCCCGTCGGGCTATCAAACTGGAAAAATGAGTAGCCCGGCTGTAAATCTGGTAGTCCCGGGCTAGCGGGCTAGTGGCAATTTCGACCCCTGCATGTATATGTTTATTGTATACATCTTCATTAATTTAGGATTTAAAGACAGTGGACACTATTGGTAATTGTCAAAGACCAGTCTACTCACTTGCTGTATCTCAACATGCATAAAATAACAAACCTGTGAAAATTTGAGCTCAATCGCTCATCGAAGTTGCGAGATAATAATGAAAGAAAAAACACACTTGTCACACAAAGTTGTGTGCTTTCTGATGCTTGATTTCGAGACCGCAAATTCTAAATCTGAGGTCTCGAAATCAAATTCGTTGTAAATTACTTCTTTCTCGAAAACTAGGTTACTTCAGATGGAGCCATTTCTCATAATGTTTTATACTATCAACCTCTCCCCATTACCTGTTACAAAGTAAGGTTTTATGCTAATAATTGTTTTGAGTAATTACAAATAGTGTCCACTGCCTTTAAACAATCAAACAGTTTCAAAAACCAAAGACTTTGCCTTTAATTCTCATTCTTGGTATTGGGGGAGGCAGTAATTCACTTTAATTTGTAAAATGTTGTACCATAAGTTTGTGATGCTAAAAATAGTTTTTAAAACTCTGCAACCCTCATATTTATTAAAATTTATTGTCCTCTTAATTGCTTTTTCTAAATGATTAACCATAAAACTGTTACTGGACAATAAAAATATAAGACTATGATTAATTTTTCCAGACATATTAGTGCAAGTCTGTTACAACTTCCGTTGTTGTAAATATCAATCGGAATTTGTCCCCTCTCCAAGTATAAATTAACTTTCTAACTTGATATTGTGAAACGAACGTCTGCAACAAAGATACATAGCTCAAGGGGAGAAGACGTCGTGGTTTTGAAGTGTCTGTTATTTGCGCGTGAATGAAACGAAACGTGAAGATGAATCTTGTTGTTGTATTATGACCAGCTTGCCTGTAGGTTTTGAAGTAGTCAGTAGGAAGTCTGACGCTCTGACCAAGGGCCGGCCAAATTTTGCTTACCAGAATAGGGTTACCAGCCAAAATTGCTATGTCACATGTACAATCTGTGACTGGTATCCTGCTCATTCCTGCTTAGCAGGACATAGTTAAGCAACATTTTTCTGCTCTAAGAGCTCTAAACAGACGATATCAGAGTCCATCTTTTCAAGATTATATTCCCATCAAGGCGTTGGAGAGAGATGGTGGGTGCTCGTTTGCTCGCCCACGTTCAGGTTTATATTTAGAGCGGAAAGTGGCCTGAAATTTATGGATCAATATTAGGATCTTGCAAGCTGTGCATTGTCTACGCTGTAGTTGAGAATATTTAGTGACGGGTCTTTTCTTGCAAGTTGTGGATTGTGACTGGCATTTTCTTGCAAGTTTGGAATTGGCCACGCTGTGTTTGGGCATGTTTAGTGACAGGTCTTTTCTTGCAACCTGTCGATTGCCTATGCTGTGTTTCGGCATGGTTAGTGACAGGTCTTTTTTTTCTTGCATCCTGTCGATTGTGACTGCCATTTTCTTGCAAATTGTGGATTGTCTACAAGCATGTTTCGAGACAGTTTTTTTTTTTTGCAAGCTGTGGATTGCCTACGGAGTGGTTGAGCATTTTAAGTGACATCACCCACAAACAAAATATAAATAAATAAATAAATAAATATACACGGTCAAAATTAACAGTGGTATAATATTTTGTAACCATAAAACATAACACTTGCAACACTTTCTTATAAAATGGTTCCTGAAATCTTAAAAGAAAACAAATGTCCTCTCACCTAGAAGTGCTTTATGAAACTCAATTTCATTTCATTGTTGATAGTGAAGTGATTTTGTTGCGGAGAACACTCAGCCTTTGGCTTATTTGCCTTGACACGGATGTAGTCCCACCGACGGCAAAAGTCCGTTATTAAATTCCAAATATCCATAGCATGCTTGCTGAAAAAAAACTATACACCTCTTTGAATGGAAATATCAACTGATTGTTTCATTGATAGTTTGTTTCAATGAAACATTTTTACAGTTTGAATTGGACTTCATTTTTGGAGCTGCCCAATCTTTTGTTTATAATTTAGGATAAATAAAGTTGTTTTTTTCTTCCAAAATTTGTGAAAAACCCTATAAGTTCTATCCTCTGACTGTGCACAAAAATACTGCAGCTTAACAATGTAAACATACTACTCAACAAAAAAACAAAAAAATAATATTTGTAATTTTTTTGTCTCAAACTGTCTCTTCACTTCTTGAAAGTATGTTCGTTTTGTGAAAAAATGTTTAATAAAAATTACAACTGAGTTATCCTTGTTTCCCGACGGTCTACTGGCTGCAGACCAGTGGGGGCAGCCGTGTGAATCTGACAGGGCCGGGGCATCGCAGGGTTTTAACCTCTTGAATTTTAATAACCATCTCGGTGTCGACCGCTTCAGTCCAGTTTGTCTCCAAGACGTGTTCACACAGAGAGAACCTTCAATGAGATTAAGATGTTAAGAAGCTTTGGATGGTGTGGCAATCCTTAGAAGACTACATCTCCACACGATTTAGGACAGCATCCAATTAAATAAGGATTGGATATGACATAGGAGGCTCCCGAGGGGCCAGAACCCCTTCCCTAAGGGGCCCTACCTCCCTCCAGGATATTTCTTGTAGATGCTTCTGTATTACTCCTCCCTAAGTTCTTCTTAATTTCCCAAAGTGAGGACAGTAATCCTTAAATCATTTTAACTAAAAATAGTTATTGGCCTGACGCGTTGACCCTAGCAGAGTCTTTCTCAATACCCATTTCTTTTTCTTCAAACCTAAACTGTTTTTTCTATATTTTTATTTATTTATACCATAGGTCTTTTGGTTGGTAAGCAGTTTGTAACAGCCATTTTCTCCTTTAAATCTGTTTAGCAGTACATATTTAGTGAGATTGAGACGTGCCAATATAATAGTCTCTCCCTTGCGAAGAGGTGCCCTCTACTATATAAGGAAATGTGTCCTTGTCTTTACAACAAATAGTCGTTGAATATTATGGGTGGCACTTCTGTCCGATGTCATATTTTGAAACAATCTGGGGAAGTTTAATACAATCATGAAACAGGAAAATAGTCCTGAGAATAACGAGGGTTTGTGTTATCTTAATTGATAAGATGCTGAGCGTTATCGGCAGTCAGCAACACCTGCTTGACTCACATAATTCAGTTACAGTATAAGCCAGGACTAAAACTCCCAGGAAATGGAAAGTGGACCGAGATATGTTTATTTATTCTAGTCCGTTTCCTCTTTGGACTTTTCGGCTTATCAGTCTGTTGAAATTTTGATTGGCATTCAAGAAAATATTCACCAAATATTTCACCTCAAGTATACCTATGTTAAGTTTGCATTGGGTGGTCTACAGGCCTGTGTGCGTCATTTTTTAAAGGGCACCATGGCACTTTCTCCTTGGTAAAAGGGCACCCTATGAAGAAATTGTAAGTTTCTACTGGAGCATTTGAAGGGCACCAAGGCAATGACCAGGTGGCATAAGGTTTTTTTTGCGAATAGCAAAATATCAAGAGAGGGCACTGTTGAACCCACACAAAGGTATAGGCGTTGCCTGTGTGAGTCGTAGAAACTGCATAGAAACCGTCCCATATTCCTTCCCACAATGCATTGCGTTTCTGAATTGCGATAAACCTTATGGAGGCAATCACCTTTGTTGCCTCTGTGAAGTATCAGGCCCGGGTTTAGTAAAGACTCTGCTGTAGAATTGCAGAGATCTATGGTTCGACTCTCGTCCGAGTAATATGCCTGCGAGTTTGTTAAACAGAACTCAGGAAAGTACTGAGTAATCACATTGCTAAAAATGGTATTCTTTAATGGTTACTTTTTTTATTTTCAGAAAATATTTATTGTGTCACTCCCTAGCAGTGCAGTGCTTATACACATCGGTATATATGGGTAAAACTCAAATTGATATACTGTACCTGTTAGTACCTGTAGTGCCTTGATTTGCGCTCTTGAAGGGGCACAGCAATTTTCCTTAGGTAACGGGAACTTCTATGAGGAAAATTGAAATTTGGATTGGAACTTTGCGGAAGGCACCACAGCAAAAGCACAGGGCATCAAGGTAATTGCTGTGGGAGCCAGGGGCTATTTTTTAGGCCTTTCTGTTCAAAAATGTAATGACATCAATTATGGAAAAAGTTCTTTCCATAAAAGTTTGTAGAGATTTTTCACAATTGTGTTTGTTGGCTGTTTGGGCATACCCTTAAGACAGTGTTTCCGCCACATTTACCCTTCAGTGCAAGGAGGTTAAAACTCTTAGTAGAAAGGTCATGTCTTGCTCAATACTATGATGGATCGAGGAAGAAAACCTAAGACATAACCCAAGGGAGTAAGAATTGGACACGAGAAAACCTACAAAGCATGTAAAGAGTCGCACAAACATTTACAACGTGACAAACCATCCAACATGAATGGCGTCATGGCGAAGTATTTTTAGCATCCCTATTGAGCAACAAACTTAACGACAACAAGTCCTAGACAAACACGGCAATTTAAACTGAACGTGTTTACCCGGAACTCCGGATGTCGAATGCGATCAAGTTTAACAACATTCAATTATCGGACAATAGAGGCTAAGAAATTGAGTCTAACATAAAGACCATCCAATATGTCCCTATGTGCAGTGGGATTGTTGACGTACGTGTACGTTGTTTTCACGCTTCCGTCTGACCGAGTAACCAGTCCTAAATCTCAACCATCCACATCAAGACTTCTCCTAGGATTTCCTCCATTATATCTGACCCATTTTCTCATCTCATCTACCCCCCTTGGATGTAAAACCCTACAAAATTAACCATAGCAGCTGCAGTTAACGAGGGAAACACATATTAGATATTCTGACGGTCCATGACGTCACACGGCCACTACAGACATCGAATACTACACACGCCACAAGCAGAGTTTGGAATTGAAATCATGGAAGATCTATATTGATTATCTCACAGTATACTGTACAGCAGGCTGTATTGCAGTGTACTCCATGCAAGAACACTGTGTGTTACCTACCACCCACGTCATTGTGTACAACTCCTATATTGCCTGACTGTATGCAGGGGTTTTATGTGTACATGTCGTACCTTTCTCTCTACGTACATTGTGGAGATGGTTTGTCAGACATCTGTGGAGACACATGTTTAGTGATACGTGGTGTTCGTCGTCCGTCACTCTCTGTAGGGATTTTAAGTCAAGATGATGATGTCATAAAGTGATTTCATTGATTTTGGATTCCGATGGTATGTTGTTCTTATCACCTTGATTGTTTTTTTGATTGTTTGTTTTTCGTTGGTGTTTTTATTTGATTTGGTGAGTAGGATAAAGAAGAGACAATGTTGTTTTAAAAAAATGCATTCACATTGTATGTGTACTTCAGTTGTGTATGTATACAAGCTATGTAATCAGTTGATTTGTTGTCTAATAGGTGTTAAATTTGCATTGCGGATAACGAATATTATTTTGTTTTAACCCATGTGTGACAGCATTTTATACTAGTTATCTTCTCGAGTTCTGTGAAATAATATTAAAAAAATAAATTTTCATGAGGGAATAAAAGGGTAGCGACAAGTTCTTCAACTGCCGTTTAAAACCAGTTGGTTTGGCCCAACGTGCTGTTTCCTTTTGCTTCAATGAGGGTGCTGTTTCACAGTGTGATGTCATATGTCATACTGCATTTTTTTCCTTTGCGGGCCAAAGAAAAACAGGTGACCAATTTGCTGGGACCACATCCATGAGCAGCAGAGTGGGGGTGGGCGTTGGGCTCCCTCACTCCATCAACAAATTGCTACAAGCTACGTACATATAAAACTTATCTTGTCTCAACTTGTTTATAGTGTCTCATTAAAACAATGATTGTTTTGATTGATTCTGGGACATTCTTAGCGGTAGGTTTGCTTTGAGTTTGGTAGGAACCCAATCAATCAGCCATAGATATTGTTATTGGACCGTTGACATGATATAGCAAAAAGACATAAAAACTAAGAAACTGGACCCTTTTTCAAGACCTAGACAGAATTTTATAAAGATATCACTTTCAAATTGATTTGCAGTCTGGTCATGAGTGTGCCATCCATGGTATGTTGACTGGTTAACAACTTTCGTAAAGCGAGACTCTTCTGCGTTGAACATATTTGTGAGCTTACTACCATGTATGAATTCAGACCTAGAATCACATGGCCTCTGTTGCCCCTGGTCTTGTCCCTTGTGCCCCTGCCCCTTCAAAAGCGTCCCAGAGGCTTCAAGGTTTGCCAAGCTCTCTTTCTGGTCTGCGAATGCCATGCTGGTATATTTCATGGAAATCATTACCCATCGGGGCCTCAACATTAACACTGGACCGGGCCCGAGGCCTGTGGTTTTATTGTCGGGCCAGTAAACTTACAAAGCGACCAGCCTGATGGTCTTGTATTTTCCGTTTGAATATTCATACCTCTTTTTGTAACTTTGTGAAGAAATATTGACTTTGAAAGAGATAATTATCTTTCTATGCTCTTTCAAGAGTATCAAAGTACACAAGGCACATAAACACAAATGAAATAGATCTTCTCCAAGTGCTTGTTCAACTCATTTTAAATCTGTTCTTGTTAAATAAATTCTGGTCCAGTAAAGATTTTGAGCCACAAGCCCTGTGGTCTTGTGGATGCGGTTCTCCCTAATTGCTAATTCAAACCTTGGCCCATGTAGAACCTTAATTGGTTGAGTTGTTTCCTGAAATCTAGAGGATTTGACACGTCGTCATCTTGAAAACACAACTTTTACCGATGCAAGGTATATAAATGATAATCATTCTAAAAATGTATGTGGCAATAAAAACCTTTGGTCAGAAGCCTACAGCAGCATTTAATAGTATAAAGCATTTTGAGAAACTATTCACTTCAAAGTAAAGTGGTGTTGCAAAAAGAAAAAATGTTATCCCCCAAAATTTGAATATGAGAACGTTACTGCTTACAGATTGTGTGTTTCTAGTAGGAATTACTCTTCCTGCCCGGACATATGCGCAAAAAAACCAAAGGTACTTTGCCTTTGAATGATGCTCCATTAAACGCGAATTCGCTTTCACACCCTCGCTTCAACATGCCCCACTTGAAGGCAGTGGACACTATTGGTAATTGTCAAAGACTAGCCTTCACAGTTGGTGTATCTCAACATATGCATCAAATAACAACCCTGTGAAAATTTCAGCTAAATTGGTTGTGGAAGTTGCGAGATAATAATGAAAGGAAAAAACACCCATGTCACACGAAGTTGTGTGTTTTTAGATGGTTGATTTTGAGACTCAAGTTCTAAATCTGAGATCTCAAAATCAAATTCGTGGAAAATTACTTCTTTCTCGAAAACTACTCCACTTCAGAGGGAGCCGTTTCTCACGATGTTTTATACTACCAATCTCTTTGCATTACTCATTACCAAGTAAGGTTTTATGCTAATAATTATTTTGAGTAATAACCATTAGTGTCCACTGCCTTTAAATGATGCTCCATTAAACGCGAATTCGCTTCCACACCCTCGCTTCAACATGCCCCACTTAAAGCAATGTTTATATCACAATTCTACCAGTTCACCATAATGTGTGATTTAAACCACCCTACTTGCCTCCCTGCGTGCCTCCCTGCGTCCAGCCTCTTGTTGCGTTTGACCTACATAATCTGACTGTACAGTGGGGCCAACTGGTAGAATTCTGATGTGAACACAGATCTGTGTTGACGTCAGAATTCTACCAGTTCTTTCAAATGTGTGATTTATACCACCCTGCTTGCCTCTCTGAGTCCAGCGTCTTGCGTTCGACCTAAATATTCTGACTGTAAACCTAGTTCTTGATCCAGTACTACCTTGAACCAGAACACAAGATTGAAACTGTGGGAGTGTGGTTGAGAAAGGTTGCAGACCAAGTGAGGGGCGTTGAGTGAGAAGGGGTTGAATGGGTAATAAGAGGATGATGGTTTGCACTGTCAGTGTTCTGCCTTAATGCGCAAGCTAGTGCTCATACACACAATTTGCATGCCGATACGCGCACATTTTGGCTGGTACAAATCACAAGTAATCATAAATAATTAAAAAAAAAAAAAACATTAAGAGAAAACCTAAGAATGCTCCAGATTGAACAGTAGGACTTTTGAAACCAAGATGAACAATAAGTAGGAAGCATTCCGAAGACCTTTTTATAGTGTGCTTTGGCCAAACATCCAAACTTTGGGTCCAGAATGCCCCACACTTGTGAAAAATGCACATAAAAGAACCCATTAACACTTACACCTACAATATAAGAGAAGGGGTTTGCGCCGGTGTTTCTGGCAGTGTCTGCTGATGCTCTTTAGCAACTTGTGAGCCCTTCAAGGTGCTACATAAATAGGTCTCACAATTTTTAAATTTCAAAAACCTGTCTTAAAGCCCTTGGACACTTTCGGTAAAAAGTTTTTTCCAAAGACCCACACTTCATGTATCACAACCTATGAAATAAACTTGTGAAAATTTGGGCTCAATCGGTCATCGGAGTCGGGAGAAAATAACGGGGAAAACACACCCTTGTTTTCGTTTGTTTCGTCGTGTCATGCCATGTGTTTAAAATAAATCCGTAATTCTCGACAACGAGAATTGATAATTGTTTTAATGTTTTCTCGAAGAGTAAAGCATTTCATGGAATAATATTTCAAGATAAGTCTTTCACCATTACCTTCTGTAGACCCTGTAAGTTATTTGTAAATCTGTGAATTTTTTATTTTTTTCCTGTGCCGAAAGTGTATAATGGCTTTAAATGTCTCTTTTTGTTAAACTGCCATGAGTACGTTATTGGCAGATATGTGCACTATATAAGACTCTGTATTTTTATATTTTTAGTTATCTTTATGATCAATTATTTGAAAACAACCCTCTCAAAATTCAATTTGATTATTCTGTTGCTACCCACAACACTTACTGCTCCTATACTATGATGCCATCCCATAAAGCGAGATGCAATAAATCTGATTATTACAGTTTAACCATGTAGGTATTTCTACCTCCATGCTTTAACATTGCTCAACAGGACAAAACAAAAATTGAATTAAATTTTGTAAAATGATGAGGACTGAGCATGTAGAAGACATAAAACAAACAGAGTGTACCTTTGTACATCCATACTTCATATCACCTTTCATTAGTGTGTGGAATAGTTCTAAACCATCCATCCAGGTATTTACATAGCATTGTTTATCAAAGAAGAAGCTAGCCTTACCGGATGGACGTTTAATTAATTGCCGAGGGGACTTGTGAGGTTGGGGGTAGATAGCTGTGAGAATGGACTAGCGGGGAGGATAGTGGCTTGCTTGACGTCATTCTATTTTTTTTTATATCATGAAACATGTTAAAGAGAAGTGGTCACCTCAATGTAGTGTAGTCAGTTTTGCAGGGATGAGACAGTCAGACTTTTATCTGATTTCAGACTTTTTAAAAGCCCGCCTGGTAACAAAACTGTTGTATTTTCTCAAAATGTATGAAGTCGTGCTATTTGATGTACTTCTGTAGCACTGGGGATACTGTTTCCAAACACTTGGAATCTATAAATCCACAGGTGGAAATGCTTTTATATAAATGTTACTCCTAAGATCTGGATCCCACTTTCAGACCTTTTTTGTCAGCAGTGACTCTCACCCCTTGTTTTGGAGGTCTTTGTTTTAAGAGTACCTTCACCACAAATGTTTTACTTGTCACTGCCACCTGCCTTCCCCTTCACCCCCCCCCCCCACCTTCCCCTCACCCCCTTTAATATAATAATAATAATAACTTTCGATTTATATAGCGCCTAATAACTAACACTTAATTCTCTAAGCGCTTTACATTAGTGCCCTGGTCATAGGGCCAATAACATCCCTTTTTAATGTTTCTCAGCTCCCTTGGGAGTATACAACCTGGGCAACAGTTTATATCGGTCCAAAGGCTTTTTCATTCACAATATCAACCTCTACCATGTCTACCCTCGCAGGTACCCATTTATTCCCCTGGGTAAAGAGAAGCAATTATAGTAAAGTATCTTGCTCAAGGACACAAGTGTCACGACCGGGATTCGAACCCACACTCCGGTGAATTAGCACCAGAACTTGAATTCGATGCTCTTAACCACTCGGCCATGACACTACACCATTTTGCATTTTGACTCCAATCAAAGCTGTTGTTTCAGGTTTCGAAATTTCACTTGGTAAGATAATGAGATAATTATTCAACCAATGTTTACATAAACCAATGTTCAGACAACTTTACAAGAGGACGCTGTTACTTTACACGCTTCATCTCTAACCTTGTCAAATGATAAGTGTTTTTGACAAAAGAGTTTAATTTTGTGAGTGGTTTTATATGACCGGTTGATTTTCTATTATCAGACGGTGGAGAGGTTATTACTGTTTGATAGAAAATCTCTCTCGCTTGTCATCTTGGCTCACAACTTTAATGATTGGATACTCAAAAATGTGGGAAATGAATGGCTGTGCAGAACAGATGAATGAGTGACATATTGCCCAGTGTGATGTTATACCTGTAGTTTCATTTCAGTATAAATAATAAATACCGTAGGCATAAAAAGTATAGATTTTTAACATTTCAATCAATTTAAAAAAAAGTTGAACTGAGTGAATTAGTGACATTACCCATAGTTATCTCAGCATAAATAATAAATAAAGGCACAACAAATTAAGATTTTTAAATTTAAGTATTATGTTTTTTGGGGGTTGAAAAGTTTAACTTAGTCATTATGTAAATCATTTCAAATATGTAGTATATGAACCACAAGGGAAACTGTTCATTTTAAATCGATTTTGGATTGGGAAAAAAAAAGAGGGCAAATTGACTAAATTGGGATTTTGAACTTGGGACTTTCGGATTGACAGCCACCCTAACTCTAATCTTCTGCCATTTTACCCATTATCTGCTGTATACTCTCAACTACTCCCAACCATTCAAAATTCAACTGTGTTTCATTTGTAGGAAAGGTTTGCGGTAGCACCATGTGTAAATCTCTTTTGACTAAAGTTGGTTCGGAAACGAACCAGTGGTTGTATTTGTTTGTATTTGATTGAATGATCAAACTGTACATGGGATCAGGCAGCTGTTTGACACTGAGTTATTAAAGGTGTTGCATTTGTGTTAAGGTGGGGAAGAATCCTTGTAAATCGCTCGAGAGAGTTGCAAGTACATCGGGCCTTGAACTTCCCTCTTAAAGGGGCACGGCAATTTACCTCTGGTAAGGGGCACTGCAATGAGGAATATGTAAGTTTGTATTGGAACTTTGCAAAGGGCACCACATCAAAGGGGACCATGGCAGTTGCTTGTGTGTGCTGTGGATTATTTTGAGGCCTGGTACACATTACATGTACGTACATGTAGGAGACCCGGTTAAATTGATCGTCATTGATTGGCATTTTACAGGTACAAAAATCTTCCGGATGTTTCTGGATTTATGGATTTTTTTCACTTCAAAATATGTGGTCTCAGAGTTTAGTGTGAAATTGATATAAAATTTGTGGTAGGCTGTGGGGAATACCTGTCAAATACCATCACAATTTTATGATCTCCCTAGTGATGATCGGCAACCTTCATAAAAGAAGTTTTCCATAAAAATGAAACTTCTCAAACTTAAGTCAGTGTTAATGAAGCCAATATTTAAATGATATATTTGTATGATTTTGACACAAGCAATGAATAATTTATACTAAGTCTATATATTTACAAGATATGTCCAAGAAAGTTTGTGAATTAAACTGATAATTTCTTAAATAAATAAGCCTCGAGATTTGAGACTTAAAACCAAATTAAGACTTTTTATGTCTGCCTCGTAAAAGAACAACAATGAATAAACTTAAACTCAGTCTAAATATTCACAGGATGTATGTCATTTCTTAGAATGTTTGTGAATTAAACTGATGACGTCCGAAAGAAATAAGCCACGAGATTTTAAGAAAAGAGATGAGAGATTGGAGACTTTAAACGTAAATTAAGATTTTTTTTATGTCTGCCTGGTGTTAAAACAGCTGTTATTTTCTTCCGAAGCAAAGAAATCTCGCTCTTTGATCTATAGCATTGAGTATACTATTCCTAGAACCTTATTGCAATCTGTATCTCATTGGGTTAGAAACAGGTGGAAATCATTTCAACATACCTCCTAAAGATTTTGATTTTAATCGCGGACCTGTACGTCAGAAACATCACTTGCCTCCGCAAACACCATTAATTAAAACTGTTTTCTTTGTAATTATATGCAAATGTTAATTTAGCAATTACACTGCATGGCACTCCTTGTTAGATAAGCACGTCACATATTTAACCCGCTGTTTGTTAATTAAAATCCAAGTTGTTTGTGTCCGCTTGTAATGTAATTAAATTGTTCTTTTTTTAATATTTGTTTTGGAGTTTGTTTTGCTGTAGGAGCTTTGTGGATGAGACAACAAGTTTTGTGATTGACATGAGTTAGGCCAAACAAAAATTTAAAAACACTTGATCGTCTCCGCCTGCATCCTTTTTTGTTTTTACTTTTTTTTTAATTTTCGATTTTTGTAAGAAATAAAAATCCATTCGTTTAAACGGACTGGCCAAGTAGCTTTTCCCAGAATCTGACGTGATGCTCTCAAATATGTGTAACTGTCCGTTTCATAAAACTATATTAGTGAATGCCTACCAGATAGCAGCAAATATTTTAGTGTAATAATCCGACCCTGTAAACAGGGGTCCTCATGCAACAAATAGACATCAAATAAGTTTGCAGTGTTTCAAACTGAAGAATTTATGGTTTGTTTGATTTGAAATACGAAGCGGCCATTTTGGGGGAAAAAATAATAATAATAAAGAAAAAGGCCCTCATCCTCCTCTTTTTGGAAAAATCCGGACGATCAACTGGTATTTTTTATTATTTGGCCTTATAGAGACTGTGCCAGTCTCACGCATAATACAGCATTAGTAAAATCCATACATAAAAATAGCAAGAAGAAAATATGGTAATTTTAAAGTCCAGTGCTCTAGACTTGCACTAGTTGCCATCGTCCCTTTAAAAGTAACCTTTTTTAAAGATTGCAAATTTTTCCTCGAATCCATCCTGATTAATTTCAATTGGTTTATTTGTATTGGTCGTCAAACATTACTTGCCTACCCCTTAAGCTCTCCCCGCCCACTTGCTAAGAAAATCCTGAGAAATTAGGGATTAAAACGGAGAAAATCGGTTTGGATGAAGGAGGAGGAGGAGGAGGACTCTGAGTTGCCTGGGAGCAACCGTAGAGTTGTCGTCTTAGTGTGCTTAAAGGCAGTGGACACTATTGGTAATTACTCAAAATAATTCTTAGCACAAAATGTTACTTTTTAACGAGTAATGGAGAGAGGTTGATAGTATAACATGGTGTGAGAATTAGCTACCTCTGAAATGATGTAGTTTTCGAGAAAGAAGTAATTTTCCACAAATTTGGTTTCGAGACCTCAGATTTAGAGTTTGAGGTCTCAAAATCAAGCATCTGAAAGCGCACAACTTCATGTGACAAGGGTGTTTTTTCTTTCATTATTATCTCGCAACTTTGATGACCAATTGAGCTCAAATTTTCACAGGTTTGTTATTTTATGCATATGTTGAGATACAGCAAGTGAGAAAACTGGTCTTTGACAATTACCACAATACCTTTAAATGTATGTGTAATTCCCGAAGGGATTTGAAGAAAATCGCAGCTTGGGAATGCAAGATTATAAAGAAGGCTCTGAGAGTGAAAGCTTGAAGTAAACTAGTCAACAATTCATGAAAGTAAATCTCTGTGTAGGCTTAGTTGTCAAAATGTTTACACATTTAGAATACATATTACATGGGTTTATCTTGAAAAGTTTTGTTTTTGTTTTGCATTCCTGTAATGAGATTCCAAATAAGAGAAAACATTAAAACAAGTAGAAAGTAGATATTATAGTCCAAAAGTCTTACAAATTAATCTCTTTAAAGACATTGGACACTATTGGTAATTGTCAAAGACCAGTCTTCTCTCTTGGTGTATCTCAACATTATGCACAAAATAACAAACCTGTGAAAATTTGAGCTCAATTAGTAGTCAAAGTTGCGAGATAATAATGAAGGAAAAAACACTCTTGTCACACGAAGTTGTGTGCTTTCAGATGCTTGATTGGAAGACCTCAAAATCTAATTCTGAGGTCTCGAAATCAAATTCGTGGTAAATTACTTCTTTCTCAAAAACTACGTTACTTCAGAGGGAGCTGTTTCTCACAACGTTTTATACCACCAACCTCTCCCCATTACTCATAACCAAGTAAGGTTTTATGCTAATAATTAATTTGAGTAATTACCAATAGTTTCCAATGCCTTTAATCTGTAGACTTATTACAAAATAATATAAAACTACTTTTTTGGGGGGGCAAACGGCTCCCTTGTCTGTGGACTCAATCAAGGATTTGGAAAAAGCGTGTCCAGATTTTCTGAAAATTTCAAACTTGGTGTCCAAATTGTTCACTTACAATACATTTACAGGTAAATGAGAGATAAAAAATGGGTGTCCAAATTTCAAAACAGGGTGTCCAAAAGACACACAGACATCCCACTGACTAACAATATGGACCCAATTTATTTTGAGTAATAAAACATTCACATTTATATATATTTTTTTTTAAATAAATATTTCATTACATCTGACTTGAACTTTGAAGACTCTCCACTATGTTCTCTATGCCATTTCTTTAAATGGCTCTCGATCTCCCTCTGGACCGCATTTACATAAAGTAAGAAAAGTACAAGTGTATTTCAGGCATCAAGTTCAAGGTATAGGATTACACGATGCCCGACAGGACGACTCCCGATTCTGTCCTCGCTACGTTCCATTTACCCAAGCAGATTTCTCCTGACTGTGATTGGATTGCAGTGTTAGAGGCCAAGTTATAGGTTTCGTACCAAGCCAGCCCTTGAAAATGCCACAGGACCACTGCCTCTCCCAAAGTTATGGATATTTTTTAAGAGCTGAGAATAAGTGAACCCTTTTCTAAAAGCTTTGAGAATTTGTTGTGTATAATATTTTTCTTGTAATGAAATCAAAGAAGCCACTGAAGCTACGTTTCATTTACCTTGGCAGATTTCTTGTGACTGTGATGTATTTCAGTGTTAGAGGCCAACTTATAGGTTTCGTAGCAACTCCCAAACCCGCCCTTAAAAATGGCCCAGTAGCCCTGTCGCACTCATAGTTAAGAATTTTTTTAATAAAGAATTAAGTACTAAGTGAACCCTTTTCTGTGTAATTTTATATTTCGTTTTCATTCTGAAAGGTTAGTGAATTGGAAATTGAATGATCTCTTTTTTGTTTTGAATTTTGTTCAAGTATCCCTGTCTCCCCAAAGGTCATGGATTTTTTTTTTTTTTTAAGAATTTAAAATTAAATGAACCTTTTTCAGTTTAGATTTTTAATTTTATTTTTATTATTTTGAAAGCTTAGAGAAGTTTGTTTTGATTGTAATGAAATCCAGGAAGCCTGAGAAGTGTCTTGAACACACTTCAACCAAACTGCCC
Organism: Asterias amurensis; assembly: GCF_032118995.1. NCBI lineage: Eukaryota > Metazoa > Echinodermata > Asteroidea > Forcipulatida > Asteriidae > Asterias > Asterias amurensis. Next base: position 16,260,218 of record NC_092663.1, read on the forward strand.
GTAGATTACATTGACGAGAAGATATTAAAGAAAATTCAGTTTTGACCGTGGAAGGAAAACCACACTGAGGGGAAGCTCAAGTAGTCAACATGATAGGAACTGAAAACTCAGAACTTTAGCCAGGATTCTCCCCATGCTCAAGGTAGCGTATTGAGGAAATACGCACAATGCCTGTGCTGACAGGCGCAAATTTTGGCTGATGATTTTTTTCCACTATTGCACAATATGGCCTTTAAATCCAAGATAAACACATTTATCTAGTAAAAAACATTTCAAGACCTTGTTTCAATTCAGCCTGCTTCTGCCAAACATTAAAAAAATTGGGTCCAGAATGCCCCACAATTTTGAAAAACCGTTGGTAAACCCTGTATGTACAAGGTTCTGGTCCGTGGTGGGATTCGAACCAGGGTCCACAGAGGTGAAAGGCAGAGAAGAAACGACTTAGCCAACTTGAAATGCTATCCAAGTCCGCCGTCACAGTCACCAGACTGAAAATGGTTCAAGATGAAATCAGAGAATTATTAGATTGATTAACGGAAAGAAATGCAACCACTTCACACACGATTGATTTCAGGTTAAAAGATGATTATAATAATGGTAGCTTGCCTTCTTCATGACACCCCGAGACAAACTATGACGTCAAGAAGCACTTCCGCTTGGAAGAAGGGTGTTAGTGGTTGCCGTGACGAGATAAACAGGAACTAAAACATTTGAGTATCTCTTGGCGACTAGAAACACCTGTGTTGAACCTCTCTCCATCTCCCCCTAGAGATTGCCACACAGCCTCGGGAGGAAAACATTCTTAGCTTTGCTTCCTAGAAGGGGGGGGGGGGGGGAATCAAGCAGACGTAATAAATGCCAGGTTGAACGACTTAGTAGACTTCCTCTCTCTCTCTTGGTTTGATGTTTTTGTTTCGCCGGCCATAACTCTCTTGATGTCCTTTTTTGTTGTTTTGATTGTAAATATTGTCCATTATCCGTTGTTTCTGCTTGAGTTGATGTTGAAGATGTTAGAGTTGTGATTACGCTTTCGGGGGTGTGAACTAAATTCAGAATAGATGTGAGATGTAACTTTGATTTTAATTGAACAATCCTGCCATTTGTAATGTCTGAGAAAGTTGAGTGGATTGGCACAACAATTAAATTGAAGTAATTTAAGAAAACAATTATTATCTATTTATTTCAACTATTACTTACAGTGGTTTAATTTTGTTGACTAAGTTTACTTTCTGAAATGTTTATTTGTAATTTTGTATTTTCTTTCCCGTTGTATTGCAGCAGATATATCAGGAGATTAAAAATGTTGACATTTAATGTGAAATGTGGAAATTCTAAGTGCCTTGATGCCCTAGGGGTGTGATAAAGAGCGATATATTACTATTATTAAATTTTATCAGCGACCTAGCATCGGCCATTAGTGGAACAGTGGATTCAACTTCACCCTCATACACATGAGTCTGCCAGTTTCTTCTGACTCTGTCTTATAAGAATCTTAAGACATCACTTCAAATTATTTTTCTCTTTCTTTGTTTCGATAGAGCTGGGAAGAAGCAGGTTACATTCAAAGTTCATCCTGACTTGATTAAGATGACCCCAGCAGAGGTCGCTGGAGCTGCAGGTAAGAATCAAAATCTATCAAATTACAATAAAAATGAAATTCCATAAAAATTACATAGTTGGGACTGTTGCCCCACTAAGGAATTTCTCTGCTTTTAAAGACACTGGACACGTTTTGGTAATTTTCATAGACCAGTCTTCTCACTTGGTGTATCTCAACATATGCATGAAATAACAAACCTGTGAAAATTTGAGCTCAATTGGTCGTCAAAGTTGCGAGAGAATAATGGAAGAAAAATTTCCCTTGTCGCACAAGTTGTGTGCTTTCAGATGCTTGAATTCGAGACGTCAGCTGAGGTCTCAAATTCAATGTAAATATTTTAGTGAGAAATTACTTCTTTTTCAAAAACAACATTTAAGTAATTACAAATAGTGTCCAGTGGCTTTAATACTGGGGTTCTGGCCTTCATTACCCTGCACTCAAGCCCTAGTTGCCCCCTTAAAAAACTGTTAGGTTCAAATATATACCGAGGAATGATTCAGAGACTGTAGGTAAGAATCAAAGTATCTCAAATCTATCAAATTTCCATGGTAACACGCTTGTACCTTAAACCCCTCGCTAAGAGACAAAGCTACTTCAAGGTTGAGACTAATAAGCAGACGAGCATTTGATGTTAAACCTGAAATCCCGTGGCGTGCTGTGTTGAAGTAAGTGTGAAATCTAATCAATGGTGGATCAGTAGGCTACGTAAAAATCTTCAAGAATAAAGGACAACTTTGCTTGAAATCCATTAAAAGTATTCCTGTGAATGAAATCAGAAATAGTTTCCTGAAGATGGAGAAAATGTCCTGACCTAGAAAAGAGGTTAATCCTCAAAAAGTGATATTTAAGTAGACTGTTGTCATTGTGTGGTACAAAGTGCCCACTTAATCTTCAAAAATATGCGTTTCAATTTTCTTTTTTTTTATTAATTAAAAAAAAAAAACAGGCTCAAAGATGAACCACTCATCATAGATAGGCACTTATGGACAATTCTGTTGGAACTCCATTTAAAGAATTCCCGTGATCAAAAGCAGAAAACAGTTTCCTACAGGATGGAGACAATCTCCTGACCTAGAAAAGAGGATGGTCCACAATATTTGACATTTGAATAGGCTGTTGTTATCGTTGTGGTACAAATTGCTTATTTAGTCTTCAAAAATATACTTTGAATTTGAGCTATTGTGACGTGTGGGTGTTGTAGATGGGAACAAAAAAAATCTTTAAAAAATTGGTTAATAAAAAATAAAAACACTGTCTAGTAGAGGAACCAGTTATAAAAGAAAACAGTACTTAAAACCTAAAAGAAGATCTAAAAAATTACTTCATCTTGAGACCCTTTTCTCAGAACTGAACTAACAAGTCATCTTACAAGCAATATTGCACAGTTCCGGTGTTTGTTAATTTATGTTTTATTAGTCTTGACTTATTATGCTTGATTTAAAAATTCACTTTCACCACTCTCGAGAGAATTAAAACTGCAGTCCTGTTCCCACATGACCGTCCTTTCAGCTCATTAGCAAATCCTTTCAAAGATCGCAAACTAACGACGAACTCTCAGGAAGTGACCGTACCACGGCCTGACATTAAAGGGAATGTGTATACGTTTAGTAATTACTCTTAAAATGAATGGCAATAAAAACTTTTGGTTAGAAGCCCACAGTGACGTTTGATAGTATAAAGCCTGGTTCATTCTTCCTGCGAATGCTAGGCAAATTTTGATGTCACATACACATAGCTGTTTTCGCAGCGAATGTCTCGCAGGAGTGGAGCACATTTCAGCTGATGGAAATTATTCGTTGCAAATTTGTGTCGTGAAAAATTTGTATCCCACTCGCATTCACAGGAAGTATGAACCAGGCTTCAAGCACTACGAGAACAATTTCACTTTGAAGATATCTGGTTATGTAAAAAGTAAACAGTTCCCCCCCCCCCCCCCAAATTTGAATCTGAGACTGCGTAACGTTTCTCAGATTGTGTATTTCGTATTGGGGAGCATTCTTCCCGCAAGGACACAATTATTCGCTTATCTTTTTTACCGATTTCTCAAAAACACGACCACCTTTAGCTAAATTAACAATTGTCAGGATCGAACAGTTCCAAAAATCAAAGGTATTCTTCGCCTTAAAGGAGTTAGTAAGGAGCAGACACTCCAGAGGGGTTACTATGGTTACCTGAGATAACCTGACGGGGGTGATGGAGCCACTGGGGAGGAAGGTGGAGACTGATTGTCTGGAGTCGATTGGTTGAACTTTGACCTTTGAGTTCAGGGAAGGGGGGTCGGGTGGTGTGTGTGTGTGTTAGGGATAAACAACATCTTCGGCTTCATTATAATGGAATGGACAGGGCTCGAATTTGGGAGAAAAATCCCCAAGACTGCAGGGCTGGTAGCTCAGAATGTTTACTGGACAAGAAATGCTTGTACAAGACCAGAATCAAAATGAGAAGAAAAAAAACTTCTGGAGTCCTGACAAAATGTATTTCATATTGTACTAGGACACTTGTAAGAGAAGATTTATCTCATCTGTCTACAATGTGGATATTAAGTATTATACATCATTACTCAATCTAATTGAACAGGTTTTTTTCTGAGTTGAAAGTAAACATTTGAACATGATTTGTTTCTGTTGCAAGATATTATTACACAGTGAGTTATTGAGTTATTGTTTGTTATTCAGTTAAACAAATTTTAAAAACCAAGCCCATCAGACTGGTCATAAGTTTACTGGCCCCACATTAAAACCACTTACCTCGGGCCTGCAATCCAGTGTATTGCATGCCCTGATGTATCATAAGGAACATTAAGTTGACCCTACCTGGGCCTAACTCAGCTCAAGAAGTTGGGACCACGGGTTTTCGCAATCTTAGAAACTCGTTTTTGACATCCAGGTCGGTCTCTGATGTGGAACATAATAGTGGAACTGGATCCTCTGCTGTTTGTTATTGGTCCATAAATCAGAACAGTTATTCCGAACTATATAACTCAGTACCCAAGAGCAGAGAGATTCGAGATTTAAATTAGCCTGTTAGAACTGAATGCAAGATGCTGGCTGGATTGTGTACACTGCCAGGGCCCAATTTAATAGAGCTGCTAAGCAGGAAATTTTGCTTAAACAAATTCCTGTTAAGCAGATATTTTAGCAGGTATCAGTCAATTTGAGTGCATGGTATTTTGGCTGGTAACCTTACTTTGGTAGGCATAATTTTGTTGTGCTTAGCTTATTTTTGTGCTTAACAGTTGTTTGACAGTGAGCTCTGATTTAAATAAAACGTTTACGCCCATCTTCATATAGAATGAACATGTCACATTTTGATCAGAAACAATTGTCCTCTTACTATATCTTTGTGTGTGTCGTGTCTGCCCTTCAAGTCAGTCTGATCTTTAAGCATAAGTAGATGATGTCATAAACACACCATGGTAATCTGATGATGTCATCACTTCACCATGGCGACGGAGTACAATGCATCAATTTGCGGAGTGAAAGAGGACAGGGGTTTCTTTCTAAATTAGAGACAGTGGATGCACTAATGGTGACCTCCAAAATATGTTTCCGCTCAGAAAATATAGCACTACAGATAAGCTTACAATAGTAGTGACTATATGGATGGATTGTGGAATATTTTGATTGATGGTGAATTTACTGAGTTCTTGTGGAGGAAATTGACGTGTCAAGGTTTTTTTGTAGTGAGCGTTAATTGTAAAAATTAAGTCAAGTTTTATCTGGGCATTTCAATGTGTATAAAGTTGAGATTTGAATTTAGTTTTGTTTGTTCTGCGCTGTAGTAATGTGTTTGTCATGGTTTGTAAGTTGCTTTTGGGTGTGGGAGTTAATGGATCTACCATCCTTCCATTTATAGAAGGATTCAGGTTGGTTTTACTTGAAAAAATCTTGCATCCCATGTTTCTTTCTTTATTTATATATTAACTAGTGTGGACAAACATTCCTGGAAAAAATGAAGGCTTGTTTTATTATCATTCGCTTATTATCATTGCGTGCTTACACAATGTAGCTCAATTGGGTCATCGGCTAAACAGCATGGTACCAACCATGCTAGTAACATGCTAGTGTGGATGATAATCTGTTTAAATGCATGCTAAGCTAGTTTGTATCTTGCTTAGCAAGGAAACTAAATAGCTTTCCATTCCCCTATGTGGTAGTTCAGATGATATTTTGGCTGATAATCAGTCGATGCTAAGCTAGTTTGTATCTCGCTTAGCAAGGAAACTAAATAGCTTTCCATTCCCCCCTTGTGGTAGTTTCATTTGGCTGGTAATCAGTCAATGCTAAGCTAGTTTGTATCTCGCTTAGCAAGGAAACTAAATAGCTTTCCATTCCTCCCTTGTGGTAATTTCATTTGGCTGGTAATCAGTTGATGCTAAGCTAGTTTGTATTTTACTAAGCAAGGAAACCCAAGAGCTTTCCATTCCCCCTTTGTCTGTTTGTGGTAATTTGTTTGCACTCTGCACACCTGGTCCCAGTGTATTGCTCGGTAACGGAAACAATCATATTGACCGCGCCTGTTTCAATTAAAGGCCAGGCTTGGGTTTATCATTAGGTAATTATAAAAACAATACAATGGAGAGATTTGATTAATCATTATGGGATATTGGAACTTAATTGAGGAGTATGGCTTAGTCTTTTGTCCGATATTTTTGAAGATCATTTTAAAGGCTGTTGCAGATACAGTTTATAGATGAATTTTATTCTTTAGTTTGAATTTATTTCTTTAAGGAACACGTTGCCTTGGATTGGTCGAGTTTGTCTATAAAAAGCATTTGTAATCGTTTGTTATAAAATGCATAAGGCTATAAAGATGTTTTAAAAAGTAGAATACAATGATCCACACAAATTTGCCTCGAATCATTTATGGGAGTCAAACATTTGACTCTCATAAATGGCCGACCGTGTTAGTTGACGAAGTAAAAGGAAAAACTTGCAATTTCGAGGCATGTTTGTGCGGATCATTGTATTCTACTTTTACAACATCTTTCTACCCATATGCATTTTATAAAAAACAGTTACAAATGCTTTTCAAAGACCAACTCGACCGATCCAAGGCAACATGTTCCTTTAAATGTCGTTCCTTTTTCAGAAATCATTTAGCCTGCGAGAAAGACTCTTCTAGGGTCGAAACGCCAGGCCATTAACTATTTTTTGTGCCTAGGTCCTTTTGGTTTGGTTGCAGTTTGCAACAGCTAATTCTATTTTCTCAACTACAAAACCGTATACAAAGCTGCACAATAAAATACAATATTCCTTGAAACCTGAAATAGAATAATATGTATTCCGACACACTCCAGCTCACAGCTGCTCCAATCCCAGAATTGTCCGCTGTTTGCAAATTTATTGTCCATTGCCCCATCAAATAGCACAATTCAACATGGACTGTACCATTTTAGCAAGAGGGATCTTTATTTGGAATGTTTTTCAAATTGCTGTTGTTTGTAAATTATGTCATCGTTCCACAGACGTATCATGGGAATTGCTAATTAATGCTGTTTTTTCCACAGACGTATCATGGGAATTGCTAATTATTGCCCCATCAATTAGCACAATTCAACATGGACTGTACCATTTTAGCTAGAGGGATCTTTATTTGGAATGTTTTTCAAATTGCTGTTGTTTATAAATTATGTCATCATTCCACAGACGTATCATGGGAATTGCTAATTAATGCTGTTTTTTCGTTTAATTACTTGAGGTTGTATAGACGTGTGGCAATCTTGGGTTGGAAGTCTTTTATAGATTTTTTCCACACATTTGTTTGCGGATGCACATTCATCACAAACATTCCATTATCTGTAACAAGTGGATTGGAAATAATAAGTCATGATATCTGTGAATGGTTGGGATTGGAACAGATGTTTGTTTTGTAGTTGGTTTGTTGGAATACCTAGCCCTAGACAGATAAACTACAAACATGGAGACAAGAAAAACAGGGGTTGATTTAGAACTAGTCCTAACTTAGGACTAGTCCTAGGAGATATACAAATTGCATAGACAGTCCTAAGTTAGGACGAGTAACTGGTCCTAACTCGAGATAAGACTAGTCCTAACTCTTTGTGAAATCCACCCCAGGTAATGCAAAAAGCATGCCAAAACAGACTGGATGTAATGAGAGAAAAATCTATATTCTGGCAGGGCTCCACACAAATGTAAATGTGTAGAGTAAACAAATATCAGCAGAACATTATTTCTACAATTTCAATGTAGCTTATTTCAGTGCCCTTTCAATGTGGAATTTGGGAAAGAACAATCTTTGCAAAACAAGAGTTTGTTGACATAGAAATCCAGCAAACCCAGTTTAGTTCACACAACAAGCAGCTGTTTCTACATAAACAGGTTATCTGAATAACAATTTAAGTTGCTTCGACATCCATTAATGGTGTTAAAGAGAACCTGTAGTGTTGGCAAAAAAACATCTGACAGATATTTTGCAAAAAAAAATGTGATAAATACTTAATAAAATTGTTCAGAGGGCCAAATTCCATAGAAGTGTTTCTGTCCATGAAAAACAATTTAAGTTGCGAGGACATCCAGTACTGGGGATTTTTAAAGATAACCTGTAGCGTTGGTATAGTAAATACTTGCACACATTTTCAGAGTGCTAAATTTCTCAGAAATGTTTCTGTCAAATTGGTTTGTGATAAGTTGGTTTCCAAAACCTTTTTTAAAACAATTATAAAAATTTTGTTTACCTAAATTTGCAGTACGTGACTTGATAACAAAATGATCAGCAATTTTAAGATGAGAACAAAATTTGGGGTTCAATTCTCCATTTTGAAGAAGTACTTGAGCGAGAATTTTAGTCTGGGAAGGATTATACTTGGTTATAATGTGTTAGTGTTTGTACACTTCTGAACAAGCCCCAACCTCAAGGTTTTGAAAAACTAGAAACGCTTCGGACGTTGATGGCGTGCTTCAAAATGACAATACTTTGATGTTAAGTGGGGAAAGTTGCTTTGTTATACCTCCATGCTGCAACAAAGCAGCTATACAAATTGGAGCTCCACATTTGATGTTATATGAGTGATGATGTAGAGGGGCTTTGCATGAATCTTTCTGAAAAGCATCGGAGAAGGGTACATGTATTCAAAATGATTATTTTGTACACAATTAAATCCGCTTAATCTCATGTTAACTCAGTTTCCTAATTGGTCAAAACATTAAGTGAGTTGAAGCAAAAAATCATTTGTTGTCGTCTTCATTGAAGTACAAATGTAGGTCTTTTTAAAAGTGCATTATTATTCATGATACAGAAAATGTATTTATTTGGATTACTATTAAAGTAAATGCTCAATGTTTTATCATTCCCCCTTGTGGTTTAAAAAAACCCCAGCAATCAGCGACAATGGACCGTTCCGGCTTTCCACTAAGCTCCGCCCACCGCGCACGTGAGCAAGACACGTGTACCAACACTCCCAATGACATTCTGCACGATTCTGCCGCGCGTGCCAAATATACGCGCATGCATGACCGAGTTTGTCCGACCACAATCATTGCTGTGATTGGTCAAATGGGTGAACGCGCACAGTTTGATTGATAGGCCGGATCGGTCCATATACGTGTACGCTCCCCCCCCCCAAAAAAAAAAAAACAAAAACAAAAAACAGACTCCTTTCCACTTTAAATGTCAGAACAGCGTAGAACCATGCAAGAGATAGTTTGATCAATACCACTTCAATATCCTGTGAAGGAACGGTAGATTGTGAAGTTACAAAACAACAGGCGAAGGGGTCAGCCAGCCGGCTATAGTGATAGTTATCGTTCACGTACTAGAGACTGTTTGCTACAAATGCTATTTAGGGTAGGGTTCACCTTCCTTTGCCCCCCCCCCCCCTTGCGATTCGGTCATGACGTACTCGTTTTCGTAAATAAGATGGAACTAGGCATGGGTCGATACGGACAGGTTGAGAAGAAGGAAGTACTTCTTTGGAAGGTTAAAAGCCTTGTAAGCTGTGAGTGACTGCTCATCATTTACAATTCAAGAATTATTTGGAACAAAGCAACTATTTTGTTTAGACGAGAACATTTTTACAGTAGTTACTGCAGAAGTAAACGATAGGATTTCTCATCACCACCGATGATTATTTGTTCCGATTTTTTTTTCTTTTTTTTCTTCTTATGTTTTTATTTTTTTAATGTTTTTATTTTTTATTTTTTAAAGTTATTTCTTATGTTTATACATAAATGTCAAAGTTCATATAATCCTCATTCAATCTCCTTAAAACTTTATCTGTTGGTTCAGTTCGGGTTATTTTCCAGATTGTGAATTTCAATTACGGATTATTCTTCCTGCTTCGACTGTAACCGCTCCAGATATTTGCAATACTTAAAAAGCCAACCACCTTTTGAAGTAAAATGTTCACCGGAATCCTCATGTTTGTATGCATCTACATTTATATAGGATTAAACATTTACAGGATCAAAACAGTCAAATGGTTAAAAAACCAAAGGGTGTACTATACTTTCTCTTTAAAGACTCTGGACACTATTGGTAATTGTCCAAGACCAGTCCTCTCACTTGTTGTATCTCAACATATGCATAAAATAACAAACCTGTGAAAATTTGAGCTGAATCGGTCGTCGAAGTTTATGATAATAATGAAAGAAAAAAACACCCTTGCCACACAAAGTTGTGTGCTTTCAGATGCTTGATTTCGAGACCTCAAATTCTTAATCTGAGGTCTCAAAATCAAATTTGTGGAAAATTACATCTTTCTTGAATAATACATTACTTCGGAGGGAGCCCGTTTCTCACAATGTTTTATACTATCAACCTCTCCCCATTACTCATTACCAAGTAAGGTTTTATACTTACAGTTATTTTGAGTAATTACCAATAGTGTCCACTGCCTTTAAAAAGCTCATAACAGAAGGTTTCATAACCTGTTATCATCAGGTGATCGAAAAGCATGTTTATGGTCGATTCACGACCGGGAATCAATATCTGTACGATGGGAAAGATTGGTGAGAGTGTTTGCGTATTCCGTTGGTTCAATAATTCTCAATAGATGTGTAGGGATCCAATGCCCACTGATTAGCATTGATTAGAGGATTGCCACACCCAACCTGGGTCAAACTAAAAGATTATGTCACGCCTATGATGTTTTTTTCATTATTTTTTCATCAGTATTTTGTTGATTAGCGTCGCAGTGACCTTGGACATTATTAAAACATAAATTCCTTTTAAAAAGGAAAAGCAAAGATTACGTGGATCTTATTATTTAACGAAAGCCCAGCATGGACCGGTGGTTTACAAAATTTAATTTTTGAATATAAAATTTAATGAATTTATAATGGACCTTCCTTTCGTATTAAGGCCTTGTCACACGAGGCAATTTTTGCAGGCAACTTGGAGGCAACCAACTGCAGTGCATGCTAAAAGACTACTTTGGTAGCAAACAATAAAAATAAAAAAAACCCAATATCTTACAAACAACGAGCAAGATATTTGAATATTGACATGTGAATGCCTTTTCTTCTTCCTGGAACTGGTTGCCTGTTAATTGCCTCGTGTGAAATGGCCCTTTAAGGGTTATGCTGAAGAAACCAGCGAAAAAAAATCTAATCAACCAATACATTATGTGATGCGGAGTGTTTGTGATGGGTCATATGCAGTGATTCTGCTAGACAACAAAAATTTTATATTTTTGTATTTATTTAGTGCAAATCTTGAAGTAGGGTGTCTATGCTCGGACTACATTCTTTCAACAGTCTAATTTCATCTCACAAATACCGATATTACTTTTACAAATCACCCAGTGGGGGGGGGGGGGGGGGGTGTCTGCAGGGAGGAAGGTGCACTAATTGATTGGGTTATGTCACTGCACCTGTGATATAGAGACTTGAAGATTAATGTACACGGAATGGGACATACTGAATCACACAGGCGTAGTGGGCAACAATATTTATTCCATAATATATTGAAATTATTATTTTTGTTGTTGCTTGAATGGAATTTTGTTTCAGTAAACCCTTCATGTTTAATTTCTACATAAACTTGTCTTTAACTCTTTGAGTACCCACTTTTTGTGTGCTTTAAACCTAAAATGCTCAGCTTTTCAGGTTTTTTAAAAATTATGTAATCCAAACAGAAATGTATCTTGCTGTACATCTCGATGTCAATAGTGTTTACTGAGTGATAATTGTGATAACATGTATGGCTCTAAAATATTCTTTGGAGTGCATAAGAATTGTTCATGTCTGAAAATGGCCCTTTCAGAATACATAACAAAGATCAAACATTTACAACCTTGGCACTGACAGAGTTAAAAAAAATAAATAAATATTACTCTAAAGATTGATTTTATTTTCAAAATATAAAAGATTATAGTTATTTGCACCTTCCTTGATTTGCACAGCATTTGTTGTTTTTTTTTTTGAATGCAAACAAATATTTATGAACATAAGAGTAAGTAAATATTGCAAGATAATTAAACAAGGACTGAACAACCCGAAGATGTGGAGGGAAAGTTTGGGATTGTTAAGTTGTGATAGCCCCCTCTTGTGTTGAAAGTCAGCAAGGTGTTTCTGCTTGGTGAACAAATCGTACCTTCCTGTAATGCCCACAGTAGTAAAGGCTATGTGCTGTAACTATTCTGATAGGCCCCCTAAGCCATACATTGTGTGTAAGATTTGAATGGTGTCTGGTACCATGCCTTATTTGGTCACAAGTGAATGCTAAATCTAAAAAACCTCAGACTAAATTTAGTGCTGCTACGTGTATCGTTAAAACATAATAAATCAATTCCAGGGGTTATTATGAGGTAGCATGCTAGGACAAAATTAGTGATGCAAAATCAACCACCCCTGGGAATGACTATACCTATTATGGTTTACTTTCATTGATTTATTACCACCAAGTTCATCTCCAAATAATAATATTTATTATTTGAAAAAGTACAGATAAATAGATGGGGATATCTGTGGGAATTGTAAATTCAATCTCAATAACAATTTTTTTAATAAGTTAAGTTTAATTTTTTTAACCTGAAACCTCTTTTGCCTGGATTGAAAAGAAAACCTCACATTTTACAAAATGGAGTCAGTTTAAACATTCTCCCACATTAGTGACAAATAAGAAAAAAGATATCGATATAATAAATATTATAGTTCGCCGTTGAAAGATTTTGTAGATCTTTATAGCATACTTTACTAAGTTATTTACAAGGCAAGAATTAGCAGGGAACCAGCTAAAAGCAGTGCACGCAAAACTCCTCTTTTAGTTGGTAATCTGAGTCTGCTAAGCTAAACTTTCCCAATCACGGCAACTTTCTGCTTCGCAGTGTAAAATTTGCCTCGGGTCAAAACCGTTATACGTAAAAACTTAATTTCGAGGTTAGATTTTTCCGACTTGTTATTAAAGACGCAATTTTATCCTTCGGGCAGAGTGGTTTTATTTCTGTCGTAAGAAATCTTGTGGTATCAGCGACGGACCGATGAAATTTGATCTGTTTTTCCCGCAAGGGCCTTTATGCATCTGTCCCATCTGTTATTATTGGTTGATTAAAGACGCGTTGTGACTTCCGTTGTGAAAGGCAGACAGTAGAGGGCACTCTTTGGGTGTCGGTTGTACGAGGGCTGGCAGTGGTGGAATGTGAGGTAGATTAAAGTGTTAAGTGGAAAATGGCTGCTTTAATATATCTATATATTACAGCAGCCATTTCAGCCTATAGGCTATTTATGGCTAAGCGATAACGAGTTTAGTGCAAATATCGTAGGTCTGTAGCCAGCCTCTGTCCTTTCTAGAGATACTCCATGGTTCATGTGCCACCAGTGTGTCTGACCTAGTTCCTCCTATCAGAATGTTTGAGCTGGAAAGCAGACTTTCTGCTTCTTCTCAACCATACACTCTTGGTTTGCTGAGATGTAGAACAAGGAGCCATTCCAACAGCTTTATCTACTCTTTGGAACTCCTTGCCTGGTGCATGTTTGTTTGTTTGTTTGTTTGTTTGTTTGTTTGTTTAGATGATCTTCCCATCAAGGGAACTCGGCAAACTCACACAAGGGATATAAACACCAAGCTGGCAACAACCAATCTCTCTCATACAAACATTGGTTTAACGTCTATGATTATGAATTGCACAAATCAAGAAATTGTGATTCAGTAACTAGACGACAATATTTATTCTAGTCATTTTGAAATCAACAGTTAGCTGGGGATTCGAACCCACAACCTTGCAACCTTGCCACAACCACCATCCTACAATCTGGACTGTTTTTAAGAGGAATATCAATTTCTATCTTTAGCTCCCCTGAGTTCTTTTCACATAAAAATGTCTTCTTCTTGTAGCCCAATATCAAGAGTGGCTTTGAGCCTTGTTTGGGGCGAACTTGCTTTAGAAAAAAAGGGGGAAAAAAAAACCCAAAAACGATGGACAAAATGAAATAGCTCATGAGACAGTGTGAGTTCTGGCACAAGCTCGCTTACGAGAGATGAGACCAATTCTAACAGTAATATAACTGCTTTAATATCAAACTTGTTATTTAATGTTCTCTTTGTGTGGTGACACTAATAATGAATAGTTCAGATTATTGTAAATCAGTTCTTTCTATACTCCACTCCTGCTATAAACTTGAATGGCCCCCTCTGTTGACAAATCACAGTCCAGTCCGACAACACTGTCCAAATATGACCGATAGGCGCACAAGCATTTTCACTGATGTTAAAAATAAAAATAAACCTGAACTGGAACTTCACCTTGAGAGCATTTTAGTTGATTAAACTAAGCTCAAACTGATGAGGGATTCTGAAATGCGATGCTTGAGTTGTCCCAGCTAGCTGATTGGTTGTTCCCGATCTCACCCCGCCCCTCTCGCCTTTCAGGTCCCAGTGAGCCGCCGAACGACTACACACTTTACCATCCATGTGATGATGCATGTTGATATATAAACATATATTACTCATGTTTCCCATGCCCCAGATATCCGTAGACGCTACCAGGGTAGTATGCTTGATGGTTATGTTTTTCTAGCTCCCATCCCCAGGTGCTGGGTTCTGAGAATTACGGCAGATAGAACATTTTGGTTTTGTATTATGTGGCCGTACTGTTAGATGTGGGATCGAGTGAACATTACTGATTCCACTCCAAAGTTCCACTTGACTCAGTTTTGGGTTTTATTCAATAATATTTTTTCTCTTGTTTTCACTTTTCAACAATAATGTTGGGCGATTGGAGGATGTGGGGAAAAACATATCTTTAGTTTGTTGGTGAAAAATCTTGTGGGATAATAATTTGGGGGAAAATTTTACTGTAAGAGCCTTGAAGAAAAAAAAAACCCGAGAGGCTACTTTATTGTGTAATCCTCTCAAAGCATTCTTTAAATATTTCTGTAAATTATGGAAAGCAAAATGTACCCGCCCTTTCTAATAACTTCCATATAATTCCATTAAATAACCGAAGCAAGTCCCTTGCCATACATTTAATGTAAATTTGAGGGGGAAACAAATAAAAAAATACAACAACATAAAAAAAACCACAAAGATTTGCTCATTTTGTGCAACGATTTGCTCATTCGTCACGTGTAGGCCGAGGGTTTGGCTTTAACTGTTTCATCATTTCAGTGGATCGCTAGCAGGACCAGGTAGCTTGTCATTTCACTGGTTCAGCAGCCTTTTCACCAGTCAATAATTCATATTAAATAGGGGTTGCTTGAACTACGAGCCATATAACACTTGGGAGAGAATTCTGACTATTCCTCCAGGTGACTTCAAATATCAAGTAAAAAAGAATAAATAAATAAATAAATAAATAAATAAATAAATAAATAAACAAATAACTTAAAGGCAGTGGACACAACTGGTAACTACCCAAAATAATTATCAGCATAAAACCCCACTTGGTAACGAGTAATTGGGAGAGGTTGATAGTATAAAACATTGTGAGAAATGGCTTACTCTTCAGCTGAAGTTATGTAGTTTTCGAGAAAGGGGTAATTTTCAACGAATTTGATTTCGAGACCTCAAGTTTAGAATTTTAGGTCTCGAAATCAAGCATCTGAAAGCACACAACTTCGTGTGACAAGGGTGTTTTTTTCCTTCATAGGAAATCTTGCAACTCCGACGACCAATCGAGCTCAAATTTTCACAGGTTTGTCCACTGTCTTTAAAAACAAATAGTCAAAAGATGCATTCTTCTTCAATCTGGCTTCAACCTCCTTAACTTGAATGATTGACTTTGATCCTTCCTCACTCTAACAGAATCCCGCACCATATGGTACATTCTCACCCAGAATGGTGCACTCTGATTATTCTGATGTGCTTGATCCAATGTACATGTACATGTACAATTATGTATACAACCATACAGTCAATAATTATTATAAAGAGGTTATGTTTATTAAGAGCAAATTCTGAAGTCCTGAATCTCATTTGTACTTGGTGTTTCTTTGTTTTGCTGTCCTCTTATAACAATATTCCTGTTATAAAGAGGTAAATTGGCAAGTCCCAGCGACTTTGTTACAATTATAATAGTGGCTTCTTATATGAATTGAATTGAATTGAATTGAATTGAATGGTTTATTCGTCAAGTATATAAAAATACATGAAATTTAAAATCCTTTTGTACAGCAGCACAATGAGGTCTTAAACCTGTTTGTTTTGATGGATCCTACCAGATTTGTTGTGTACAATCAGTGGGTAAAGGGGATGTGTGTTGTCAGACAGAATACAGTAGAACTTACTCATTAGTCTATTCTAAACTAATTCCTGAAGACCGTCATTATCTGAACCAATAATCCTACTGGCTTGTTTGGTAATGCGAACTAGCTTTTGCCTATTAAAAACTGAAAGAGAATTAAACCAAGTGATTGCACACACAAAAATTGCGTGGAGTGAATTCCTTTAAAGAACAAATAAGGCCCAAGTATGCAACCATGTGTTTCTGAAAAAAAAAGCTTTCTTGGTGGGCAGAAGACGCACGTTATTGTTTTCTTCTTCTTTGTGTATAGCTGTCACTCAGTGACGCTCGAGACACTTTAACATTCAGTATTTTTCTTCAAGGTATGCAGGACTATGTTTGAATTATGAGATGTACTCCTTTTACATAGCATCATGTAATGGTTTACAAGGTGATGCAGCATTATTTGCAGCCAATCAAAGCAATAGTCAAATTTAATTGTGTTGTTTGTAGGCCTACACCTATCGTCTGACCATGTTGTCCCTTGTCTTTGTCTTTGTTTGTGTTCCTTGGTATCATGTTTGTCTGTCAATAGGTTAGGACACAAAAGCATTTTGCTTAACCTTACACCTAAATGTTGTCTTTAAATTACTACTTGTTTATTTTTTTTTTAAGTATTGTGTACCTAATCATACCTCATACCATATTGCTTGTTTTAATTTTAACATAAATGTACGCTATTGTATTATTGTTTTGTATGACAGCATTGAAATAAATGTACTGAATATTTAAGTTTGCAGCAGTCCTCCGTCCAATAGAATCGAGCTGTTTTAAAATGGTCAAAAGGCTGTAAAATTTTATTTCTTATTGTACGAAAAAGGGTCCATTGTCTTCAAGGAATACGGTCCAAGACTTGGCTGTATAATACTTTCCTAATCTTGATTGATGGACTGGAAAAAGTGCCTGATTTTGTTTTGTCCGACACATATAACAGACTTATACATTTTCTTGAGATAAGCCTTGATTCATTTAATTTAAGCTGCCATAACAAGTCGAAACATGTTTCTTTTTTATAATCTCAGTTTAATAAACCATCTCGGCAGATTATATTAGTAGTCAAAGATCCTTAGGGCGTAGGAAGGTTGGGAATTAAACAACATTTACTGAAATATTTGTGAACAACAGAAGATTTCTGGAATAATATTTTTGTACAAGTTTTTTTTTATTATACAGATTTAGAAAAGTTATCACTGCATTCGGGAATTCAACAACATTTACTGAAATATTTGTGAACATCAGAAGATTTCCGGATTAGTATTTCTGTACAAGTTTTTTAAAATCTAATACAGGTTTAGAAAAATTACCAACTGCATTTGTGAATTCAACAACATTTACTGGATACATGTTTGTGAAAATCAGAGAATTACCTATTCTGCAGCGATTTCCGGATTAGTATTTCTGTTCATGTTTTTTTCTTCTTTTTTTCCCTTTGTGTTAATCTACAGCCACCCATCAGACAGACCTGGAAGATATGATGGGAGTTACCATTACAGAGACGGGGGTCGGCAAACAGGTGGGTGACTTTTATTTCTCGCTTGTCCTTTTACTTTATTGTTCAGGATGAAGTCAGGATATCAGACGTAGACGGAGAATCTTCATCTTACAGCAGGCTGTGGGGACTGATTGGCCCTTTCACGAGAAACCGCCTAACTCGAAAAATTACATTTTGAGAAAAGGAAGTACAGAGAATAGCTTTGCCGTCAAAGTTGGATGAAAGTTTAAAAAGAGCCTGAGATGGGTCATATTATATTCACATCTGTAAAGCATGCTCCTGAAATTTTGAAATAGGAATAACGCTCTAAATTTACTCAGAAATGATGTAATATCTAGTTTTTGAGTTACGCTGTTTTTCCATGGACCATTCGTGACATATTCATCACTTCTTGATTTTGTGGCCGACTTTCCTGTCAAAAGTGACCTCTTCTTTTATCATCTAGCCGTTGCTTGCGGACTCCAAGACAAGCATGCGTTTTATTTTGTGTTTCTTTGTATATTTGTGGTCACCATAGACCGTGACGAGACAACCTCCTAATGGGTTTATAGTAGACTTATCCAAGGAGGGAGAGGTAGCCAACGAGAGCCAAGCAACAGAGGTCAGCAGTCTATTAGATCCATTTGCCCATTATGGCCACTTAGCCATCATGGCCCCTTGCCACCAACTCCTTAAGGATGGCCACTGTACTTAAAGTTGCGGTATAACTACCTGCGAAAGACTCTGACCAATCAGAGCTTATTTTTCATCTAGAAATCTGACCTCCCACCACCCGTCCCTTGGAGATGTTTCCAGATATTTTCGGCAAGATTTTTCGTCCGGTTACTCTCCTCCTGCGCAGAGTTTTCTTGCCTCCCGGCCGATTCAACAGAACTTGTCTGGACTTGTCTGACGAAACTCTTCCTCACCGGCGTTTTTTTTATATATATACATAGTTACCATAGAAACTTTGATACTTGTTACAGGTATCTTGAGCTTGATATCTTGCCAGCTTTGGCACAAATCTTGTTTTTCTTTAAAGATCTTGTTGTTTTTGTAGTCTGGTGTTGAGTTAGTTAAAGAACCCTCTTACCTTAGATAAGTTCTGATTTGTAATGTAACTATACAGAACACTTAAGTACAAAGTCATGTTTTTAGAATTGTTGTGTTATTTTAATGCTACAGCTTCAAGTTTTGTATGTTAGTGAGTTGACTGACTTCCAGGTTGACTGACACCCCCTATGTTCCAACATCTCTATGGTTTAACATGTTCTCACTTGTCTAGGTTATTTTCCTACCCCTAATCCTGGCTTGTTAATCATCAGGTTTTTTTTTGGAACATAGAATGGTCAGAACATGGTGGTGTCTGAACAAACATGAAGGGGTGTCAGAATACATAGCAGTCGCCAATCTTCCCAATCTTATCTTATTTTCCGAGAAAGCTAACATAGTTACTTTCAAAACCGAAACACTTAGTTTACCTTTTTATTGAAAGGTTCCCCCAAACTACATCACTGGGATGCTACAAGGTTTTTTGAAACAATGTAAAATGCAAAATTTTTATCAAAATGAATAAAAACATGTGCATAGTAAAAACAAGCCCCCCCCCCCAAAAAAAAAAAAAAATAAATAAAAATGTAAATCTTCCTGAATAGGCAAAAATGGCAAGTCTTTTTTTCTTTGTGGTTGTCTTTCCTCGGAGAAGTTCTTAGACACAGATCCATACGTAGTAGGATCAGATGTTAAGGAGGTAGAATTAAATTCCTCAGGTTTTGTAATCTTTGAGAAGTCCATCCGAAGTTTGTATGTCATCCCGGCTGAGCGATCCGTCATCCGATAGTCTTTGTATAAAGTTGATATCGTTTCAGAAAGTAACAAAAGTATTATAGCGGGGACGCTGTGTATAAAAAACCTCATCTCTTTGAAGCTTACTGGAATGAATGGATTATGGAGGTCTTGTTTCAGTAAGATGAAGAAGGAAATCTGACTTCAAGGGAAGGAAAAATTAATGGCAATAACAACCTTTAGTAAGAGGTCACCTCAGAGTTTGGTAGTATAAAGCATTTTGAAAAACATTTCATTTCAAAGTTATGTTAAAGTAAACAATTTTTCATGGCCCAAAATTTGAATCTGAGAAGTGATACCATTGATTGTGTTTTCCTATAGGGATTATTCTTCCTGCGTGGACATCATTCTTAGTCTTCTATCTTGAAATCTTACTTTGTCTCTCCTCCCAGTTTTCTCAATTTTCCCCATCTTTATATTTCCCCATCACTTCCATCCTTATAACTTCATCTCTTTCCTCCTGTTTTCTCTCACATCTTTCTTAATCTTGTTTCTTGAGATCTTTGCTTGTCTCCAAGTTTTCTAAATTTCCCCATCTTCACATTTCTTTCTTTTCCTTTATCCGTATTCCTCCATCTTCTCTCCTCCTGTTTTCCCCTCATCTTGTCCCTCCTCCTTGACTCCTTCCATCCATCCTCCTCCTCCATCTTCTTCTAAAACCATCTCCATCTCGTTCCTCGTACCTCTTCATCTTCATCACCTGTTTCTCATTGTGAATGACCTCATCCCCAGGTAGATCCATTTGTGCCATTACACAAGATATTTAAGCGCCTTACCTAGATACCTAGGCTTTCAGTAAAAGGAAAACTACATGCATTTAGATGTAGCGGATGCATCTCTTGGGATGTAGTGTACTGTGAGTTTACTTACGTGCATTCACCTGGCGCTCTTAACAATTGGTTGAATGGTGATTTTTCTCCTTGCTTAGGCCAGCTTAAAATAATAATTTGTTTGTGCACGCACTTGACTAGGTAAAGCAGATGGAGTCAATTTGTATTTTTTTTAGTGAGTCTGTCTTAAGATGTTCTGAAAAGGAGTTGAATTTTATGAGACAATTTCTTTGTACCAGTGATGAGAAATTTAAGATTTTGATCTAAATTCAGACCTCCTGTCTAGTGAAATAAATGGCCCCTGTATTCTTCAAAAACCTGTCCTTTAAAAACTTCTCTAGTGTTGGGGATATCTGCCCCAAACTCAATGACTTTCTATAACTCCAGGGGTTACTAGAAGTAGTTGAGTCCACATGTTTAAATCCTAGTTAAGTCATTTTGACAGCGTTGATCCTCACTCTGTTTTGACATGAAGATACTTAGAAACATGAAATTAGAGAAAGTTTTACTGGCAAAAAAGGAATATCTGCGTACGGTGTAGCTTTAACAGTTGAAAAATGTGCTAAGCAAAACACAAACCAAATTTCCATGTGCATGTATTTGTACGTATTGTGTAGATGATCAGTGCCCTGCTAATAGTCACTAACCAGATAAATTCACTTAGCAATAGTCAAGCAGTTCGTACAAGTCATTCCATCTTTCAATACTAGATTTAAAAAATATAGTAAGGCACATCATCTTTATCTATCAGATTTAAAGGAAAATGTAACAAAAGTGTGAAGGTACTTGTGTGAGATATAAGACTCTGTATAATCACCGTGAAGGTATCCTGAAGGTACCCTGAGGGAATCTTCATCAGGTTGTTAGGGGCGGGGCAAGGAAGAGGGGACCATGTTGAACTTTTCAAATTGCGGTTTCTCCTCACCCCAAAGTCCGTAATTACGTGCCCTTCATGCTCCGATGCTTGCCAGATCACATTCCAAAGCATACTTGAATTAAAATGATAATTACGTTTGTAGAGTTCCGTCTCATCGATATAAAACCATCTCTCTTTCCCCTGGTGGGAGGAGTTGACCTAGTTTGTTTTTGTGTGTCCCCGGTGTTCCCTTTTGCTCCGAGACACAAACTGTCGTGTTCTCCGGGCAAATTATATTTGAAGGGGATGCCGGTTGCGTGATTGCCTTTTCATCGCTTTCAAAAGAAAATTTGATTTGAGATGTTCTTGTTACCTCGGCATATGCTGAACAATTTCGTTGGAAACTTTCATTTATCTCTTACCTTTTAAATTTTCCAAAATAAAATTGATTCAGAATTCGTTTTGGTACCTCGGTGACATGTGTATGGTATAATTTTCAAAGACCCATTATATATTTTAATGTTTTTCATCTTGGTAAATTTAATACAAGATTGTTTCGTTGGACGTAATCAAATTATGAATATTTTATATTGATAAAATAAATCACTTCCATGGAAATGAAGTCCTTTGTTGTATATGTCTTACATTTGCCAGGATATTCTTCTAGAATTTGAATTTATCAGGAAGATTTACCTTAATGTGAATATCTGGGGAAAAAAAAAAGGGAAAACAAAATCGAATTTGTGCGGGAGAAATTATCAAAAGAAATTTTCTCTGAAATCATGATTACACAATCTTTGTTACAAAAACACAAACTGTGTTTTGCAGCAACATTCCCATTTTTGGATTCAACGAAGCCCGAGGTGTTATTTGTACGACTATGAAATGGATACTTGCAATTCATCTAATCCAGTCTAGATCCAAATCAATGCTTGCATTTTTTTTATCACGTATCCCTTGATTTTGTATTCCTCTCTTTTGCATTCGGCTCTTCCCTTGAGTCGACCTACTCTTCACCAAGAACCTCTACAGTTTTGTACTGAAGTCCTGGGCATAATGCCAAATCATAAATTTGCCAATTTTCTTACGCGTAATCGTAGACATTTTTGTAAAGAGTTTTTGTTTGTTTTTTGTTTTTTTCTCGCTCTTTGATGGGGGTTCCTTTGAGCGTTGACCTGTCGCTCGCACGGCAGACAAAAGAACATCGTCGCTCCTTAAACCTATGAAACAAAGTCCATCGAGGATTTATCTTTCTCCCTCAGCAATAACTAGCGAAGAAAAAGAGCGAGAAACGCAAAAAAAAAACATTAAAAAAACTAGGTCGTATTGGCCTTCTTTGCCTCTGGTGTTTTCGACTCAACACTACCTGACAAGAATATTTTATGCTTTTTCAAACGACAACGTGATAATTGTATTACGAGGAAACTGTGCGGGGGGTAAGCGAGCACATTTGAAGTGTACACATGTAGACGTGAAAAATGGTGTGAATATTTGATGGAATTGAGGTAACTGTTTGTGGAGACGTGTTTTTGTCTGATTGGTCTGCTAAAGGAAAAAGTTAAGCTAATGAATTTGTTTGCTTTATAATCAAAAACCTATCACGAAAATATAAACAAGCAAATAGAAACAGCTTTTGCAAACTGTATACCAACCTAAAGGACCTATGGTTTAATTGCCGAAAAATAGTTAATTGCCTGACCTGACATTAACAAAAACTAAACTGTACATAAATACTAAATAGCATAGGGTCTGTTAACTTATTATTGCTTAGCTAAGTAACTGTTGCTCAGCAAGTTGGCTAGTGCATCAACTGTTTCATGAACTGGTTTGAACATTTTCCCTCAGGCTTTATTTATAGACAAGCCGAACACTCCGATTCCTAGGTCTTACTGAATAGCATTTTATAAATTCACAATGCAGAATTCGCCCCGGTTTGAACCATTCTTAGCTTCTTTGAATATTTTACGGCAAATGTCTGTTTTGAAATGTCACGGGTTTGAAGCTCCTTATTTATCGACTGTAAACCTGTCTGTTTTTGAGGTCAACTCTGGCCTACATTCAACGTTAAAGGGTGGTTTCGTTCGGGAAACAATTTCCTGGAAGCTGCTCTTTTTTTTATATTAACTTAGCATGTGTAAAATGCATAGGATTGCAATTCTAGAAATACTATCTAGTATACACCAAGAGAGAAAAAAAGACGAAGAGTGTAAAAGATTTATAGTCGTGGAAAAAAAAGAAAACAGTTAAACTTGTAATCAAAACGTGCAAATTGAAACTCGTCCAACACAAAAGGTGTGCGCTGAATTGGGTCAAATTCCCATTGCCATGGTTACTGTGTTCCTCATCCCGAAAAAGTATCCGTCCGATATCTTTCTAGTGTGTCCCAAGGGACGTGTAAGGCGTAAGCAACCCGAGACAATAATATTACAACTTATGACCGTCCTTAAAAAGGAGAGAAAAATAAGTCTGCTAAAAAAAAATTTAAAAAAAATGAAAAATGGTTTTGGATCTAACCATGTCAGTGTGCCCCTGGAGAAAGTGCTGAGAGCTAGCACTGCGTTTTTTAATCCTTACGAGGCTGCATGTTGTCAAAGGCAGCGACATGGTAACACGACGCCGGACATTTAAAACTCCTAAAACCAAGCCAAACAAATTAAAGTGAGGATCCGGTGGTTTTCGTCGGCGCAGCCTTTTACTCATTTGTAATTTATCATTGTAATTCCACTGGGCTGGCAGCTACACAGGTGCCGTCTGGTTTTAAGTTCACAGCCTAGATATCTCATGAATTTAAAATGGTTGGGAGTAGGTGAGAACATTTTGTCATTCTTGGCTAATTGTTTCTTCTGGCAAGGAAGCTTCAAAGGCACTGGACATGTTTTGGTAAACACTCAACATATATGTTAGCAAAACAACTCACTTTCGGTAATGAGCAATGGAGGGCTGTTGATAGTGTAAAACATTGTGAGAAACGATTCGGATCCCCTCTGAAAGTTTGAGAGAGAGGGGATTTCTCACTAAAATGATTGAATCTGAGATTGACTTGAAGCCTGTCTCATACATCTGAAATTACACAAGGTTTTTTTCCCCCCATTATTTCCTTATTATGACCAAATGAGCTCAATTTTTTACAGGTTTGTTTTTTTACTGTATTTGTTGGGATACACAAAGTAAGAATCATGGTCTTTGACAATTCACAACAAATGTGGCCAGTGCCCTTACAAATATGTTTGCCATTTGGGAGAAAGATAATCGATGACGGGGTTGTGTCAGTTTGAGCGTGAGTTTTCTTCATGAAACTTTCGCAGGCCATCTTGAAGAGGCACACTCATTTTCCTCTAATACAGTAAGGGGTACTTCTATGAGGGAAATATAAATTTGTGTTGAAACCTGGTAGAGGCAAAAAGCACACGGAACCATGTCAATTGTCGCGGATTAAAAAATTGGGGCCTGCACTCAAAAACACAAAGTGACATTTTTTAAATTGACAGTTACTGTTCTGAAGAAGGGTGCATAAACAAGACTTTTTCTTAGCGTGGCTGGTACTCAACATGAACTGGAAAAATTGTGTCTCCCTAGTTGCAACACTAGGTTTTTGTTCATGGTATGGATCCCCAAGCCCTATACAGGTGTTATTAATCAATGCGATATTGACTAGGGTCAACCAGATGATGCGGCTCCGCTCAAACTTGGTCAATATTTGTTCTGGATAGTCCTCTTTAAATTTGTTTTGTTTCGACTGAAGCTCTGTTCTGATTTTATTCTGAGTTATCATTTGTTAGTAAGAGATTCACTGCGCCTTCACAAATGCTGTGTTATTATTATTAGTAGTAGTAATAACAAAACATGAGAAAATGTATTATTTGTGGATGTAAATAGTTGCACCTTTGATTTTGTTCTGAATTATCATTGGTTAGTTAAAAAAAAAAAGAAAAAAAAGTTAGCATTAGTGGCTGAAATTTGTGATTTTTTTAAATTATTTTATTATAAAGAACTTCTTTACATTTACATTTGTAATTTGTTTTCAGTTTTACCTTGGTTCTTGTCTTTGTTCTAATTTGAACCAGTTATACACGTACTACAGCAATAAAAAGGGCTTTCTGCTTGTTCTCACCTATACATGCTGAGATGTAGAACTTATTTATCTTTCCTAAATACTTGTAGAAGTATAACAATGACTGAGTTGGGTAGAGAGCTCCCGCTGTAGTCCAGTTGATGCCAGTCAGTGGTACCCACAGGTCAGAGGAGATTAAACTGCTAACATAAAACCTCACTGGTATCCAGCGAACCTGTAGGTGATGCCACCCTCCCCACAACAAATATTGAAACGGAAATTGTCATGAACTTGAGAGCAGTATGAGAGGAAGGCAGAATGAACATGATTAAAAAACAGGTTGTTGATGTGATTGGGGGTTGGTGAGTGTTCGGTCCATGGGGAGGACGGAGAAATTGAAAACTTTGAGGTGATGGGATTGATTTGAAGGGGGAACATCTGACAAGGAAAGGAAATACGAAGACGAATAAGTACATTACAATTTTTCAGTTGGTTATTAGAAGTATACACGCTTCTTGTTGTTCTTTTAAATATGAATTATAACAATAATAATAAAATATTGATGCTAGGCCCTTAAGGTACTTCACGTTATGAAAACAGGTATAAACATTGAAACAAAAGTTAAGCCAAAAATACAAGTCAGTTAAAAACCCGACAGTAAAAATACATAAAAGACTAAAATTTACAAGTACGCATTTTTAAACAATTGAATTCAATTCAAAACTAAATTCAAGACTAAATTGGCTAGGAGTAAAAATATCCAAACTGATTTTGTTTTCTCCTTCTTTTTCTTGTTCTGCGCTGTTTTCTAAAACATCCTGTGTGCATGACATTTTCACAAATAGGATTTCGATGTTTTTCTTGAGAGCAAGGTTTCCACTTTTCCACAACAAATACCATCATCCATGTAACATCTTATATTTCACCGTTATTTTTCTTACAATTTTCGTATAAAGTACAGTTCATGCAGGCGTTCGAGTATTTCAACAATGTTTCAATTTTGTTTTCCTTTACACCGCTGCAAGCTTTGACGTTTTCCTTGAGCCTTCAAGCAAAGTAATTTTCCTGATTCAATAAAAGTCTTGATGGATTCTGATTTTCATTGATTTTCTTCTCACAAAGCAAGCGAGCCAAGTCAACATCTTATTTGTCCAGTTAACATGTCTTGGAAAATGAGAAAAAATTCGAGTTGAGAAGTACTTTTTTATTTTCGGGGGTGTTTTTTCCCTTGTATTGTTTACCGCACTCGATGATCTGAATCATAAAAACATGAAATACTTGTTTAAAATAAAAAGGGAAAACAATTCTTGGAATCCAAATCTTTGGGATGTTATCTGTAGGCGAGGCTCCCACCGCAGGAAAAAAATGAAGAAAAAAAAAAACACACAGAAAAGAATTCGTAGTCTTTTTGAAATTGCAACACATGACCTTTTTAGATAACATTTATGGTGATAACGGCTTTACACTGTACTCTTATTTTTAGCCTGTTTTTCCTGAGTAAAAGGCACCTCTAAGAAGACATTTAAATTTGCCTCCATCAGTTTGTCAGTGGAGTATCTTGCTGGTGATTTAAATGTAAAACTGTAAATCCTTTGAAATTTCATAGTCAGGGGTTTCCTTTAAAGGCGAAGTATAACTTTGATTGTTGGAGCTGTTCGATTGTTTAAACTCTATAATGAAGATGTATGGCATAAAATGTGACAACTTCATTTTAAAAGGCGGTCACGTTTTTAAAGGAACACGTTGCCTTGGATCGGACGAGTTGGTCTAAACAAAAGCGTTTGTAACCGTTTTTTATAAAATGTATATGGTTGGAAAGATGTTGTAAAAGTAGAATACAATGATCCACACAAGTTTGCCTCGAAATTGCGTGGTTTTCCTTCTACTGTGCGAACTAACATGGTCGGCCATTTATGGGAGTCAAAATTTTGACCCCCATAAATGGCCGACGTGTTAGTCGACAAGGTAAAAGGAAAACCACGCAATTTCGAGGCATGTTTGTGTGGATCATTGTATTCTACTTTTACAACATCTATCTACCCATATGCATTTTATAAAAAACGGTTACAAACGCTTTTCAAAGACCAACTCGACCGATCCAAGGCAACGTGTTCCTTTAAGATATTGCCGAAAATCCGTAGCAAATATGTCCAGGCAGGAAGAATAATCCCCATTATAAGATTTAATTTGTTTGCATAAAAACTGAAATCTTTTTACATAACCACATAACTTCAAAATGAATTTTTCTCTCAAAATGCTTTGGTTCTACCAAATGCTACTGTAGGCTGCTAATCAAAGGTTTCTATTGTCATTACTTTTTTGAGTTACATTACCAAACGCGTATACAGACGCTTTAAAACAAGAGCCACATTTTAAAAGGATTTTTCATTGGTAATGACCCACTGTAAGATCCAGCCTCTGAAAATGGCATCCTGGCCCTCAGTCTGTTGGATTGAGTCACATAGCATCTGACATCTTTGGTAATTAGATCAGCGCAAAGGATTAATTATACAATACCAGATGCACACAGGGTGGAGACCAATTAAGCTCGTTAAGACACAAATGACCTCGTTAGGGTTATGTCATCCATGATGCAAACACCTGTGCACAATCTTAGGCAACGAAGGCAATGAAGGCGGTTGCCTCAATGCCCCCTGGTCATTGCCTCGGTGCCCTTGACATGCTCAGTAGAAATTTACAATTTCTTCATAGTGTTCCGTTTACCAAGGAGAAAATGCCTTGGTGCCCTTGCCCCTTATAAAACAAAGTTTACAGGCCTGATGTTTGGATGGGTCCCAAAAGAAATCTCTCATTTACTCAAAGCAGAACTTCATTTGTGTAAATAAGATACTGATTTATTTTATAACGGAAGAAAAAATGCGACGGAACTGTTTTCTCATTGATCATCTGAGGTCATCAGGAAAAAGAAAACTAGGAATAAATTTGCATTTTCAGCAAACTTCCAATCGCAAAACAAATCAGCTCACAGAGCAGTATTTATTCATGAAGCTGATCTCATTTTCATTATAAACCAACACCAATATTCCATATTCCCCACAGAAAAGTAAAATATATTCCTATAATCTATAATTTATGTGGGCTGCATTAAATCTATTTAATTATTGACAGCGTTAGTCTTCAATCTTTGCTCAAAGGCAATTCCTAAAATATATGTTGAATGAAGAGAGATACATTCATCAGCATCTGTTGACAAAGCTATAGTTCAGAAGGACATGTGTAGTATGTGGGGAGTTCTGTTTGCCCCTAGGTGGAGGAGCGAGGAATGTTTTATATTCTAGATGTATATAGAGTGGTCATTTTATTTGTAGATTTTCTGATCCGTCCGACAGATAGCCATTATCTCCAGGAGAGACTTACTTTGTGAGGCGCGGCCCGGGCGTTTTTTAAAATTTTATTAGAGAGGTTATGTCAGATGAGGATAAATTAAATTAACGTCGCCATAATGGATGGGGGTCCACCTTCATTGGTCACGATTAATTCAAACTTAATTGAATTTACTACTAAAGTCAGGCAAACCAGAGCTTTTTTTGTCAATTTGAGAGAGCCATTTGGAGGAAGTGTATCTTGATGTAGCTGTATTTGCTTTGGCGACAATTTTATCGATCATAATGTCGGGGCATTATGGTTCAAGTTGCAGAATTTCCTTAGTGCTTTAATGCCACTGGACACCATGGGTAATTACTCAACATAATTATTGGCATATAACGAGCGAAGGAGAGACTTGATAGTATTAAACCTTGTGAGAAGGGGCTCCCTCTGAAGTAACAGTTTTTGAGAAAGGGGTAATTTCTCACTTCAATATTAAAATAATTCAGGCCTGAAGCCTTTTTAGGCATCGAAAGCACACACATTTGTTCAGCAGGAGTGTTTTTCTTGCAACTTTGATGACCAATTAAGTCAACATTTTTACAGGTTTGTTATTAACAAATTGATGCATATGTTGGGATACACAAGTGAGTATACTGGTCTTCGACAGTTACCAAACATGTTGAGTACCTTTAATGCACATAAAATATATGACGGAGTCATGTTAGTGGTTAGGAGCCGATGTTATTTTAGTATGACTGACATTGTCTTAAACCAAATAGCATAAAGCAGAATGAACTAAAGATGAAAGTATAAGCTACAAAAAACATTTCCTTTAAACGAGAAAATTAATTTACATTTTTCGGTTTGTTTTGTTTAGCCTTCAGTAAGGCTACAACACAAAGCTGCATTTGAAAGCCCATTCTAATATCATCACTGATTTATCATCACCATATTGGGCCCGACAGTTATCCAGCTGTACTTGCATGTCCCACGTACTAGTAGTCATGCCTGACAACCCCTAGTGGCAGCTTGTACTAATTAACATTCACAGTGTATAGCGTCGCGTAGCGGCTTGCAATACAAGGCACGTACGAGCGTTACGTTGCTTCTCTCGTTCCCACTCTCTCCAACTCTCCGTCGAGGAGAAACAGCATTGAGGTCAGTATTGTGTAAATAACCAAGGCTTTTAACTCTAGGTGAAGGATGTAACTCGTATGGGATGATGCATACTTAGATACTATATTATTCAGTGGCATTACAGTTGAACTTGCTTTGTTTTTTTTCGGTGTCAGAAGCGGGATTAGGTTATTCTGTTATACAGTTTTATTATGTGCGCTTGACACACCTGTTAGTAAATTCACTGAAAGCCATTAGGTTTTGTTTACTTCTTTTAGACAGCCACTCGGTCAAATATAAGATTATTATATCCTAATATAATGGACATAAAAACGAATTCGTTTTAAGATGGCCAAGGCTTATTCCGTTTTGTTTTAAAGGGTTTCCACATCATTTGTATGATTTAAAATATAAATGATCACAGAACACATAACTTACATGGTATAATTATGTTCATTGTGAAAAACATCCATTGGAATATTTCCCCCTGAAATGCTACGGTCTTTTTATAAAATGAATAAATCAATGAGATGTAACTGTAATTAGTCAATTTAAAAACACAAGACCATCAGGCTTGTCCAGTCATGATTTTACTGGTCCAACCCATACTGGCCTTGGGCCTGAGGCCCTGTGTTAATTTTGAGCCCTGACAATTACCAAAGCTGCGCATGAATCTTTTTATGAACCCATGTATGTACGTAGAGTATGCATTGCTGCCTCGTTTATTTATTTATTTATCTTGCTTGCAAGCTATTCAGCTTCCTTTATTCAACAAGGAACAAATAATAAATTATACATCAAAAACCCAAGAGTAAAGTCCACACAAAATGCTATTGTATTTATTGATTTATTTGCTTTTTATATATTTATTTGTATACATACTTAACAAAACATCAGAACAGGTGACCCCAAATCAAGAGAGGTAGCTGGTCTTAACACCACCCCCACCTTCCTTTTGATAAGATGTGACATAATAATTCCCCCCCCCCCAAATATTGCGATTGACACTTAAAGATGTGAGCAGTGATACTAGGGTCAGTTGTAGCCACTCTCGTAATACAACCCCAAGACGTGTCATAATTAGACATTGAGCAATCACTCAGTCATGGAATATCCAACCAATCACTTTCTTTCCTCGACCGCGACGACTATGAGGAAAAAAGAGGAGGAGGAAGACACAAAGTGAGTCTTGACCTGTTTGAGACGGAGATGGATTGAGAGAAAGAAGGTTTACTTAGGTTTAAAGGGTTTGGGCACTTTTTCTAGGACACAAAACACAACGTCCACAGATTTACATAAAACTTACATGGTATGAAGATATTGATGGTAGAAAGCTTCCCTTGAAATATTACTTGCTGAGGTGCAGTAGTTTTTGAGAAATGAGTAAAAAAATATCACAAAATAATTTCCATCTCAGTGAGAGGAAAATTTATTTTAGCATGTACAAACGCATAACCAGTCCTGCGGTGTTTCAATCGTGTATTTTCTATGATTCTATGATTCTTAAGTAAAAAATGGTAATGACCTCGTGTCTTAAAGGCAGTGGACACTATTGTCAATTACTCAAAAAAATTATTAGCTTAAAAACTTACTTGGTAACGAGTAATTGGGAGCTGTTGATAGTATAAAACATTGTGAGAAATGACTCCCTCTGAAGTAACGTATTTTTCTGAGAAAGAGGTAATTTCTCACTAATGAAAAACTTCAGCTGAAGCTTTGTATTATGCATCTGAAAGCTTATAAAGTAATCCAAAGGTTTATTTTGGTTCCATTATTCTCTTGCAAATTTGATGACCAATTGAGCCAAAATTTTCACAGGTTTGTTATTTTATGCATATGTTGGGATACACCAAGTGAGAATACTGGTCTTTGACAATTACCAAATGTGTCCAATGCCTTTAAAGACTCATACAGTGTCTAAGACATCTTGCCGTGGGCTTTCATCCTTGTACCCTCTCTCTCTCTAGTTCCTCACTCTTTGCCCAGGTCACTTAGCGGAAAATGAAATTTGGACGAGGAATATGGGACAGGGTTGACAGAAATTCAACTTGACAATCTGAGTGTATAAATATATACAGGTCGGTTCTTGGGTAATAGGTTGCGGAATGATGAAAGGAATATTGTGTTTCTTACGGAGGAAAGTGCTTGAAAAATAAATAATTTCAGGCGTTTATTTTTGTAAATAATGATAATTCATACTAGTTGGGAGTTGAGTGTCGGCTTGACAAAAGGAATATTGCGTTTCTTGTGGGGGGAAAAATGCTTGAAAAATAAATAATTTTCAGGCGTTTATTTTGTAAATAATGTTAATGCAGGGAGTTGACATGTCTATGAACCACTTTATGCATTGAAAAAGAAACAACTTTAATTTGTAATGACTTTAAAATTGGAATATCTATTCTGACGCTGAAAAGACTTGAGGCATAATTGTAGCATTATTCGTCAGTTTGCTTGGGGCCAATTATTCAGAGCCAAAGATCTCTCAGAAATGTTAATACTGTACGCTGACTTGTTGTACACTAAAGACCTTGCCTAAATAGACTTGATTCAGTCCTCTTGTCTTTCTCACATTCACTTCAACTCATTGCTAAAACCTTAATTAAAAATGTACTCTGTCTTCGTTCTTATATTCCCCGTGCAATGTTAGGAAAAGACTAGGTTAGAATAGGAATGTTTGAAGAGATATTCTCGGACCAAAGTCCTCGGACTTGGACCTGGTCTGCTAAATTCCCCCCCCCCCCCTTCTCCTCTTGCTTTTTGAATATGAAATGCAAGATCAATATTGACCATAGACATGGACACTGGACCTGCCAGGTTTTTTTACTTTTTTTTCCTGAACGCTTTATACATCGATTTTGCTTTCACTTGCACGGACAGCATGTTATACATTAACTTTGTGTTTGGTTAAGGGAAGTAGGTTATGTCTGAAGAATCCCTTCTGCTGTTAATATCCTCTAAAGCACATTTTGTTATCTTTTTGTATGCAACATAATCCCCCTATTTATAAGTTCTATAGTCATCAGATATTTTGGGATTATTTTGATAGATTTGGCTTTCTTAGCAGGGAAAAAAAAAAAGAAAAAAGCCTTACATTTCCTCCTTGCTCAGAGATAATTTAATCTGATGTGGACGTGGACAATTATATTTCGGGGGAAAAAAGAAAAAAATAGGTTGTTAAAAAAAATAAACATCAAAAGACAAACTGCACATGGTGGCTATGTATTCAGTGAACGATTTCTCTTGTATCTTTCAGAAAAATGCTACACAAAATCTATCGGTTGCTACTCAATGTAAGCGTTTTGTGTGCACAAAAACGTTCAGTCTAAATGTGTTGCTATGCAAACTAGCTGTACAAAATCATTCCCTGTTTTCATTTGAAGTAAAAAAGGCGTGATATTTGTTACTTAAAAAGACAACGCAATTTCTAAACAGTAATTTTCAACACGTGCACTTTGTCCATCCAAGGCAATATACTCCCGGTTCTGCAACAAAACTCCCCCAGGGCGCAGCGTAACAATCAAATCTAACCCAATAAGCGATCGAGGAAACCAATATGACCCTAGACTCCATCCAATGAGATGACTCCACGATTGACCTCATGACCTCTCCCATCAATGATTGACACAATCACAGTTCAGTGTCTCCTTGCGGTTTTTATTTTGATAAAAAGATGCGGGCAGTTTGTGGTCGTCCCCCTTCCCCGGAGGACGGAGATGGCATCCTTATGAGACAGGTCAAAAGAAACCTGCAAAGCTCAATGGCAATCTCATATCTGCCAAGGAAGAGAAAAAACTTCTTTTTATTTCTCCTCCTCCAACGATTCTCGAGATCTTAGATCTCTAAGGAGGTCACAGCCTATAAATGCCCGCTACTAATATAAAAAAAAAGTTCAAAAACACTTCAGTTCAGAGGTGTTTTTATTGGGTTGTTCTAATCCGTATTTGTTACCTCTGAGGGGTTATGATTAAAGCGAGAGTTGTACACGGCTAAAATAATCTCTGCTTGTTTGTTTTCAAACCGCTGTCTGAGCTTGTATAACTTGTACTTTGATACTGGTGTCAGGACTGTCATGCATGATACTCTCCCTACTTAAGTCTGTTTTCTGATTTTTGGGACATTAATTGGATAATTAGAATTTTTTTTTGTTGATAAGGCTTTAAAGCCATTAGACACTTTCGGTAAACAGTATTGTCCCAGGCCCACACTTCGTGTACCACAACTTATATATAAAATAGCCAACCTGTGAAAATTTGGGCTCGATCGGTCATCGGAGTCGGGAGAAAATAACGGGAAAACCCACCCTTGTTTCCCCACGTTTCGCCGTGTCATGACATGTGTTTAAAATAATCCGTAATTCTCGCTATCGAGAATTGATATTGTTTTAATTTGTTCTCAAAAAGTAAAGCATTTCTTGGAATAATATTTCAAGAGAAGTCTTTTACCATTACCTTCTGTAAACCCTGTAAGTTATTTGTAAATCTTTTTTTTTTTTTTTCCTGTACCGAAAGTGTATAATGGCCTTAAGTCTGTGTTCTGATTTTTGGGCCTAAGTCTATTACCGCCTACACCAATTGTAAAATTGTACACGTAGCTCAACTGAAAAATGTTCCACTTTTTCCTTGGACCAAGTATCATACATGTACCTTAAGTGCTCAGATCATTCTAAAGAGTTCAATCTCAGAAGTATTAATGTCCATCTGTTGGCTTTGCTTGTAGTTTTAAACACAATCTGCTGTTGTTTATTTTTAGTGGATTTCACTTTGACCTTCCTCATGGCAACAAAGATGTAATGAGGCTTTGTCAAGCGACTGTGTGTTTATTTGTTGTTAATTGATTGACAATTAAACTTTTGAAGATCAAGTGCATCGTGCTGAACTGAATGAAAAAACAGTTTCATGAGTGTATGAAACAAAGGAAAGTTACATTTTAATGACTGAAAATAGATCACCGTTGATTGATTTGTTTATTTATTGGGATAAATAGAATATGCCAATTAAACTTTTTGAAGATCAAGTGCATCGTGCTGAACTGAATGAAAAAACAGTTTCATGAGTGTATGAAACAAAGGAAAGTTACATTTTAATGACTGAAAATAGATCACCGTTGATTGATTTGTTTATTTATTGGGATAAATAGAATATGCCAATTAAACTTTTTGAAGATCAAGTGCATCGTGCTGACCTGAATGAAAAAACAGTTTCATGAGTGTATGAACCAAAGGAAAGTTACATTTTAATGACTGAAAATAGATCAGCGTTGATTGATTTGTTTATTTATTGGGATAAGTAGAATATGCCAAAAATACGTACACAACAACAAGAGCTTAAACAATAGAATTAAATAAGCCAAAATTGAGCACAAGGAAGAAAAGGTGACCCAAAACCCAAATAGTTTAGACTTATTTCTATTGGGGTCTTTTAATCAAGGTTTTTAATCAAGAAATTAAACAAACGACGTCATGAAATTAAATTATTTTCTTTAAATGAACACTCATCGCCGACCATAGATAAATCTTGACCTCCAGATCTCTATCTACAGTTGTGATTCCCATCTAATAGGTTTCCCAAAACAGCTAATGAAATCACTGCCGTTCCAAATGAAACCAATTTTCACCCAATTATTTCGCTCAGATGTTTGTCTGCTTTCTGCTTGGTGTCGCTTGATTGCACTGGCTTCATTCTCCGCATAAAATTACCCTCACAGTTTATTGGTTTCGGCTGAAGAGGTCTCGCAGTTCTTGTTTTTTTTTCCGTCGTCGATGAACCCAAATGCAGTGATTGATTTATATCAAGGTTTATTTATTACCTCTGGTGTTGACTGAAATGAACACAGACTAAGGTCAAATGAGTTGCCACAAATTGCTATATATTTCCTTTCCTGGATTATTAAATGTAGAGAAGATCATTGTTTTTATTTGTGTATGCAAGCCCAGAACTTCACTCTTGAAGTGGCACAGCAATTTTCCTCTAAGGGGGCACTTCTATGAGGAAAATGTAAGTTTGTATTGGAACCTTGCAGAGGGCATCACAGCCAAAGCACAGGGCACCTCGGAAATTGATGTGGGTGCCATTGGTTAAACCGAGGTTATGATGAGCTTTTGCTAATTATCAAAAGCTGCTTATCTCAATATCACTTAGCATGATAAGAAAAACTGTTAAGCGCAAACTGGAACAAATATTTTATGGGGGAAAAAAAATCAAAATAACATCTATTAAATATTTAATGACGAAAATCTTTTGATGAAAATTTTCTAATCTCTGATTTTGTGGGATTTCGACATACAAATACTTGTGTATTCAGTCATTCCTCAGAATTTGATGACTATATAACTTTAAGACGGATAATCCATCTATTTTCAATTTGAAGGGTGGACTTCTGAATTGATAAAATACCAGTGACCGGTACTAGAGATTGTAGCTAGAGGTCTTCTTAGGCTTTGGCCATCTTACCTAGAGGGCTTAAGGGTTTTATTCCATCCGGTCATTTATTTATAACCTGTTTTCTGGACTGCGTCTTAGCGCCAGGGTGACCTGGAGTTTCTGTGTCTTCACACTTAGACTTCCGCTGTCAGAAATCATCTGGTTTATCTGCACCCTAAGGGGGGGAAGAAACAGAATAGGAAAAGAGGCTGTTTGCGGATTTCTGATTTAGGTCGATAGTGTGGATTTTGTTACAGGCATTGTTTGTTACATTTTAGGACAGGATGCAGACTTGAATAATTTATGAGTAACAATACAAAATATGTTTAAATGTTGGTGGATTTCTAAGAAACGATGTGTCTTAAAGGTAACTTTGATGTGATTTTGTCAATTATTTATAATAGTATTTAGGTAATGAACCACAAACTAAACTGACTGGGTAAATTTTAGTTTGATTTTGAATTTTAGGTTGAGCAAGTAAAATTTGCCTAGTACGGGAGTGGAACCTGCAACTCCAACCGGCACTTTATTCTTTTTCTGGTAAATTTTTCTTTGAAAAATGACATGCCTTAATTGATGCTGAAAATAGATCCATGCAAGTGTAACCTTTTCGTTAAATTATAAAAAATACTTCAAATAATTTGTTGCTTTTCTACCATTGGATGATGATTTATTGTGATCCAAAACCCACAGATTGGTGTGGGGTTTACACTAGTTAGACTAGAAGACGTTACATGTACACATGATCAGTAGAAGAAACCCAAATCCACCGTGTTGCTTTTTAAGTGGTAAATTTTTGCGTCCAGTAATAATACACGAGTCATTAACAGGTTCCGCGAGAGCAAACTGTAAAATATATCTCCGCATCGTCTCTAGGGGACTGTCACATGACCCGCGGCTCTTCAGTCTTGTTACTGTCCTCCGCCCCACTTAAGAAAATCGTCTCTTTTCCCCGAGAAAGGTTTCTTCACCGTGCACGGTTCCCCTCGGAGTACCGCTGCCTTCCTTTGTTTCACGACATCTTTGGGTAGATTTCTCGATCTTCCCGCCCTCCCGTCCTTCTAAATATTGACAACCCGGAGAGATTGCATGATGTCTACCCCCTTGGTAGTCCTAAGACGGTTGGAAGCGAAGGCCCTGGCTAAAGTTTGCATAGGCTATCTTGACTTGACCTAAATCCTAAAGTAAAATTGAGTTTGTAGAGTAACATGGTTTCTGATGTTCGCTCCTATTAATTTCTTAATGTTGTTTGTCTTCTTTGATATAATGGGTTGGTGTGTGGAGATTCTAGGTAGTGAAGTGTTGGATTTTCATTCTGGTTTGGGGATGTCTTTTATCATCTACTACAGAACCATTGCTTATCACATCACACTCTAAAAAGGGAGGCAGATCATTGGACAATAGCTGTTCTCTACTATGCGTTAAAATGTACAATGTTGTACCATGACACCACAGTGCTGTACCACAGTCGGCCATGACACCCTACCATACAAGGGTTCAACGGCTCTTAATGCGTAGTTGTTATACAACATCATTTCCAGCGTACATTTATCAGGCATAGTCAAGTGTAAGCTTCAATAAATCACTCTCAGAATCTACTCACATTGACAGTAAATCTGTTCTTTTATTGATTTACATGATTTTCCTTTTTTGTATACAGCAAGCTTTGCTTCATGAATATTCAAACAGCTCGTATTCGCTTGTATGTTCCATAACTCATGCGTTAACATTCATCGCAACAACGTCAATCCACTTTGTCTTTTGTACTCAATTATTTATTCAGTACCGCTTCTTCGTTATAAGACAATGTCAGGTATGTCGAGGGGGACTACTTTGCAAGTCTAATCCTTGTCAGACCATAACACTCAACCCTGATGACAAATCTTGACAATTATTGAAAAGACGAAAAGAATTGTGCAATGCCCTGTAGAGAGTCCAAAGCTACCCTGGCCTCGGATGGCCGTCAGATGCAAAGAGAAACGACAAGAGGAAAAGAAAAAAAGAGAGGTAAAAAAAAAAAAGAAGCTGCCTGATTAAAATCCCTGTGGGTGATTTGGCCGGTCGTTGACTCCGTGACGGGATAGAATGAACGAAGTTGAACGTCTTTAAGACAGCAAGCAAGGGGTTTAGTGGGGGACCCATTGTAAGGATTTGACTGCCATTCATTCCTAGCTCGCCGTTTCATTCTGTTGTCCGTCTCGTAATAACATAACGGACGATCATCCTAAAGACAGTGGACCTGTAACAATATACTTATTACATACGGTACTTGTTGTTTTTGGAATTGAAAACCTACAGCTTGTTTCCATGGCAGTGGTTTTTTTTATTGTAAATTTTATAAAAGAATTACAATTGCGCTTGCTCAACGACTTGAGGAATATCAACTTAAGCAGAGATCGGCTTTCAGAGGGTAATCACCCATAGACTTGTCTAGTCCTTCCAGTTAAATCAAATTTATGGAAATGGCTGCTTGTAAACATGTATTTCACCAACAATATTGTGGGTGCAAATATTGCACATACATGTATACTAATCAAAGTGCAACAGTTTAGGTGTGTCTTCAATTGTCCAGAATTGTTCTTACTCGCTTAACCGTTTAATAATTGTCTTTGGTCGTTTGTAATTTTCTTAACCATTTTTAATCTGTTTGTTTAAATTGGTCTGTACCTGCTTACTATTTTTAACCTCTGTGAAGCGCCTCAGGACCCTTTTGGGGTTAAAGGCGCTATATAAAAGCCGTTTATTATTAGGTATGGAGTTACCGTATGGTGTTAGATGAGGACTGACCTTTTGATGCTAAAATGGCCAGTTTTGTGAGGTGTTTCAAAATTCTGTAACAAGCAAACATCTTTCTCATCAAAGAAAATGTATCATGCTGATTTGTGTTGCCTCGGTACATCCAAAAGTCAAGAGTGTTTCTTTAGTGATAAAGCCCTCCCGTGAAAACATGTATATGGTGGGCGGTACATACATGATTGATGACACTATAAAATAGATCGTAATTGCCTGACCTTGGCACTAGAAGAGTTAATGGATGAAGGGTTTAACCATGGAGGTAGAAATGAGAAAAATGCCTCGTGGTCGTTTTGATCACATAGAAAACAAGAGTAAGTCATTTAGTAGTCCCAGCCTTACATACTTGCTTCCTGTAAATGCGAACGTGGCACATCAAAAGTCAAAATCAATTGTCATTACTTTAAAAATTCTCACACCCGCCCGCCTTTAAATTGTGCCAGTTATAAATTAAGGCTTAGGGTAACCCTGACCTGAGCTCATTCTTCACACATGGCCGACTAAATTCTACTTTCTATTCATCAAATCTACAAACATTGTCAACGTCTTGAGACTGTTTTCTTGAGACGGTTTGAAGGATGCGGCTGCAGGAAGATGAAGACTATAGTCAGTGTCATTGTTGCTATTTATTATCAACTGCAATTAAATTGTAGACATTGGCCAGTTAGTCCGGGGTTGATTATTTGGCTTCCATATTGTGATTTACGAACTAGCCTTGGGGGAAAATCTTTCTACTTCACGGAGCTGCCTCAAGAATATTAACAGTGATACTGATGGGGATCTTGAATATTTCAGGTTTTTTTTCTTTCTTTCAGGTTATTTTTGTTTTTGAGGGGAGAGGAGGGGGTGGGGTCGGACTTGGGAGTGGGGTCGGTAGTCTGGAGTTACTATTTGAAGGGGTGTCAAGTAAAGATTGTGATGTTGTGATCAGACCCAGGCGAGATGATCGTAAATTGTTTATGAATATTCATGAATAGTTCATGGTTGTTCATTGACATTAGTTCATAAACTGGCCATCAAAGTTCTTCATGATGTTCATGAACAGTTCATGAATGTTCTTGAACAACAAATGAGACAATTGGTTGATGCATTTTTCATGAACACTGCATATATGAACTTTTCATGAACTGTTCATGAACACTTCATTCATCAAAAGTATTATGAAAAAATCAAATGATGTTTTCTTGATTCTGCTCAGTGGCAGGCAGATAATATAAATAACTTATAACTCAGTTGGACAATTGGTTGATGCATTTTTCATGAACATTTCATTCATGAACTTTTCATGAATTTTTTATGAACATTTCATTCATGATGAATAGTTCATGGTTGTTCATTGACATTAGTTCATGAACTGGCCATCAAAGTTCTTCATGATGTTCATTAACAGTTCATGAATGTTCTTGAACAACACATGAGACAATTGGTTGATGCATTTTTCATGAACACTGCATATATGAACTTTTCATGAACTGTTCATGAACACTTCATTCATCAAAAGTATTATGAAAAAATCAAATGATGTTTTCTTGATTCTGCTCAGTGGCAGGCAGATAATATAAATAACTTATAATTTAGTTGGATTATATTATAGTCAATAATTATTTTTATAACATTTCATTTGTACTACACCTTAACAATTATCACACTACATGCACACATAAATACGGCTATGCTCCCTATACTATCAAGTTCCTTTTTAGTCATGGCGGGATTTTATCCACTTTTTTTTCTTTTTTTTCCCTTCATACTTTACTTCTCACAGTTAAATAATAAAGAACAGTTAAAACCTTATATATTTATCAAGTGGAGACATGAAATAAAACTAAAACTCTGTTCACACATTTCTTTTCTTCAATGGTGATATTTTTATTTTTAATATTATTACAGTACATAAAGGCATATTACTTTGTTGTTGTGCATGTTGTCATGGCAATGCAGTCTTCCATTAAGAGAGGGCATCTCTAGTAGGATTTCTTCAATGGGCACCAAGGCAATGGTCAGGGGCATGTTCAAAGGTTACTACTGCCTCTATCACCTCCAAGAAGTATCAGGCTTGAAACTGAATAATAATAATAGACCTTTTTTATATAGCGCTTTTCACGCCCGAGGGGTGTCTCAAAGCGCTTCTGACATTACCCCTGGTCACTGGACCTTAAACCATTCCTTAAACCATCTCAGCTCCCTGGGGAGTATACAGCCTGTGCGCAATAATGCGCTACTCGGCTAAATCAATCACAAGAACCATCTCTGCTCATAGGTACCCATAAACCCTTGGATGGAGAGAAGCAATTACAGTGAAGTGTCTTGCTCAGGAACACAAGTGTCACGAGTGGGATTCGAACCCACACTCTGCTGAACAGAAGCATCATAGCTTGAGTTCGGTGCTCTTATCCACTCGGCCATGACACCCCACGAATAAATAATCAAACATTTCAAGGGGCACCAAGGCACTGTGAAAGTAACAGATTTGACACAGTGCTTACCAAACATTGATTGCCAAGTAAAACCCCCAAATGGATATAAATGGATATGTATTGTTTGTACTTGTTTTTATGCCTCTGAAGAAGGTCCATTTTGGATCGGAAGCTAAGGCCATCTACCCTACTTAATAAGTAAAACCCAAAATCATATAATTATCCTGGATGCAATTATTATATAAATTAAAAAAGGTTTTACAAACTACATGTATATATTGCTTAGTTCACATTCCACCATTTCTGCACTTGGTTTAACATTTTACAAAAACGAGTAATCACAACGGAAGTAAAGATTTTTGTTCTCACTCTGCGCTATTGATTTATTAATAGGCAACCTTTTGAACTAATCACTGTTGTTGTTATAGGAGCCTGGGCAATCATTGAGCATGTTAATATTGGTTGACCTTAAATTTTAGGGTCATTTATCGATCGCTATAGGGACAGTCTCAATGCTCTGTCATAATTCAGATTGTCTAAATGCAAGAGTTTTGTTAAAACAACTGTTTTCTTTGATGGGATTTGAGGCATTGAATGGTGAGGTATCAATGTACTTTTTTTTCTCTTGGTGACACCATGCGTATCTACTTGTTTTCTATTATTTGCTTTCTATTTCAAATACAAGCATAATTTTTTTTTTTTTTTTAAGTTTTAATTTTTCCTCTTCTTGTTTCTTTAAATAAACATCCTTGAGATTAGAGTAAATGATTTTCCAGGATACCAAAATGCAAATTACAAATCACTGCATTTCCGGACCAATAAACCATATTTAAAAACAACATGATTTTAGTCCATAAAAATCAGTGACCTGTTTAAAATTATACTTTCAACCACCCAAAATGGAACATTTTTGGCTTTTAGAAAATTCCAATTGTTCAACCTGTTTTGTTTTGAGGAAAGTGCGTGCTGCAAAGCGCACTTTCTTTCGTGTAGCGAACAAAGACTAGTAGCTTATTAATGGCAGGTACTATTCAATTCAGACCTAGTGACCCATTCACTAGATCTTCTTCCCCCACCCTATTTATCACTGTGTTTGTCAAGGTTTTTGTCCACACCGTATCTTTTGTCATCTCCAATGTCGGAATCTCTTCTTCCCCATATTTTATTCATACCTGAAATCTATGCGCCCAGCGAAAAGTCAATATATTTTATCTCCATTCGATACCCAATCAATCTGTTATGAAATATACTCCGATCTGCGCAAGGTGTAAGAACAGACCTTGAACATGGTAAAAAAAAAAGTGACTTAATTTCCTCTTGAGTCTTTTCACTCGTACTGCCCGGTCCTTTTCGGCTTTACTCCCTCCCTCTAACCGCTGCATCTCAAATTGCCGTCCTTTGTCCAGGTCAGATTGACCCGACAATTGACTGCTTTCTACACCCCTCCCCTTCTCTCTCTCTCTCTCTCTGAAAGCCTTTTCAAGTTCTTCTACTTCGATCTGTTTGTGAAATTTCATCTTGGAGGAGAAATGTGATATTATCCGTTAGATAAGGACCTCTATGTGATATGGATATGAATAAATCTCAAGGAGTTCTCTGAGGATTCTTGCAGCATTCCGCATCTTCAAAATCCCTCTTATTTTTTATTTTTTTCCCCCATCTTCTTATTTTTGGTCTGGTTACCTGTGTGGTATTCCAAGATGGTTTGAAGTGTGGAAAAGGAGCCAGACTAGGTCTGATACTTAACTGAGGCAACAAAGGCAATCGCTTCAATGCCCCCTGGTCATTGCCTCGGTGCCCTGGAAATGCTCAAGTAGAAATTTACAATTTCCTCATAGGGTGCTTTTTAAGGAGAAAATGCCTTGGTGCCCTTGCTCTCTCAAAAACGAAGCATACAGGCCTGCCAGACTGATGCTCTTCTACGTAGCCTCGATTTGAGCAGCTAGATTTGTATGGAATGAAAAACAAGATGGTTGATCAAAATCAAGTCAATTTGAAAGTTCTGAGTATGTCTTGTCACTATTACCAGATTTATGAGATGCTAAGCCACGACTGAGACTGAAAGGTCACTATC
Source organism: Asterias amurensis (assembly GCF_032118995.1). Classification (NCBI taxonomy): domain Eukaryota; kingdom Metazoa; phylum Echinodermata; class Asteroidea; order Forcipulatida; family Asteriidae; genus Asterias; species Asterias amurensis. The sequence goes on from NC_092663.1 coordinate 16,303,700, forward strand.
TTGTACTGATCGTAGATGCTCGCATTCTTCCCCCTTTTTGTTCCATCTTTCATCAGTCCTCTACAGTTATTCAGTCATGGATGTCAATCTTTCTGTCTTTGGCCTTCTTCCTTACATGTAATTTACCTTCAACCATCACTATAATGTCAAAATTTTGTACTTTTTTTATATTTTACTCATTGGTTGGGTTGCATCGCTACCTCCCAACCAACCTCACCCCCTTTAAGACCACCTTCAACCATACACTGTCTCAATTTGTATACTTCATCATCATCGTTTACTCACTGGTCAGTTTTGATCACTACCAAACAACCCCACTCCCTTTAACTACTTTAAGACTTTCTGCATACTTTCTCATTCCTCAACTTGTTGCCTCATTTTTAGTCATCTGTCATCACCATCTACCCCCAACCATCTGACCACACCCCTCCCCACTTCAGCCCTTTCATCTTGATAATTGTAGCCTAAGGCTTGACAGATGTCTGTAGCCTCCTTGAAGAAATGGTTCATTTCTTGGTCCTTTCCTCATCCATCCGTTCCTCTACCCTTCTTTGTACGTCCTCCTTTGATTCCTCTTTCCTGTCATCTTGTCATCTAAGATCTTCTTCCTGTCTTACGCCTCATCCTTGTCCTTCTCACATGTCTCAAGAAGAAACAAAAAATCTCTTCATTTTTCATCTCCTTCCTTTCATATATTTTTTGGGAACATTTTAAACACATCTAGGCCATTTGTTGATTCTATTTTTAAAATTGCAAGTTTTATGGATACAGTTTTGTAGCTGTGAACTTAATCGTCTTTGAGTGGTTTTGTAAAGAATCTGTGGTACACTCAGGATGTTTCAAAGACTCCGACCATTGAAAGAGCTTGGAATAAAATTTACTTCACTTTCAAAGTCATTGTATCGCATGCTTTTCAAATCGTCGTCTTGACTTCAATAGACTGTGTACTTAAACCGGCAGCAAGAAGATTGTGCATTAAAGATGTGTCGTAAAGTTTTGGAGGTTTTTATACATAACAGTGAGTTTTTATACACAACCAGGCCTGATACTTCATTGAGTCAACGGAGGCAATCGCCTCCATGCCCCTTGGTCACTGTGTTGGTGCCCTTGAAATGTAGTAGAAATTTACAGTTTCCCCATAAGGTGCCCGTTACAAACATTCAAAGGAGAAAATGCCCTGTTTCAAAAACGAAGCATACAGGCCTGCACAACAGTGAGTAGCAAAAAGATTTTGCAGAGATGTGGATAAACTTTGGGATGTTTTGATACACACACTGAATGAATTCAGCAAGAAAAGCATACCTTGAGGCTTTTGAAATCACTCGGACGTAACTCTTCTTTGAACCTTAAACTTCTTCCCCGTAGGTTGAGGAAACCTACCCTAAGAAACACTGCATTTAAGATGATCGTAGATTGTTTAACTGGCCATCACTCCTTCCCTGTCAATCATCATCACAACAACAAAATTATTTGATACAAATTTCATTTTGATAGCTATCAAAGTTGTTCTCCTCTCGGATAAAAATTGTCCCAAATTGAGGATGGCCGTCGATAACATACATCACCTTGGAGATATTTTGACAGATAAAACTGATGGGCCAATCAGTCATCTGAAAAAGGGGAAAGCGATTGAACAAAGTTGGCGCCATTGTTAAAGCCCTCCAGCGTGTATTCCCGCCACTAAATGGATGTGTGGAATGGGGTCAAATAAGGGTCATGTAAAAGTCTATAGTCAGCTTTGGCTATGTGAGACAGTTTTTAATCAGTGTGCTGTTAGAATTGGTGATCCAGAGTGGCTTATGAAGTGTAAGCCTAAGCCATGGAGAAAGATTGGAGAAGGCTTTGTCTCTTCGAGACAAAAGCTTGATGCAATTCTACAAATATTTTGTCATCTTCATGTATGTCATTTTCTGTATCAACAGTTAAAACCACATTAATCTTGTTTTCACATCACGTCTCAAGAATTTAGTTTTAAATTTCAACAAGTATTTCTGCTTAATTGTTATTTCTCCGACCGCCACCCGGAACAAAGATTTTGACAAAAAGTGAGACTGCCCAAAATTTGCTAAGTTGGAACCGCGCAGACACATGAATCCGGAGGTCGCATGTTCAACTCCTGCTCTAGTAAAAACACAATTCAACCCAAACTTAATGAATATGAAATATTACAAGATAGTGGTACTGAGAAAAAAAAAATTGTTTCTGTTTCAGAAAACGAAACAAATGCTTACAGTCTATTTGAATTCTTCTTGGTTCATAACGTACTTTTTTCCGTGTTCTGTCGTGGCTGTCTCTGGCCACACACATGAAATTCCTTGTAAGCACCTAAGTACTTTCAAAACCCCTTCATCACTCAGCCCAGCTCCTGTTTTTGCCAATTCTTTGAAAAACCAACATTCCTTTAAAGAAAAAAAGAGTTGGAAAAAAAAAAAAACCAAGAGGGGGGGGGGGGGGGGGGGAAGAAAAAAGAAGAAGAAAGAAATTTGATCGCTCGGCCGGAATTGAAATGAGACAGAAGAGTGTCTGTAAGAAATGAGTCTTGAAGCTGAAATGGGAAGAGACAAGTGCATTTGGGTGTCATCTCAGAGAGGCTTGGTACATCAGTGTGGTTTTGTTATGACAGGCTGGCTGTGTGTACATAGGTTTGATCTTGTCGTTAACATTACCATATTATATCACTCTCGGCGGGGACAAGTTGCAGTGGACATGTCCCTCGTCCTGGTCTGTCATGGTGGTGTTATTAAAGGGAAGAGTTCAATCTTAAAATAGTGGCAGGAAAAGTTTTTGGGATCAGTCAGGGAAGTTCATTTGTAACGGCCGTGTCTTATTTGGTAATTTTGAAGGTTGCTGAAGACAGGGAATACTGTTCTTAACGCTGAGACCACACCGGCTCTTTTTAGAGCCAACACTCTCCGCCCCCCCCCCCCCCAAAAAAAATGTAGTACATGTTTGTACCTGCAAGTTTACTACTTTAGTTACTTCTTAAATACGTACACTGCTTGCAAAAGGAACACTGTACTAGGACAAGGAATATTTGTTAACTCTTTCAGTGCCCACCTTTTTTGTTGAACTAAAAAAAACCAGCTTTATTAGGTTTTTTAAAATTTTGTAAGAAAAAGGGCTTTCTCACCAATAAAAATGTATCTTGCTGATGGCCTTGGTACAGTACAACCCAAAGTCAGTAGTTTTTCTTGAGGGATTAATGCCCTTTCATGATAACATGTAAATGGGTTGTTTGATTGATGACACTTTTTGAGCACATAAAAATGATATTTCCTGTTTTGAAGACATAAAAAAGACATTACACTTTTTTAGTACATAAAAAAGATCAAACACGTATGACCTTGGCACCGAAAGATTTAATGATAGGGTCTTCCCATCTTAGAGAAAATTCAACCGGGACTAGTCAACTGTAATTTGCCTTAAAGATACTGGACACTAATGTCATTGTCAAAGACCAGTCTTCTCACTTGGTGTATCTCAACATGCATAAAAATAACAAACCTGTGAAAATTTGAGCTCACTTGGTCTTCGAAGTTGCGAGATAATAGTGAAAGAAAAAACACCCTTGTCACACGAAGTTGTGTGCATTCAGATGCTTGATTTCGAGACCTCAAATTCTAAATCTAAGGTCTCAAAATCAAATTCGTGGAAAATTACTTCTTTCTAGAGAACTACATCACTTCAGAGGGAGTCGTTTCTCACAATGTTTTATACCATCAACCTCTCCCCATTACTCGTTACCAAGTCAGGTTTTATGCGAATAGTTATTTTGAGTAATTAAGATTTTCTATGCATCCTGTGAAGTGCAGCAAAATGCAACAAAGTTGAAATGAAAACAGAGGAAGTTTATTTTTTGGAAATGTATGTTTAGTTTTACCGATATATCTGTCAGACTCCATTTGTTGTCATTTGTATTTGCACATTTTAGTGAATTTGGATTGTTCATTTTGTGTAAATGTATATAGCTCCCATAAATGTGTGTGTCTTTTTAGTCCTAAAATACTTTATCACAACTTGTTTTTCTAATTTTTCATAAGGGCATGCTTACAAATTTCTCCAAATGTCAGTCATCTTTTATGACCATTCTTACATTTGGTATTTTAATGAACTGTTTCATTTTCATGACCATCCATTGCAACAACAGATTTAATGAATTTTCCAAAGTGCATCACAAAAAAACCCCAGAGAAAAACATTCACCTGAAAGTAGAAGAGAAGCTAACCAAATTAAATCGAAAGGAGTTTTGCCATCTTTCGTTTGTTGATTGCCACCAAAAAAACATCAAGGCTGTTCCTTTTCCCCATGAATGTTTACTCAAATAGACAGACAACTCTCGCAACAGACAACTCTCGGGAGTTAAAAGCAGTAAAATGAGACATTTATTTAACAAGAAAACACGTCTGTAACCCAAGTAGAGAACCAATGATACATGAGCGTAAAAGAAAAAGAAGAAGAAAAAGAAGAAGAAGAGAAAGAAAAATCTCCTTTCTTGTTTTGATACAACCGTCCGGTTACCTTATCCCGTGGATTTTCCCTTTAATTTGAACAAATCCTGTCAAACCCTGTTAGTGTTTGCAGTCAAAATACACATCAGCCCTGCCCCTGCCCTAAAAATAATAGCATCCCGTCTGTGGTTGAGCAGTGGCATGCAAACTGTTTGCTGAGTCAACATCAACTCTGTCTTAGTTGCTACGGCAACGGCTTTGCATCCGGGCGTGAGGTGGAGAGGAGGAAAGGCAAGATTTTTTTTCTGCTGTGTATACTGTTTGCGTTGATCAAAGACATCGATACTTTATGTAAATTGTGTGGGATTTGCTACAATAACTCTTTCCTGAGGTGTGTGTTACCGGTTTTGGAACAAAGAACATTTAAAGGCAGTGTTTTTTTTTTTTCTTCTTCTGAATCTGTGTTGAGCATTGTGAAAGATAAATCAGTGCGTTCAGAAGCTTTGACGTAAACTCGCTTTAGGTAAAAAAAGTGCCCCGAGTAAAGGAGCTTCGATTCTTGTCGGATGCTTTGAAACACATCCACACTTAATGAAAGTCAATTTTAAACCGTATTATCAAGAAAAAAATTTCAGCAAGAGAAATTCAACATCCCTAGATTTTTGAATGCAAATCTGTAATTTGTATTTAAATGACTTTTTTACTAATCTGCTTTGAACATATATCTTGGTTCAAGTCATAAATAAAACTGCAAAAAAAGCTTAAAACTTTAAAAATTACATCATTTTATCGAAAATGTATATTTCGTTGGGTGAATCAAACATTTTTTTGTGTGTGAATAATTCATGGTTAAAACACAATGAAATGAGGCCTAGGATGACAGATATTTTCTTTCTTGGGTCGGAGCAAAAGAAAAGAGAAGATTCTTAGATCTTCTGCTGAAAGGTCTTCTGTGGCTACATCCATCTTGAAAACCATTGTCTGAGGAATTCATCCTGGATCCCTCAACGGCCAAGCGAGGGTACTCTAAAAAAAGAACCTAACATCTGAATGCTCGGGACAAATCCCCGCCAGGGGCCAGAAAGAGAGAAAGAGAGAGAGACGGAAGGAGCAAGATGGTTGCTCGCCTCCTTGAGGGAGCGTTGCCACGGCGACCCAACGGATCTATGCTCGCCGTGACCTGAGAGACAAGAGTACGAGATCGGAGAGAGATAATATCAGCTGCTGTTACCAGGCAAAAAGGGAGGCTTCATCAAGGTAGAAGAGGGAACCGGGCTGCGAGGAAGGTGTCAATTTATTACTGATGTAATTAAAACCCAAGAAAAGATGATTTAGTTGGAACGTGGGTTAGAGACTAAAGATCTTGAAACTGCTTTTTTTTTTTACTCCGATTCTCTGAATATCTTATAAATTTGTTGATTCACATTTCAGTGTGCATGAACCATGGTGGGGACATGACTTTTTTTGATGTTGACTAATGTGGTTTGGAGCGATACGCTGCTAAGAGTGTCTTGATGTGCTTTTGTGGGCAGGTGGTTTAGAACCTTTAAGATGTGAAGACGAATTTGAGACATCCCTGAAGAATTCTCTAGATTGAATTTGTGAATATTGAAGAACTATCTGCAACCTGTTTATCTTTTAAAAGAAGTTAGAGTCTGTGGCTAACACTTATTGACAGTTATGCTGAGAAGGAATGAAGTAAAAAAATATTTTTCCATTTTGACTATAAATAAAGAAATCAAATAATTTGACAAATGTGTCAGAAAAGGTTAATTTTTAATTCCTATAATTTTCATCAATGCCTAGCTACAATTTTCTCACAAGATCTAAAATAGTTTTCTCCCAGCACCACCATTTGTCAACTCCTAATCTTGGTGTTGGATGGTCGATTTAATTTACCCTGTAAGTGTCCCTTCTCAACAATTCGTTCTACAATTGATCAAAGTTCAAGGCTCAAAGATGTTTCAAATGTTGATGAATGTTTGAAAACACCTTTTGCTGCCCTACGAATTCAGCACAGTGGTGTAGTGGCCTCCGCAGTGAATTATCAACGGGACTGTGGGGAGATATTGATCGAGGTTTGGGGGGGGGGGGGGTGATTAAGTGGCCGGTATAGAAGTATCGACTGAAGAAGATTGTTTCGGTTAAATTCTCCAGAAGGAGTATTTGAAAGTACAGTGCTATTTGAACCAAGGGTATACGTATCTCTTAAGCAGGTGGCTTGTACAAGATCTTTAAAGTCACTGGACATTTTGGTAATTACTCAAAATAATTATTAGCATAAATCTTACTTGGTAACAAGTAATGGACAGCTATTAATCGTGAGAAATGGCTCCCTCTGGAGTTACATAGTTTTAGAGAAAAAGTAATTCTCACTAAAATATTTGAATCGAATTCAAGACCTCAGCTGAGGTCCTAGAATTCAAGGCATCTAAAAAACACATAACTTATTTGACAAGGGTATTTTCTTTCATTATTCTCTCAAAACTTTGATGACCAATTATGTTATAATTTTCACAGGTATGTTATTGTATGCATATGTTGGGATACACCAAGTAAGAAGACTGGTCTTTGACAAATACCAAAGGTGTCCAGTGTCTTTAAGTTACGCTCTGTTTGTTTAAGGCACTGGACTAGCATTTTATCACTTGGTGTATCCAAACATGCATAAAATAACTATTGTGAAAATTTGGACTCAATTGGTCATCAAAGTTGCGAGAGAATAATGGAAGAAAAAAAAACCTTGTTGCACAAATTTGAGTGCTTTGAGATGCCTATAAAACGCTTCAAGCCTGAAATCTGTTAATATTTGAGTTACAAATTACCTCTTTCTCAAAAACTACATTACTTCAGAGGGAGATGCTTCCCATAATGTTTTATACCACCAACAGCACTCTCCATTGCTCTTTACCAAGTAAGTTGTTATGCTAATAATTGTTTTGAGTAGTTACCAATAGTGTCCAGTGCCTTTAAGATGCTTGAAATCTTCTTCAAAGAATAGTGTGAAGCTTTATTTTCACAGAGGAAAGAATCCTCTCATTGTCTAACATAGCTTGTCCACTTCTTAGACAACTATCGCTCTTTAAGATGCACTCTATCTTCTAAGATGCAAGAGATTTTCCTCTTCAAGAAATAATGTAAAGTGTAGTTTTTTCACGTAAGAAAGAACCACCTCATTGTAGCTTGTCCACTTCTTAGCCAACTATCGATCAATTATTGTCTTGTAAGCGTGAAATCGGTCAAGGTTATAAAGCTGTCTTCTAGAAGTGAGCGAGACTCTTCAGGTTGCTAGAGAGTGACTCTTCAGCTGTCCAATTTTAGAATATTTAACTTGGAAAGTAAACTGTATAACTGGACCCCGTCGACTTCGTCCTTGCTCTGCCGCGTTCGGTACGAGGTAATCTTGTATTTAGAGCAAGAGTAGACCAAGCATAAACAGCATCTTGGTCATTTTATTTAAGCTTTGTTCAAGGTGACACCTTAGACTGGGGAAGGTTGGAGGTCTTTTACAATGAATCAATCCATCTGCATCAGGATTTGATAACAGAGTGTCAAAATTTGCTGGAAATTTTATAAACTGGATGTCCAAATTGTTTACATGTAAATGACAGATGAAATAGGGCGTCCAAATTTAAAAACAGGGTGTCCTCCAAAAGACACACAGACACCCCTCTGACTAAACACTATGTTTCTGCGCTGCTGTTGTACTCTTTTCCTTCAATATTTAGATGATTTCAGGTATGTTGAAATTAACACAACTCATTAAAGATACATGGCCTAATTGTAGCTGAAAATACATACATTTCAAACGAAAATTCTCTGAACAAGTTTTAACAAACCACAATTACATGTTACGTGCACAATTGTTTTTGAGCAGTGTTTTGTGTGCAATACCTTACGGGTAAATAAAAGCTAAACCTTTCTCAAATCTATAAACGTAGCTATTTAGTTTAAAAGTTTCAGGTAAATTCAGCCCCAAAATGGACCCAGGACCTGTAGCTGAAGCTACAGATTTCAAAAGATTTCAAAAGGCAAACACTTCCCAATTCGGTATTTCTGCTCGGGAGACTAACTGGATATGGAGATTTTGCTTTGCATTTGTAGCTCCGACACAAAGAAAAGAAGAAAAAAAAAAAAAAAAAAAAAAAAAACGGAAAACGAAAACAGTGACAGGTATTCTTGTTCCCTCTGAGAATGATTGACAGCCGGGACGAAGCAACCCTGGGGTCATGATTAAATGGATTTGATGGTTCAAAACAAAATTGTCTACAGTATCGCTGAGCCAGTCAGGTTCCTTGTGTTTCTGGCTTATGCCTTCAACTACATGTCTCAAAGCTCTTGCTCCAATAGGGCTAAGCTTGGTCATCAGCAAGGGGTTGCTTAAAGAAGAGAGAAGGTTAAAGGAGTTATCACCTGCGCTGAAATCTCTTGGATTGTTGCAATTCATTTGAGTAAGAATCAAAATGTTTGTGGAGAAATTAAGCTTTGATTTGAATGAATGCAAACTTTCTGAAGACTTATGTAAATAGAACAAGATATTGAACGTCTTGGAATGTATCTTTGTCAGTTTTTGTAAGATATCAATATAAACCACAAGGGAAACTGACTTGATAAATTTTTAAATGATTGTTTTTACAAATTGTTTTTTTTTACAAGAGTCAAGTTTTATGTTGTTAACCAATGTGTGAACAATCGTAACCAAGACCAAAAACATCCAGGAGTGAATTTGTATGCAGAATCTACGAAGGTGTTCAAACATTGCATCATGCAAATTTAATTCCATTTTGTGTTAAATTGGAGAAGCACAGTTTGATGGTGAATATACCTGTGGTTGTTTCACAGAAATCAGGAAGTGTTGTTTCAGTAAGTGTTGTTTTTGAGGGGTGTAATTAACGATATCTAACATCCCCTTTAAGATACCTGTTTTTGATTGTCATGCATGTCTTGAATCCCATCTAAGGATCCCTCCAATCTGACGGAGGTATAAATGCAAATCTTGGAATCCCAGACTTGAGTTAGATTCAGACTCTAATGGACTCGCAAGAAGAGATGGAGGAGGGGAATTTAAACAAATACAAGAAAATGAATAGATTAGAAGTCGGGAAGATGAATTTTATTGAATGTCTTGTCGACCCGAAAGATGCTTCGAGGAAACACTCGGTACTTTTTAGCCGATAAAAGGTAATCAGGTTGCTCATTATAAAACGCTGGCTTATATATGTCAACGTTTTGGGGACTGTGTGCTGGGCTGTGATTGCAAGGCGTCTTAGACAGAGCGATAAATCTTAGTCTACGCCGAGCAAAGACTTTGATCATGAAATCTTAATGATGTAGCGAGAAGTACTCCTGTTTGGTACTAACACTAGATGTATGTGTTGTTACGGAGGCTGCATCTATTAATGTACCTTTGAGATCCGGTGAGTGCGCCATTAAAGTAGAAATGTGTTTGGGTGAGTACAGCGGTAAATGCACTTGCCTTTGCTTCTTAGTTTGTCTGTTAAAGGCAGTGGACACTATTGGTAATTGTCAAAGACTAGCCCTCACAGTTGGTGTATCTCAACATATGCATAAAACAACAAACCTATGAAAATTTGAGCTCAATCGGTCATCAAAGTTGCGAGATAATAATGACAGAAAAATAGCCCTTGTCACACCATAGTTGTGTGCGTTTAGATGGTTGATTTCGAGACCTCAAGTTCTAAATCTGAGGTCTCGAAATCAAATTCGTGGAAAATTACTTCTTTCTCGAAAATTATGGCACTTCAGAGGGAGCCGTTTCTCACAATGTTTTATACCATCAACCTCTCCCCGTTACCCGTCACCAAGAACAGTTTTATGCCAATAATTATGTCCACTTCCTTTAAAGAGTTTACACCATGTGCAGGCCTGATACTCAACTGAGGCAACAAAGGCGGTTGCCTCCATGCCCCCCTGGTCATTGCCTTCGTGCTCTTGAAATGCTCCAGTAGAAACTAATAATTTCCTCATAGGGTGCCCTTTCAAGTCAAAATGCCTTGGTGCCCTTGCCCTTTTAAAAAAACGAAGCATGAGTACATCAGGGCTTGAATTCTTTGGGAGTATCATCAAGACTGCAGTGCCTTGTACTGCAAAACCTGTACGGGGTGGATTTCACAAAGAGTTAGGACTAGTCTTATCTAGAGTTAGGACCAGTTACTGGTCCTAACTTAGGACTATCCATGCAATTTGTATATCTTCTAGGATTAGTCCTAAGTTAGGACTAGTCCGAACTCTTTGTGAAATCCACCCCTGGACCTGTTTTTTTTATAAGACCAGAATCAGAATGAGTTGAACAAACACTAAGAAAAGAATCAATCTTATTTTATGGGTAAGAGTACTTTGATACTCAAACAGGTGTTGAATGATTTTAATCAGATTTACAGTCAGCATTTTTTTTCTCCATAAAGATATTACACAGTGAAGTATTATTATTCAGTTTAAAAGCACAAAATCACCTGGCTTGTTCAGTCCTCAGTTTACTGGCCGGAGACTGAATTCACTGGCCACTGGCCTGCAGTCTAGTGTTCTTTGTAATCCCTGGTACATGTAGGTCAGCCCTTTTTCTCAATAAAATATTGGACCAAATAATATGCATACGTATGAACAGGTAAATCAAATAGTTACTGATTCCTTCACTATGAGTTGTCTATTATTGTCCTCTACCACAAATGTCATTGAAATGTCAGAATTTGTGTAAATGCAAAACCATCACCTGTTATGATGGGAAGTTTAACTGGGTTTTTTTTTTGGAGAAAGCTGGAGTCTTCGTTGTTGTGAAACTATTTTTTAAAAGGAAGCTGGAGCGAGCTCATCTTGCAACCTTTGTCTGACTTCTTGCAGCCTTTCGATGAGTTAATGATTGAAACCTTTTTATGAATTAAATGACTGCAGGCAATTTGTGATTGCAAAACTTTAATTTTATTCCAAGAAAGATCCTGTTTTGTTCCAAGCTTTGTTCCTCATCAAAAACATTTTAGTTTATGTCTGATGTTTTATTTGACTTCAGACACCCCTCAGGAAATCTGTTTCCACGTAATTAGTACCTCTTCTGTTGTCATGGAAATCGTCTTCTGGGATTAAGGCCAAATCCCAATCCCCATTCCGCAAAAAATGTTATCAAAAGTTGAATTGTCTTTTTTTTCCCGTCGAGGTTGAAGCTTAATTATTGACCATTGGACTACAGCAAGACTTCCATTCCTGGTTGAAACTGATTATCTCATTCAAGACTTAGATGATCATTTGAGAGCTCAGTTGTTCTCAAAGCGCAAACAAGTCTTGTCCGATCCTGTTTTTTTGTTCTCTGTCTTTATGCTTGGAAATGTTTCTATGACAACACCGCTGTTGGGTTTCGTCGAAAGCGTTGAGATTGTCTGGAAACCATCTCTAATTAGCAAAAGGGCGATTCTGAAATGTTCATTCATTGAGATTTGTGGAGCTAGCCGTGTTTTATTTTCCATGGTTGAGCCAGGGGTTATTACAGGCTAAACACCGGAGTCGGGTTCCTCCATGGAATTAGGATCTCTGCCGGTAACTCCTGCCGGAAGTCATCCGGAAAAACTGTCCTGATGTTTCTTGCTTGAATGTATTTTTGCCATGGGGGAAAATAACACCTGATGAATATATAAATACATCAAAATAACAACTCTCAGAAGTAATAATGCATGGTACTATTCCCCTGGTGTATTGTTACTTTTTCCTTATTCGTTATTACTTTTCTAATGCATTGGTAATTTTTCAAAATCAAAATTGGTATATGTCCTTTTTTTAAACTGTGGTGAATTACTTTTTACTAATTTGATGTTCCTTAAAATGCATTTAATCCTTTCCTAAATGCCTCGGTACTTTCTCCGGATGCATTTGTTTTCTTTCCAATTGCATTGGTACTTTTTTCCTCATGCATTGGTACTTTTTCCCTCATGCATTGGTACTTTTTCTCTCATCCTTTGGGACTTTTCCCCCAAATGGGATATTTTCCCCTGCATGCACCCGTAAGTAATGTTTTTATTTAAAGCACCTGTACATGTTTGTATGTTTTATGCTCTTTTTACGTATCAAAGTACTCCAAAGTAAAATGTTTCTCAAAATGCCACACTATTAAATGCTACTGTAGGCTTCAAACCAAAGGTTTCTATTGGCAGTAATTTTAAGTGCAATGCCCAAACATAAACCTTCCCTTTAAGAATAATTTCATCTTCATCCAGGCCTTTGCCTTGAAGCTTGCCATTTGGAGAAACTTACAGTAAGATAATGGTTACCAAGGAAACAGTTGACTTGCAGCTATGGCAACCACATCAAGATTTGCTCTGACATGTAACACACCTGTAAACTAAATAACCATAGTCTTCGTTTTTCCATTAATTAGGGAAATTATTATCCGTGTTGTAAAAATATTGAAGCATCGTTGATGTCACTGGCAGGAAGTTCTCAAATATCTCCCGCGTTCAGGAGTGAAATCTGATCCTACTAAGTACTCTACTTGGAATTTTATTACTTTATTTCATTTTCGTAGGAGGACATTTTGTAAGATGGATTTTGTAATTTGGAATTTCAGATCTTTTTATCAGTGCAGTGCTGTGAATTTTGTGTGTGATGTAAGATATTTGTCAATAGCAAATGTTTAATTTGTTCTTTTGTTGTATGTTTGGTTTGCGGTATCAACTACAGTATGTATCTACTTGCTGGGTGGAATATGTTCTTTTGAGAACTTGTCTTGCTTTATATTCTACTACAGCGGAGTAGATTTTTTTCGGAATTCGAGAGACTTCTCTTCTACGCAGAGTATAATTTGTTATACCTTAAAAGTAAATTTATAGTTTTGATATTTTTTATACTAAAAACTCAAATCAGTGTTGGTTAAAACTTGTAAAAATTTGCCATCAAATAAAATCTTAATTGCAATTAACTATTATTTTTTTGTGACCTAGAAAAACCTTGAGAAATTTCTGGTTATGTTGATAATTGCAGTCAATTAATATGCATAAATTAAAAAAATTATGAAAGTTTAAGGAAGTCGTTTCTTATTTTTCTAGAATGTTGCCAACGTACTTGGTCTTAGTTACCAAGAACCTGAGATGAAGGTGATCAATGCCCTCACACTCACTTGAACTCCTTCGGACTTCTTAATTAGATACAGCTTAATCTAATATCCCTGGCAGTTCCACGACGTGAAACCGAATAAGACTCTGGTCTGAAACCCTGTAAACCAGGCCGGACCAAACTACTGCTATCTTAACAACCTCTATCAGTCTTTACCTACACCAGGCTCTCTCAGATTCCTTGTAGGATGGACTTGCGATATCCCCGCCGAAAAATTGAGCATTGCCGCTACGGGATAATTTTTAAAAGCCTGGACTGGGTTGAGAATCAGTGAGGGGTATCGGAGAGATGTACCGGTATGATCATAGCGGGAGATAAATATAAGATATGGAAAAACAATGATATATTATTCAGCCAAGGAAGAAGGGATTGGAAAGTACTAGATTCATGTTTGGAGAATGAGTTGGCATTGGGGAAAAGTGAAAGTAGGTTTGAGGTTTTCATCTCATGGAAAAAAAAAAAAGTTTTTTAATAATGATCTAAAAGCTGACTTGGTATCAAGCTACTGCTGATGCCAACAAACTCTAAAATAGTTGTTGTTTTTTTGTCGGAATTGTTTTATATATATATTTTTTTAAAGATAAACTTTGTTTAAATCCAATTTGTTTGCTGTGAAAATGGAGAAAAATCTCTTTCCTTAAATTTCTTTAATTTTAAATTAAAAATAGTTAACCATGATAAATATTTTTATTCTTTTTAATTCTCAAAACACAATTATGAACTGTACAGAAAATTGGAGATGCATAACGTTTTAGAAAGCAATTTTTAAATGCATACACTGTTCTCCAAAACACTGCTCCCATTTTTTTTAGCAAAATATTGTATTAATTTAAAAATACACAACTGAATTGACAAACCTCCTTAATTTTCTGTCAGTCATGATTTCTATTTGAACTTAAATCCCACCAATCTTGGAGGGCAATATTTGAACAAACTCCAATGAAATTAAATCGCAACTTCAATTCCATCTTTAAATATTGGATGCGTCTAATGCACAAACATGGCCCCCATAAAACTCAAGCAGTAGTAGTCAGTAACCGGTCAAAGAACGGATCAATACTCGCTCGCTAGCAGCAGCCACATTATGGAACAGTTTCCCCTTTAGATATTACCCTTCCCCTGTAAGGGGATGGTTTATGGTCGGTTGCCCGCTGTTAAAAGCACCCTCTACCCACCAAGTGAGGTAGGGAATATGGGGGTTGATGTGTGTATAACTGCTTTCAACCAAACCTACCACATGATTATTTCTCCTAACAAAAAATTATGCTGTTTTTATCCCATATTTTTGTTTTCGTAAACGAGTAAGACATTTAAAGGAACACCTTGCCTTGGATCGGTCGAGTTGGTCTTTGAAAAGGGGTTTTGTGACCGTTTGTTATAAAATGCATGTGGTTAGAAAGATGATGTTAAAGTAGAATACAATGATCTACACAAATATGCCTCGAAATTGCGTGGTTTTCTTTTTACCTCGTCCAATAACACGGTCGACCATTTATGGGAGTCAAAATTTTGACTCCAATAAATGGCCGACCGACTTAGTTCGCGACGTAAAAAGTAAACCGTGCATTTTTGAGTGATACTTGTGTGGATCATTATATTCTACTTTTAAAACATAATTCTAGCCATACACATTTCATAACAAACTGTTTCAAACGCTTTTTATAGACCAACTCGTCCGATCCAAGGCAACGTGTTCCTTTAAGTGAGAAAACCATTGATTTTTATCTGCAATGAAGTACATATTCATATTCACCTTTTTATTCTTTATTATCCTTTGAGAACAATTCTGCTAGGGTTGAAATGTCAGGCCATTTACTATTTGTTTGCATTTATGCCATTGGTCTTTTTGGTTGGTAAGTATTTTTTTTTTTTGCAACAGCTAGTTTCATTATCTCATTATTAAAGGCAGTGGACACTATTGGTAATTACTCAAAGGAATTACTAGCATAAAAGCTTACTTGGTAACAAGTAATGGGGAGAGGTTGGTAGTTAGTATAAAACATTGTGAGAAACGGCTCCCTCTGAAGTGGAGTAGTTTTCGAGAAAGAAGTAATTTTCCACGAATTTGATTTTGAGACCTCAAGTTTAGAGTTTGAGGTCTCAAAATCAAGCATCTGAAAGCACACAACTTCGTGTGACAAGGGTGTTTTTTTCTTTCATTATAGTTATCTCGCAACTCCGACGACCAATCGAGCTCAAATTTTTACAGGTTTGTTATTTTATGAATATGTTGAGATACAGCAAGTGAGAAGACTGGTCTTTGACATTTACCAATAGTGTCCACTGGCTTTAAGTACATCTCAAGCGCTTAAAACCTCATAAACAATCTTGCGCATTGATTTCAAAGCAATACAGAAGCGCAGAGGCTTATTTGATCGGTCACAGTGATCCACGTTTAGTTGAGGGAGATTCAGGGACAATGATGAACAGATTGTCAACCTTAGCTTAAGGCTAGAAAATCCTGAAATCTTCAAATTAAAAATAATAATGATGTAGTTACTGATACATCCCTCACCCTGAGGTATAGTAGTCCATATTAACGGCTATGGCTAACTCACTTATATCCAACATGGCTTCCGCTAGACACAGACACATACTTAGCCACAAAATCCACACTGCTATTCCAGTAATTGTGGATTCGAGTTTAGCAGATAGTTCAAGTTAAACCAAGGCCCATCATAGAGCTACTTATTCACAAACAGCAGCTAAGCACAACGTTATTAATGCTTACCAGAATAAGGTTACCATCCAAACTACCATACCACATTTACAATTTGTGACTGGTGTCCTGCTCAGTCCGGCTAATATTTTCTTCTTAAGTAGCAGAAATTGGGCCCAAGAATATGAAATTGGGCCCAGTTTGGATGACGTATGATTTTTTTTGACGAGGCTGCTAGTCCCTTTAAGTTTGTTCTGTCAGCTGTTTGCGTTTCCTTTCAGTTTTCCTCGGTCCTTCAACTTCCCAAGTACTTGATTGGATTTCCAGTAGATCTCAGCACGGTGTCACATTCCAAGCTCTTTAGACGATTTCGTTTTATATTCTTTACTCTTTGCGAAGAAAAAAACTTCCGTGGCTGCGGAGAAGGAATATTAAAATCACAACTAATTTCACTCTCAAGATTGATCCAAATCAAAATTTCACTCAAGTGGAAAGGATAAAGTTGACATTGCCAGTGAACTTGGTGTGCTTTATAATGCTTAGATCACTTAGAAGATTTCTAGTGTGGAAGCTGATGAATATTCAAAGGCAGTTTTTGAATAGCTATTATCAGATATTTTTTATACATTTTCATCTTAATTATATAATAATAAAAAAACCTTATAAAGCGCAGTGCAAAACAAAGCAAGATAAAAAGACAAAAGTCAATGAGCCTTGTTGAGGTATGGTGGACGTGATTGGAGTGTACTGTTTGGTTTGGGTGTATACACACAAGTTAACCCAAACCTTATAGTGTTGTAGCATTGTGTCCGCCATATTGCAAAAAGGCTTGTTGTAAAAAAGTTACAACATTACATATTAGTGGAGAATAGACAATAATAAGTAATGCACACTCAAAGACAATTTAAGGAGTAAAACACTGGTAAACAGAATTGGCAAAATACACTTTCAGAATTTTTTTTTTTAAACTACTGAATTATATCCAAATACTAGATACGAATAAGCATCGCTCACTGGTCCTGCCAGCCTTTGGCAATCTTGATAATAAGTGTGTTACATGGCATATAGTCTACATAAATCTGGGTTCGAATCCGGGTCAAGTCCATGGTGCATGAGGCACTTCACCATAATTGCTTCTCTTCACCCGGGAGTGTCAAAATTAATATCTGTAAGGTGTTAAACACTGTAATAATGAAATTTATTTTCAGTATCGCAATGAATAATACACTACATATAAAGCTTCTTTGTTATTATTTAATGGAGTGTTAATGGAAGTTGAACTACACTTGTCTGGGTGTTTCATTAATGAAATAACTCGTTGCGTTGCTTTGGGTTTGTTGATCTAGCAACACTGTCTAAACAGTCCCAGGTGAGGGTAGAAAACGCTTATCTTAATATTTTCACAGGGGACGATTAATTTGTCTTTGACAACCTGGAAGTTCCGCTCATCAAAGCTGGAAATAAATTGTAGCACTTGTGGGGGGGAAAAAAAGCTTGGAAATAGATAGACAGATAATTTGAAGTGGAGATGTCGTTATGGAAGGAAAGGGTTAACATCATTTTTACAATAACAAGTTAAGTGACGTGTTAAAAATTCTCATGTTTACATTTCTAATATTTGAAATGACAGACTTGGGAGGTTGCTGATTCGTAGAATTTTTGAGCTCATCAAATATCTTCTTTTTTTTCTGCTTGTTCAAGCACAGCTCAACATATGGCACATGTTTTCAAGGTCATGATGTCATTATTATGCAAACTATTATGCAAATAAGGCTCACCGCAGTGGGGCATATAATTCATTTGTTATATTTATATTTTTAATGAAGGTGCAAACATGTGTTTGATTATTGGTTGATTGAGACTGTAAAATATAACTTTCCTGTTAAAGGCACTGAACACTATTGGTAATTACTCAAAATAATTGTTATAATTTTTTAGGCATCTGAAAGCCTACAAATTTGTGCAACGAGGGTGTTTTTTTCTTTCAATATTCTCTTGCAACTTTGATGACCAATTCAGCCCAAATTTTTACAAATATGTGATTTTATACTGATGTTGGGATACACCGAGTGAGAATACTGGTCTTTGACAATTACCAAAGGTATAGATTTTAATTTTTTTTATAAAATATGAAAAAATATTGTAATATAAATACGGAATCAGCTCCTCCTTTAATATCTATATCCGGTTTGCTCCTCGTTCGATCTCGTGTGTTTCCCAAACCCGATGACACCTGCAATCAACCCAACCGTAGCATAACAAATACATAAAAAGACTAAATCAGCTGGTCTCAGGGGGGTAGTCAGTGTATTGTGAATGTATTGACCAGTGTGGTGGGTACCGGGCATCGTTGATTGTCTAAGGTAACACCTGTATAGACGCTGGATGGATCGTTAAATGAAGGCTTTCTATCTTTGGTTGGTACATCAAATGATGTGGAAAGAACAGATGGTTAAATGTTGAACGTTCGTATCAGAATAAAAAAAATTATTTTTTAAATGGCAATACTTTGATTTAAAAATCCACCATCGTATGAATGATCTTGGCCTGCTTGGTGTACGCGTGATAGCCACCGGTCTGATACTTCAAGGAGGCAATGAAGGCAACTGCCTCCATGCCCCCTGGTTATTGCCTTGGTGCCCCTTGAAATGCTCCAGTAGAAGTTTACTTTTTCCTCATAGGGTGCTCTTTACAAAGAAGAAAATGCCTTGGTGCCCTTGCCCTTTCAAAAATTAAGCTTACAGGCCTGTAGCCATGTTTATTGTCTTCATAGACGTTGCTGAATGGATCATTAAATGAAGGCTTTCTATCAGTGGTTGGTAGATCATGTGATTTGGAAGGAACAGATGAGTAAATGCTGAGCGTTCATATATCAGAACAGATTTTTTTTTTTTTTTATCAGCGATATTTTGATTTAAAAATCCACCATGATATAATTTATTTTGAACTGGTTGCTGTATGCATGTACCTGAGTGTCATAATCCCCTGTTTTAGGGGATTTTTATTTTGTACTTTTATTATTTATACAACGATATCATGATTTTTAAATTTTCACTAGATTACTATACTAATTATCTTGGACTGGTTGCTGTATACATGAGTCTCATTATCCCCCTTTTTTTTCTTTTCTTTTTTTCTCTCAACAGCGATATTTTGATTAAAAAATTCACTAGAATACTAATTATTTGGGACTGATTGCTGTATATGTGAGCCTTATTATCCCCTTGTTTATTTTGTTTTAATTTTTTTTAATGCCAATCTAGTGACTAATTCTATTTGGACTGGTTGTATATGCAAGTCGTATAATCCTCTTGTTTATTTTTTAATTAATTTATTTTATACAGCAATATGTTGATTAAAAAATTTCACTAGAATATGAATTATGTTGGACTGGTTGCCGTATACATAAGTCTTGTAATCCCATTATTTTAGTTTTGTGTAAAACTGACATTTTGCTTTGTGTCTTGTCCAGTTGATAATGTGATATATAATGCATTACAAAGTCTACACCCTTCAGTTTGAGTAATTAAGATTTCATAAATTTTAATTCTGATTAAAAAATGTTTTAGGCATTTCTTTTTAGATACCCAATAATAATAAACAAGGGAAACTGACCGGTTACCGTATTTTTTTTATATTTTTTTTTTTATGATTGAATTAATATCCTGAAGTTAGATTTGCTTGAAATATTTGCAGCTTCGGGGTCAAAGGTCAGAAGGAAGTTGCCTGAATCCATTCAATGAAGGGGATAAATTTGAGAGAGAGAGTGCAGAGCGGAATTAACACTGGATGGGGAATCAGTCTTACCGGTCCATATGCTCTGATCTCTCCATGCCTCTATCAATGATTAAGCATGCGTAATGGTGTGTATGGGTCACGGGAGAGAAAAAAGTCCTCGTTAACGTCAAACGAGAGAACGTCTTACGCGGAGTCGCTTCGTGTGCTGGAACAAAACGGGTCCATAAATCAATCCAATGTTATTCTGCCATTTTGTCGGGGTAATGAAATGAAAAGAAATGACTTGATTGCTTTTTTCGGGAGTCTGTTTGTATTTGCAAGGGTTTCCGCTCAGTAAATAAGGCAGTTTGCAGCAGCGCAGGGGCATTGTATTATTCAGCCTTTTTTCCTTCTTCTTTTTTTTTTTTCTTCTTTTTTTTTCTTTTCTTCTTCTTTTTTTTGGGTGCAGGGTTGTCATGTTGCGGCACATTCATACTTCGTAAATGTCACTGTGATGTTTTTATTTGTGGTTTATAAATACAGAAATAAGTGCAAGGGTGATTAATGATAAAAGGTATAAGGCATGTAGACATCAATTTGGAAACTTTACCAATTATCAAGTTATTGTCTGAGAACAGGAGCTGGTTTGAGAAGAAAAAACACTTGACAATTATTAGCATAAATATATTATTTTTTATTTTTGTTTTATTTTTTTATTTTTTTACTTTTTAGTCATAGGCAAATTGTTAATGCTTTAAAGTGCAAATCAAGAGACAATGTTCTTAAATTCGTTCCTTTTTTTTCTTTTCTTTTTTACTTTCAGTGCAAACCTAAATGGAAACAACTAAAAAGATTACATTTAGTTCCAGATTTATGTCTAATTTGATATAAGCAAGAAGAGAATATATTTTAGGGGCAGTGCTTAATACACATCAGTGTAAAGGGTAAAAAAACGAAATATATTATTTTATTCCCAACATTACGAAAACAAAATGTATTACAACACAGAAAATGTAATTACAATCAACAAGAGCCAATAAATAAAAATGAAATCGACCAAACCAATACAGTGGAACACTTGTTAATACCAGAAGCAACGACTAAGGTGGTTTTTACACATGTCTAAAAGAGCCTAGTGTTACATGGTGTGTTCCGACAAACAAACAAATTTACCACCTGATAAGCGATGTTGAAAGTTCAAATTTCTTCATATTTAGGCTGATGAAACCCTCCAGACATTTTTCCTTTTTATATTTTAGGGGGGGGGGGGGTCCTTAATTAAATGCCATTCCTCATTTTACTTTACGGAAGTGTAGTTTGACTCCTTCTGTAAAGGCCAAATTATTATTTGCATTATTGCCTGTGAAAAATATATAGCAGCTTTAATTAAATTTGGAGGCTGCTTTAGGTTTTAGTGCAGTGAACCGGGTAACGGGAGAGTCTGTTGCATGGGTTAAGCTTTTTGTTTACCAGTGGTTTTTATATTAAAGGGTATTGACCAAAATGACGGGGAAAAATTACACAAATGATTTTTTTATTTTATGTTACAATTTGTTGTGAAAATTAAATGCAAAAACTTGCTGTATTTTGCGTGTAAAGTTTGAAGCCCTGTTCATGCGAAAGCGAAGCGAATTTTCTTGTCAAAAGTGAGAGAAACAGCATGTTCCGTGCCTAACCGAAATGGGCTTTGCATTTGCTTTCATTTTAAGTATGAAACTTAAAGCTATAATTATGGTGAAATAATTTCAATTGTTGTGTTGAATTTTTCATTTATAAGTTTTTGTGTTATTCAAAAATTGGAAGACAGGAATGATGGTTGTTTCAAAAATCATTTTTTGGAATTACCCTTCCACAAAAATTCTGTAATTGTTTTGCTAAAAACGTAAGTTTTAGACCTATATGTACATGTGTTTGAGTTTTTGTTTGTGAAAAGCAATCGTCTACCTATGCCAGAGCACACACAATGTTAAATATTAATTTCTATTTGGGGACAGAGAACATGCCTTGTAAAAATTAAATGATATTGCTATAACTAGAAAATGATTAAAATTTAAATTTAATATCTAAAAAGTAAGTAAACAACCTTTATTTGTAGAATAGTTGGGTAAATTTTGCTTATACTTATCTGTACAAACAATAATAACATTAAAGGCAGTGGACACTATTGGTAATTACTCAAAATAATTATTAGCATAAAACCTTTCTTGATTACAAGTAATGGGGACAGATTGATAGAATAAAACATTGTGAGAAACGGCTCCCTCTGAAGTGCCATAGTTTTCGAGAAAGAAGTAATTTTCCACGATTTTGATTTCGAGACCTCAGGTTTAGAACTTGAGGTCTCTAAATCAACCATCTAAACGCACACAACTTCGTGTGACAATGGTTTATTTTTCTTTCATTATTATCTCGCAACTTCGATGACCGATTGAGCTAAAATTTTCACAGGTTAGTTATTTTATGCATATGTTGAGATACACAAACTGTGAAGGCTAGTCTTTGACAATTACCAATAGTGTCCACTGCCTTTAAACCCCTAAATAACATGTTACCATGTAATTACATTGTTTTTTCTAAGCTACATGTTCTGTTGGATAAGGTACAAGTGATAAACCATAGGTATCCATTACCCATCAGATGCAGTGTCCCTCCTAAACTACAACACCCCCTCTGATTGAAATAGAGCATTCCTAGTCACACTGAATACTATCTCATTAGTTAGGCATGAAATGACATATGTACCTGTTCTCGTTTTAACAATAGTAGAGTTGTACTGTGAAGCAGCTAAACTGATTATCATTTCTATAAATCTCCCACCCCTCTTAAAAACAAAATTGTTATAAGGACAGGATTTTAATTAGGGAAACTCCACATACAAAAACCTGACTATACAAATGTGCAGGGTCAACACAAACCACAGCTGCCCGGTATTCTCTACCTATTGTGTGGTGTTTTTTTTCTCGTGAAGTTCCCCCAATACTCATCAACGTGATAGTGATTCGTGGGTGACTGAAGTACCCCCATCCACCCCCCCCTACCTTATTTGCATCATAATGCCAAACTCAATGTCCGCACCCGTTGCTCCACTGCTATTTGCAGCACCTGTTCTCAGTTGCCGTGGTAACCTCTGGATCTAGCCAATTGAATTCAGGCATTGTCATTTGCATGTTGTATGCGGCGGCCGGCCGGCGGAGAGAGAGTGAGCGAGCCGGTCGGCCCAGGCTGGAGCAGTGTACCCGGGTTGTCACATTGCGCTCTCGTTAGTACAGCCGCGTCAAGTAAAGATAGACGGTCCGTTCATGGTCGTTGCTTTGTTAGTTTCCCACTATGTTGCACACCGGACAACCTCTTGCGATGGGTCTCTTTAAAGGTAAGCTTTGATGAAATTCCTCTTGCTTGTTTCCTCCCCGCTGTTATTCACTTCCCCCTATCCTTGTTCCATCCCCATCCATGATTGTCTATCAGGGTCTACTGTCGGGGCCACCTTTTAGATTGTGGTCTCTTTGTTGGGTGATGAAGACCCTTTTTCCGATTAGCTGGAGATGGTAACAAAGAAAGCATTAGTTTGGAGGTCAGTCTAGTGTATAAAATGTTCTTTCACAGCGCCCGGGTATTGAAGCTTCCTTCATAACAAACTGCTATGGTTAGATAGAGTTAGTTTGTAGATAGAGGAGGATGAGTGTTAAAGGTTCCATGCTCCCTAGTCCTGAACGATGGTGAAGTATGAAATCTATTAGATCCTGAATTTTTTTTGTTTTCTAGATGCTTTGTTAGGTAACGGTTGATTTGAGTTTACGATGAGTCGATCGAGAGGGGGACCCCATTAAAACATGACTAATTGATCATTTTAAAGCAAATCTCTGTGGCTGTGCACCTGGAATCCCTTCTGGTTTTGGGAAATTCTGTGATTTTATCAAATATTTCACTTCTATAAATTCAGGACTTGTTTTTTACCCTTTTTAATGTGTTGTACAATAACAGGCTGTTGCCTGGATTGCTGCTAGTAGATTATTAAGTTTGTGTCACAAGTACATCTTAAAAAATAGTAAGTGGTTGATGTTTCAACCCTAGCAGAGCCTTTCTCAAAGGCTAAAGACTCTGCTAGGGTCCATTTACTATAAATAACACAGTCCCTTTTGGATGGTAAGCAGTTTCCTAATTATATTTTCTCACAAGATGGCACATTTCATAGTCAGTTACAAAAAGTGTTTCCCAGGCTAGAGCTTAAAGCAATGGCTTGGATATTGGTCGGAAATTTGTTTTTTTATTTTAATTTTTTTTAATAATTTTTTTTATACTGAATTCAAAATTGAGATAATCCCATTCCTCAAAATGCAGACTTCACTTTTTAAAGCAAATCTTAACCAATTTGATGACGTACATTGAAGGTACAGTTCTGGGTTGGATTTTTTGTAAAGAGTAATTTTCAAGAACAATATTCTAAAACCAAACTGTTAAATTTATACAAATTTGTTTTAATGAGGTGACTGTATAATAGACGTTAAATTTGTATTGAAGATAAAGAATATTCATTTTGGTTTTATCCATAAACACCAGTGTGTGTACGCAATACTTTCCTGAGTTCGGTGAACAAAATTACTGTTGTAAGATTTCTAGGGTTACTTGCTTGTGGTTTCAGACAACATCTTGTAAATGTTATGAGGATAATTTTTGAAGAGAAATGTTACTGTGGGCGATGAATTCTAGGAGACAGTAATTGAGAAAGCTTTCAGATATTAAAATTAGCGTTTCTTCAATTATAAAATGAGTGCGGTATACAAAAAAACTAAACATCAATTGAGGAAGACTTTCAGGTATTGAAATAAAAGTTTCTTCAAATATAAAACAAGAGTGCGATATTCAAAAAGACTAAACATCAATTGAGGAAGACTTTCGGGTATTGAAATGAACTTTTCGTCAAATATAAAACAAGAGTGCAGTCTAGAACAAAAAATAAACACCAATTGAGAATACTTTCAGATATTGAAATTAGCGATTCTTGAATTATACAAAAGGAGTGCGGTATAGAAAAAAAAAAAACAGCAATTGAGAATACTTTCAGATATTGAAATTAACGTTTCTTGAATTATACAACAAGAGTTCTGTAAAAGAGTAGTCCCAAGGAGTAGGCCTCGATAAACCTAACCAATCAGCCCAATATACTAGAAAGGTTACTAGCATCTTATTACACCCTAATATTCTTTGCATCCATCCCAACCATCTGACCCCCTCTCCAAACAAAGAAGCTTGTTTGCATTAATTACCCCCAGTCCAACTCCTTAAGTCAAGTCATTAAATCGACTTGGGGGATGTCGACGAAAGAACCGTTATATAAGAAAATGGCTCAGGGCGACCTGACAGTCCGGAGGTTTGTAGTAGCGATAATTGGTTAATAACGATTCTCAACCTATAGGTTTAATTTCCATATTGATCCTGGGGAAGGATGAGGGGGTTGTCGCCTCTTTCGATTGGGAGGTCACGGGGAGGGCGGGAAGCAGGCACTGTAAACGAACGACGGATCTGTTAGTACTGATGATAGAGTAATCAAATGAACCATAGGCGAGATTCAGTAGTGTCGTGTCCCGGGCACAAACACTGCAGCCCCCCCCCCCCCCCCCCTACAAGTAATTTTTTTTTCAAAGTTGAGTTTTATTTTACCACAGCTTTTCATTTGCTTTTTATTCATTAAGGGTTCCCTGGGGGGAAAAAACACAGCTATTAGAGATGGGAAAATTGGCCCACGCTAAGAATTATTCAATACAACACTTGTTTCGATTGGCTTATATCAATATGTAAAGGGAGAAAAAAAAAAACCTTGGATATCTGAAAAATTTACAAAATCTATAAAAAAAAATATTTCAGTTAAGAAGATGAGGTACATCGGAGTTCAACAAACATCCCTCAAGAGTCAGATTGACTTGCAAATGATGACAATACCCAAAAGATTGTTGTTTCGGATGGGTTAATTATTTATTTTATCCAAGACAGTTTTTCTGAGAAAAGTTTTACCCCAGCTCTAAAGCCGCCAACTCTCACTGCAGAAAAAAATCCCTGAAAAAAGACCAATCTTTTTATGTTCTGATGAATTTTTTTGAAGATCTCTTACCTTTTCACTCATTTTCACCTGAAAGGATTATCTCATTTGAGTTAGATACTAATTTATTTCATAACAAATGAAAAAGTGGTGGCAGGATACGAACATTTTTCTGAAATTCTCTTTTCATGTTTGCACTTCACGTTCTGACATTGAAGTAACAAATAAACCTTGTAGGTTAGTTAAACTGGAGAGGAGCTGGTACTCTGTAGCTTCCATGGTTCCATTACCATACACAATAAATTACCACATACTCATTTTTTTCTCTTAGTAATGAAACAGCTGTGATGTCCTGTATTGTTTGTTGAATTAAGCCAGCTGTTGTTACTAGCACTCGCTGCGTTGTACATCTTTCTCATCATCTTTACCTTGATTAACGGGGCACGAGATTGGGTGTCGTGAAACTCAACCTCTGTCACAGATACATGATATATGCCATGCCGGATGTGATCCCCGGCTGTTCAAATTGTCACGATTGCTCGATCATGGAGTGTGGCTCATCTATGTGAGATAGAAGTAGGGGTGGGGTGGAGGTTGCGTGGGTTTAAAATCAGATGGTTTGGGTTTATTCTTTAGAAAGCGCCCCACCCTATTTTAAATTTGGTTCTCTGTTATTTTCTTCCTATCAGTCACAATTTATTTACAATTGATGGATTTGTGACAATCAGACATAAATGTCATCAATTCTCATCATTGAGCTAGAAATACAAATCAGTCTAAACATTTGCAGGCATTTTGTTCTTTGAGGGCATGTCAGTTTTTATTGTGTTAAGGGGTACCAAGATTTGGGGCATGAAGGCAAGTGCCTCTGTTGCCTCTATGTCTTAAAGGAGCACCAAGGCAATGACTAGGGGCATGGAGGCTAGTGTCTGTGTTGCCTCCAAGGGGCATCCGTAGCTTTCATGTCTCCAAGGGGACACCAAGGCAATGACTAGGGGCATTCCAAGGCAATGGCCTTGGGCATTCCAAGGCAAGTGCCTCTGTGTCTTGAGGGGCACCAGAGTAATGACTAGGGTCAAGTACCTCTGTTGTATCTGTGTCTTTAAGGGGCACCAAGGCAATGATTAGAGGCAAGTGTCTCCACTGCCTCCATGTCTTTAAGGAATCAGGAAATGACAAGGTTATTTCTGTCCATCTTGTTGTTCCAAACCTGGATCATCCAGTTTGAAATCAGATTTGGGAATAGAGATCAAGGACAACAACACCACAATGTGTTGAGAAATTAATCACCCTTAATCAAGTTGAGTCTAGAAGGGGATTAGAAAGGAAAGGGATTAGAGTAAATCCTTTAGGATGAGAGGTAGATGTCCTTGGTGTTAAAGATAATGCAGTTAAGAAGCAGCTGGGATTGAATTAAAACAGTTAACCCCTAGTGAATTGGTGGTGATTCAGTTACTCTAGTCCCAGGGAACAATTTCGTCCAGCAATTTTGTATAGTAAAACATTTAGACTGAAGTTGTTTTGTGCACACCAAATGCTTATATTGAGCAGCAACTGATGATTTTTGAGTAGCCATTGAAACATTTTGAGTAGCATATTGCTCTGCTGTACAAGGGAAGTTGTTTTTGTTCAGAGAAAACTAGGAAGCTAATTGGGCTTGTGAAGTCATATTTTAAAGGTAGGGTTGTTGATTGGCGAATACTCCAAAAATTAATGACTGTAGAAACATAAAGGATTCGAGGCATTGCATGGTGAGGTATTAAAGGAACACGTTGCCTTGGATCGGACGAGTTGGTCAAAACAAAAGCGTTTGTAACCGTTTTTTATATAATGCATATGGTTGGAAAGATGTTTTAAAAGTAGAATACAATGATCCACACAAGTTTGCCTCGAAATTGCGTGGTTTTCCTTCTACTGTGCGAACTAACACCGTCGGCCATTTATGGGAGTCAAAATTTTGACCCCCATAAATGGCCGACGTGTTAGTTGACGAGCTAAAAGGAAAACCACGCAATTTCGAGGCATGTTTGTGTGGATCATTGTATTCTACTTTTACAACATCTTTCTACCCATATGCATTTTATAAAAAACGGTTACAAACGCTTTTCAAAGACCAACTCGACCGATCCAAGGCAACGTGTTCCTTTAATGTATATTTGGTTTACGGTAACACCATCTGTGTATCTACTTGCCAGTTAGAGTTCTTAGAGAACTGTCTTGCTTTATTCTACTACCGCTGAGTAGATGTTCGGGGGTTCGGGAGACTTCTCAGTTTAGAAAAGAACTGTCCTGCTTTTTTAACTATTACCCCGGGCGGATTTTATAGAAATTTACATGGTGAGAAGTACTGCGGCTGTTGTTGAGAGAAAGGATTCTCTTTGAAGTAGTAGTTTCGGTAACATGTCACCCAACATGTTTGAATATGACGATTTGTGCAAAATTCTGATTAGGGGAGCTGAAGGTAGGAATTGATATTTACCTTTAGAAAAAGTCTAGATTGTAGGATGGAGGGAAACATGCACCAGGCAAGGAGTTCCAAAGACATGCAGCCTGTGGTTGTGCTGTTTTCTACATTATTACCAGTATTTAAATTTTTTATTGACTATTTTTTATTTATTTTAATTTTAATTTTATTATGTTGGTGGGGAAAGCTACACTTTGTTACTATCAGTCGATTCAGGAACTTCCATTCAAAATAATTTTTATTTCTGTTTTTTATTGATGTGTCCCTAACCACAATTGTAAAATTCAATGGTGGAATTAACAAGTCTACAAACCCATAAAGCATTGAATCCAACCAGCCTGTCTCTATGATTCAAACCCTATGTGAACTGAAACTCATGATTGAATACCTC
The DNA here is from genome assembly GCF_032118995.1 of Asterias amurensis. Classification (NCBI taxonomy): domain Eukaryota; kingdom Metazoa; phylum Echinodermata; class Asteroidea; order Forcipulatida; family Asteriidae; genus Asterias; species Asterias amurensis. Next base: position 16,332,527 of record NC_092663.1, read on the forward strand.
CTAATCACAAAAAAAAAGAAAAAAAGATAACATCTAAAAATAAATCTGTGTGTTTTGGAGACAGCTGCCTCGTCCACGTCTCTTTGTTCCTGGGACAAAAGGTGGACTTGATGGCCTTGCCTAACAGCTGTGCTGTAACACTTCGCTCGTACAATCTGAATGAAATCGGAACGGTAGAACTGTGAATGTGCATCCACGGAATGCCACGTCTTTCCCCGGTGGAGTCTGCGAAAGGGCGCGGTGGTTTTGGAATCGTGGGATTGCGAGTCGGGAGGGATGTGGTTGGAGGGATGGGTGTGGTTGGGTTGTGAAGTTTAGGGTATTGCACTGTTTGTGTCCTCTGTATGAAATCTTTGGACTGGGCCCGATTTCATAAAACAGGCTTGATACTTCACGGAGGCAACAAAGGAGATTGCCTCCATACCCCTTGGTCATTGCCTTGGTGCCCTTGGAATGCTCCATAAAAAAATTACAATTTCCTCATAGTGTGCCCTTTGACAAGAAGAAAATGCCTTGTTGCCCTTGCCCTTTCACAAAGGTCTTATAAAAACTGGCTAAGCACAGAAAAATCTTGCTTAACAAAAACTGGTTACCAGCCACAATTCTATCAATTTAACATTGTTGGCTACTGGTGCCCCACTCATTTTTTGTTTAGCAAAGAAATTTGCTATGCAGTATTTTATGCTTACTGGTTTTATGAAACTGGGCCATGATGTTGGCAGCTCTGTGCACAATTCCCGAATCGTGAACTCCCCAAAGCTCGCCGCCTTCATGAAACTATTTTCTTACCATTTGTCGGTAGGCATGGGCAGGGGATGGTAGGCAGCTTCGACCGATCACCTAGCTTCATCCTAACCTCTCCCTGCACTTTGAAGAGATTTTAATAATAATAAAAAAAATCTCTTCCCCCGACACGGTGAATCCCTCAAAGCAATTTGTTCCATTGTTTACATACATCTTTACAATTAACTGAGTCGTGACGAAGCTTCTGGGATCTATCCTTGATGGACCAAAATCCATTAATAATAATGCTAGAGTCCTCGTCTGTGAATTGTAAATTACTTTTGGTAATTAAAGGGACATTAAAACAATAATTAATTGAGAGTCAGGTATTATTATGTAATAGAGAATCAGCCATCTTTGTTTTTACAAGAAAAAGTGGTTCATTTTTCAAAAAACCTTCTTGATGTTACTCTTATATATAGTTGAAAGCAGGAACCCCATAACATCGTTTGAATTGATTACTGGCTAATCATGATCTTGTGGGTGATTTGTTTCCTAGAATTGACAGGGTTTGAATTAACACTTGTTCCAAAATTTCATTTTGCGGCTGTACACCTCGTTTTTGTTGTTTTAAAAGATGAAAGACTGGGGTAGTACAGTAGCTTTTTTTTGATTTAAAGATTAATATAATGGCTGTTGATTTTAGGATTTACAACTTTTTATAGATGTGTAGACTAATGACAACATGAAGTGTATGTACATTTATGCTGTCTGTGGCTGAGCGATAACGACTATTTAGTGCAAATAAGATAAAAACAAGTGATGCAAATACAACCTGATGGACCAAAAGAAGGCAGACAGCTCATCAAACGGTGTGAGTTCTGCCACTAGCTCGGCTCGAGACCAATTCTGGCAGTGATTTTATGTTCCAAGAACTGAAATAAAATGGGTAGAATTAGCATAGTGTTAGCTAGAGGGGTGTCTGGGTGTCTTTTTGACACCCTGTTTTGAAATTTGAACACCTGTTTATCTCCCATTTACATGTAAATGTAATGTAAGTGAACAATTTGGACACCCAGTTTTTAAAATTCTACAACATTTTGACACCCTTTTACCTTCTAAAACCTTTGGTACAAGATTATTATAGGATGCTTTAAAGGAACACGTTGCCTTGGATCGGACGAGTTGGTCAAAACAAAAGCGTTTGTAACCGTTTTTTATAAAATGCATATGGTTGGAAAGATGTTTTAAAAGTAGAATACAATGATCCACACAAGTTTGCCTCGAAATTGCGTGGTTTTCCTTCTACTGTGCGAACTAACATGGTCGGCCATTTATGGGAGTCAAAATTTTGACCCCCATAAATGGCCGACGTGTTGGTCGACAGGGTAAAAGGAAAACCACGCAATTTTGAGGCATGTTTGTATGGATCATTGTATTCTACTTTAACAACATCTTTCTACCCATATGCATTTTATAACAAACGGTTACAAACGCTTTTCAAAGACCAACTCGACCGATCCAAGGCAACGTGTTCCTTTAAGCTTTTAGAGCGGGGTGTGGTAAACAGAGTTGAAGTGTAACTGTTGAGGAATTTGGGATGTGTTCTGGTGTTGGTTGGTTTTTTTTTCGCAGGTCAAAGAAAGATTCTCTGGGAGATTAACAAATTCATGTTTGCACAAAAAAAATCATATTTCATTCTGAGGATATTTTTTTAAAAAGTGAATCAAAGAGAAGTTGGAAGGTGATAGTAAAAATTGCTTTCAAAATGTTTGAAACTTTTTTAATATTGTGGATTATTTCATAACACCGAAGCATTAAAGAAAATGTAAAGAAATGGAAGGACTTCTTCCTTTATTTTTGATCCCCCCCCCCCCCTCTGGATAGTTCTGACTTTTGTTGCGCACTGAATTCACTTCTTTTGAGGCACCTGTATTGAGCCAGTGCCACGGGCCAACAAGTGGATTTTCCTTTACAACAATCAACGTCAAACCGGATTTCTCGCGGGCCGGAAATGCAATTCAGGATTTTTATCCAAACAGGGAGGGAAAGAAACGGGTCTTATTTCCAATCCACAAAGCGAAGTCTCTCTGGGTTTTTTATCCAGTGTTGACTCTGTGAGTTTGTGTAGAACAATGAAAAGTTATTATTAATCCAAAGTGTAGTCTTGTCATAATAGAGTCCGAAGTCCCTCAGGATTCAATGCGATACTTTTTTCTAATTCTCTCGCTATTCTGCTTGAGTTTTTCTACTGTTTCGTTGTGAAAGACACTCTGTGGCAATTTTAGCGTGAGGTTGATTCATCTTAATATAGTTAGCATACATGTGCAATGTAAAAAAGACAACCCGTATGAGACGTTCGTGGTTGTGGTATTGATACATTTCCTGTGCAAGGAACGAACCATTTGTGTCATCATGCAACTCGGATTTCTTCAGAAATTCCTGAAGAATGGAATCAGGACAAAACATCTAGGCCAAGGATAGAGACGACGGCCTCGTAGAAAAGAGACAAGTCTGCAATCGGGGAATTGTGAAAATCTAGAGTTTCATCTGAATACAATCAACTGCCATACTTTGGAAAGAAAAAAGGATAAGAGCACAAAGAAGTCACAGTAGAAGGATGATTTGGGTTGGATGGTCTTTATGGCTGTGGAAACTTAGACCAAAGTCTAGGGCAACTCTGTTCCAAAAAAGAAAAAAAGAAAAGAAAAAATGTGTATAAAATAAAATGGGTCACTGGTATGCCGATGCACTTTAATAAAAACACAACCATCATACCCCTCCAAAACCAGGGCTCAATTTCATAGAGCTGCTTAAGGGACGATTTTGTGCAATTTCTATAGTGCTGCGAACCAATCACACAAAATGAAACTAACCCACTCAGCAGCATTATGAAATTGTCCCCTCTTGCAGACAACTAAGTCTACGTAAGGCCATAATCAAACGACTTTGCTGTTGGCTGCATCAATATTGCTGAGGAGCGGGGCTCAATTTCATGGTTCTGCTTAGTGCCGAATTCTGCGCTGACGATCACCATTCTCCGCTTACTGTACAAGTGCCTCACTTCTGCACTAGCTGGGTTAGCGAAGAATGCCTAGTATGTGGAGTACACACGACGAGCGCAGTCAAAAATTCAAAGTGTTGCTCTTTACCATGGGGAAAAAATGCCTTGAGTCCTTGCCCTTTCAAGAAGGAAGCGTCGGGCTTGATTATAATTCAATGGAATAAAGAAACTTACAACTCCTTAATTCCTTATGCAAGACACTTAAAGCAGTCTTTGTTCCTCCTTGATGGCATTCGAAGATTAAGATCTTTAGTTATTCAGTATGCACCTTATTCTATTGAAAATACCGCCATGTTGTCAAGGGACATTAGCAAAGTTTACCAAATGGTTCTTATTTTAAATTGCTATGCGATCCATTTTAATAGACGCAACCTTTCTACCTGATTAACATTCTCTTTTGCTCTCGGTGGATTCCCAAAATAAAAAATGTATGGATGATGAAAAATTCATTAATTCTGGGGATGCTGGGATTTTTTTGTCTCTGTTTTTTTGTTTGGTGAATGTGATTTATAGGGTGTCCTGTGGGTTTTGGTGAAAATTATCATGATTTGACTGCAAAGGTTTTGAGTCTGTTGTTATAAGCGAAATCGGTAGGGACCTTGTTGTTGCTTATGAATATTCAGATGGAGATTGTCCTTCGTGGCCACTTTCTACCGCTTAGAAGGACAGTTTCTTAAAAGCTTTTTAATTTGAAGATTTATGTCCGATGTTTGTTAGTGACACTTTTAAGTCGTAGTGGTGTGTTAAGCTGGTCTGGTACCCTCAGGGTAAACAAAGAAATTAATACCTTAGTGTCAAGGTACCTGTCTCTTCCGACCGAGAGCCTCGGTAGGAAACTCATTGATTTTGTCCGAGAGAAAAAAATAATATCTTTTTGAGATTTGTAAAGCTTAAATTCCCTCAAACCACAAAGGATCATTCAGTACACGTTGTTTGCTCTGAACGGGGTATTTGTAAAGAGACAATACTTTCAAACTATCTCCTTAACTGAAAACTTCCCAGTACGATACTCATTGATTTTGTCCGATAGAAAAAGAATCTTTTTGAGATTTGTAAAGCCCAAATCCTCTCCAAACACAAAGGATCTTTCAAGGCCCATGTTTGCTCTGAACGGGGTATTTGCAAAGAGACAATACTTTCAAACTATCTCCTTAACTGAAAACTTCCCAGTACGATACTCATCGATTTTGTCCGATAGAAAAAGAATCTTTTTGAGATTTGTAAAGCCCAAATTCTCTCCAAACACAAAGAATCTTTCAAGTCACGCTGCTTGCTCTTGGACATGGTATTTGTAAAGAGACAATAATTTCAAAATCTATAACTGAAAACCTCCCACATCCAAATAAAAAAGATCTTTGTGCGTTCTCTGCCTCTCAAAGCATCCCTGTCAGACATTGTTATCTCCGTCAGCAACTTAATTAGAAGTTCCCTTTAGAATGAACGAAGGATGCGTTTCAGAGCGTGGTTTTATCAAGAAGTATTGATACTTGATACCAAGGGCTTTTTATTATAGCGAGATGGATTTTCAAAAGTACATTGAAGCTATTCTTTACTTGATTCTGAATAGAAATTGAATCTGATGTGACATCGTTAGGATTTCTTTACAATGATTTAGCTACTTGATACCGTAGCTCAACTTCCGTCATATCTCGATCGATTTATTATATCTTATTTCATTTTTTTCTTCTCTCCTTTAAATGAAAAACTGGTAGAGGGTGGATGCTTTATGGTATTTATTTTACACCGGAGGGGTTTTGATTTAGGTTTAATTTATTTATGATAAGGATTATAAATCTGGTGATAGTATCTACATATTAAGTGGAACTTAAACAGTTGACAGTTAAGCTTATTGTGTTGATAGTGTCTAAACACATTCTGGTTGGTTTGGGGGAACAGAACAACTTTGTAGATTATGTGGATTTATGGAAAACAGTTTAAGTTTCATCCTAAGGCCAGTTCGAGCGAGGGACTATAGTTGACTATTGTCGACCATTGGGGGATTTTGCCTGGTACCCAGGATGTATTGCATGCATAGAAGGAATCATTTTCTTCAGACTTGATTTCGGATTTTGGGAGAACCTGGCATTGTGACAACATTGAACATTGACTAATGGTCGGGCAAGATCCGAAATGGATCCAAGTCTGAAAATGATCTTTAGGGTATTTATAACAACTGTAGGATGTTTCATGCTTTTACCACAAAGTGCACAATTTTTCCACGGGCCAATTAGCAGCTGGACTGAAATAGTCGCTACTCAAATTTGCCCCTTGCCTTTGCATGTGATTTCTCAGAGTAACATGTCATGTTATGTTTTGTTATGTTATATGTTTGTTTGTTTGGCAAACCCATTCCTCATGAGGGATGGTTTGCAATCAAAACGATTGATGTATTTTTCCACTTAACGTTAAGTGGGCTTCCAAACAATACATGTAGTTGATTATTTTGAAATTGTTATGAATGGTGTATCTGGCACTGTTCATTTCATTATTCACGGTCCATTTCTCAAAATGGGAAGATTCAATTGAGGCTGAGTAAAATGTCCTTGATGGAGTTGAATGTCTGGGCGCCGATGTCGATCTCAAAATTTTAATTTTCCGTTATTTGTGGGTGGAAATCGACGTTGAGTTTTTGGATGAGCAATAATGCAGTCGTATCTTTTAATGTATACTCAGTGTGTCTGACCATAATTTTCAATTGGGCCTCTCAGGTAAGCTTGTGATTCGGTTAGTCTAGAAACAGATTTTAGTAAAGTCATATAGCTATAACTATGGTAGCGCACATCCATCCCCTCCACGCTGTGCTTCCAAAGATCTTGTAGGTGTCTGTGGACATGCACATCACATAGGTCTTCTACAAAGTCCCAACTGAGAATGCCTGCCTAACTTATGACTCCCATTTAGAAACAGATTTTAGTATAGTTTTTGGCATTCACACATCATCAACTAGGTCTTCAAATTTTATAAGCGCCAACTGAGAATGCCTTCCTACGTGTGAACTCCATCACTCTGTACTAACGTGCCTGTAAGCTATTCCTTAAATAAAAAAAAGGTACTTAATATCACTCAATAAAACCTAAACTTATGTAGAATATTAAAAAACACATCAACATCATCCGATAAAACCTGACCCAAACATAGAATGTTTAATAGCACTTTATATATCCCCATTGCTAAACAGAGAGACAAGCCACAAGAAAGAAATCCATTTTCCATGACAGTTAAGGATAAATAGACAATTTAGCTCCAGGTCTTTTTACGAGGAAAATTGCCGTGCTGGAAATATTAAACACGGTGGTATAAAAGCTTTTGATACATTTTTACGTTGGCTATTATACGCTTGACCATCCATCACGTTGGGGATTTTAATTGTGCGGATAGATCGTACCATTAATGGGTAGTGGTTGTCAGCTAAAGGGAAACCAGACATATGGACCGCTTTAGGATTAGTTGGGTATTGGTTTCTGAAAGATTAATCTTACTTTGCTGGGATTGTTAAAATGAGCGGACTGAATTACTCTTTGCCAGAACTTTTGTTTGTATAATCATCACCGAACAGAATTTTAGTTTTCACTCATTTTTAATAAGCATTTTTTTGAAAGAATACTGTAAATTTTTGACTGTCATATTTAAGTATTGTTTTCAGACTTGATAATCTTTCTACTCCAGTCTAATTTCAGCCCTTGTCAATATTTGATGAAATGTTTCTGCATTTTCAAAATTTTAGCATTAGAAATTTTACAAATATGTTAGTTAAGGACATTATTGTCCTATTGACGGGTAGATTTTAAAAAATCAGTGCAAAATAAAAAATAAACATTTCTTTTGAAAGTTCATAATTTACTTGACCATCTGTTTTTGTAATTATGTTTAAGTCACAGATTTTCTTTCTTACGATTTATCTTGAAGATAAGCAAATCAATCTAGTGGCCGAGTTTTACACTCCACATGAAGATCATGTAATTAAAATCTGGAAAAGTCATCACCTCTTCCCTTAAGACATGCTAATTACATTCACGTATGCATATATGTTAATTACATTAGCATGTGTATATTATGCTAATTGCATTCATGCATGCGTATGCTAATGATGTACAGACACCTATTGGTTAGCAAACTCCATACATGACATAAGGGTTGCGCACTTGGGAATCACGCAAGCGTGGATTCACCAAGCCATCATCAGCGCCCTAGAAATTGTGGAATTTACAATTTACACATTGTGCAATTAACGCCTGGCATATTCTTTAATGGAAGTCCCTCAGGTAGTGTACTGTATAGCTTTTTATTTTATATTGTTACCATTTAAGAAATCCTGTTTATTAATAAAAACACAGTGGTATCAATTGATCTTTATAAAAGACATTCTTTCCGCTTTTGTCAAAAAAAAAAAAAAAAATTAATTGTGGGACGTACAGGGAGGGCCTGGGTTCATGTTGCAAATAAAATTAACTTCAGACAGTGCGTGGACCACGGTTTCTGCCCGCTGATTGGGCCGGACTTTATGTTATTAACAATAGACAGTGTTGGCTGATTGGATGAAGGTCGGTATACGTAGGTTCTAAAAGGGAACAAAATTATGTATTTGTGTCAATGTACTGACAACGGGTGGCGCCCGGTGTTCTTTTGTGTACGGTTAAACATGCGCCTTGTGCAGCAGTGCGCCTTGTCTGCTGACGTTTGAATTTTTGGGGGGTCATTTTAGGGTCCTGCGCCTTGTCCGCCGAGCATCTTATCCGCACAAACAGGGTACTGTGAAATTCTCTTCAAGCCTCTAGATTGTAACAAACCCAATGAGCAAACAACTTTCCATCAAACAGACAAACTGTGGTCATATCTTCTAGAATTCAGTCAATAATTCTAATGTTTGCAAACAAATAGTGAGTTGCCTGACGAAGTGTCAACCCTAGCAGAGAATTTCTCGAATGCTAAACTTCAAATTATTTTTCAATGTTTTGTTGAAAGGAACTGATAATTTTCCTGCAATTATTTGATATTGAAATCATTTTAAGGACATTTTGAATAAGTCTCAATTTGGATAAAAGTAAAGTTTTTCCCTTGTTAACCAGAAGGGAAAACCTATTTATAATCATATTATTCGATTTCCTTATTCATCGAAAACATTTTTAGTGGAATTCGGCAAAGTTCACGACTTGACATTTTCGTTCAAGCAGGTCTTTAAACATTTGCTACAGGTTTAAAAAAATAATAATAATAAATAAATAAACCAAAAAAATCAAAAAAAAAATCAGGATTTGCTACTCAATATCGGCATTCAGTGCAGAAAATAAATTCTTTCTAAATTGTTGGAAAAAAAAGTAAATGGCCGACATATCAACCCTATCACAGTCTTTCCCAGAGGCTAAATTTTTTGCCACACAAAATTGCTGTAGAAAATCATACCCTGCTCATTAAGAATCCTATCATGTATGTCCCCTTTAATGCAGTACTATACAATAGAATGGCTATAATCACCATGCAGCATAATAATGTATCTGCATATGGGGGGTTGTGAAACACTCTATACAATAAACCCATTCATCAGCTGCCCAACAGTCTTTTATTTATCATCAGCCGTGCTTATTGATTCCTGAATTTTACAGCCTGATTAAAAATTTCCAGCGCTCATAAACATAGAAACAGGCGTGTCTGCTCGAATAGTATCACGTTATTGAGAAACGTACAAGGGTAAGTTTGATCATTTTTCAGAACATGATGTGATAATTGTAACTGTGTTGGATGGTTTATGTGTTCTGTGTGTTGTGTTTATACTACATGTCCGTAGCGCTATTGCACTTAGTGAATTAAACGCACTTGTGGATGTTTTCATTTGGCGGATTGTTATATTGTGTATGAAGGGTTAGGGTGTTGTGACATGGACCAGGCAGGCTTAAATTATGTTAGGATGGGAGTGAAGGTCAGATGCTAGAAGAGAAACTGTTTCTCTCATTGCTTGAAATCCATCTCTATCGTCCTTTCACATGTAAACACAAAGAGTAAGGACTTGGCACTTTGGCAAAGCCCAATAGAAGAACACACATGTACATCAAATCTTGTATTTTACAGAGATTGCAATTTCAGATTTTTATAAACTTCGCACTTTATGCACTTCATGTGTGAAAAAGGCCTAATGTAAAAACTGAATAATTATTGTTATATTGTTATTAGTTGTAGCATATGGTTTGAGTAGCAGTTCCTTCATTGATGCATTGCAGTATGCAGGTACAAAACTCTAGTGTGTTGAGTCAGTTTCTATACAGCAGACGGCGCTATTGTTGCTCTCTCTATTGTTTTTATGCAAATTCATCCTGACTAGGTTATATGGAGATACTCAAGGTACAAGGCTACAACAAAACTAAAAGCATTGTTTGTTTAGAGTCCAGGTATCAAAACTGATATAAATTTATGAATAGGCTGTCGTATTTTGTAGTAAAATGGTTGCAGTTGAATGCAATATTTAACTGCAGCCTCCATTTTGTCTACTTTTAGTAGTGGAAGATGTTTCCTTTGTTCTGAATGCTTTTTGAAAGTTACATTTGCATCAAAATAAGAAACACAACTCCACGCCAATGTTAAGGCAGTATGTCGTCCTTTTTGTCAATTGTTTTGTTTTTCTGATTATTAGTATTTTTTTTTGCACTTGCTTCTATGAGTACTGAAACATCCCTCATTCAACGATTTGTTTAACTTCCGGCAGTTCTATGCAGATAATTAGACGCAAGCAAGGCAGTTTTTTTCCCTTTTTATTCTGATATTGTTTTTGTTTTTTCATGCTTGCTCCCAGTTAGTACTGTAACATCCCTGTCACAAGTTTTCCGATTTATTTAACTTCAAGCCGTCATATTGAGATAAATAAGAAGCAAAGCCTGGGATGATTATTCCTGTCACGTTGTGTACACTCCAACACTGCCCTAGTGCCAAACAGCAAACATATGCAGCGTCAGAGTCCCTTATAAAACGAGCCCCTGCAAAACCATCGAGGTTTGAACACACAAAAACATGGCGCCACTTTCTCTCGTCGGATGATAATTTGATTCTGTACTACGGTCATATAGACTGCTACAGTTGTATCCATGTTGGGTTAATTATATTACAAGTGGTGGATGGGTGGGTGCCTTTTAGTGTGTGTGTTTGATTCTAGAGGTCAGTTGTAGCCATGGTCGACCTTTAATCAAAATTAACAGGAATCTGATATGTAGATTTGGGTGGGTTTAAAGGCACAGGAAACTATTGGTAATTACTCAGAATAATTGTTAGCATAAAAACTGACTTACGTGTAGTAACGAGCAACGGAGAGCTGTTTGTAGAATAAAACATTGTGAGAAACAAGATCCATCTGAAGTAACGTAGTTTTGAGAAAGAGGTAATTTCTCACTCAAATAGCAAAAGACTTCAGCTAAAAGCCTTTTATTGTGCATCTGATGAAAGCACACAAAGTAATGCAACAAGGGTGTTTTTTCTTTCATTATTCTCTTGCAAGTTCGATCTCCAATTGAACCAAATGTGTCCAGTCCCTTTAATATGGTTCATTTTTGGGTAGTGATGTTGTTACAATTGCTTGTTTGGAACAGGATCGGTACGGCACGCCTTCAATCATACCTGACATCACGGCAGATTTCTATCAGTCATTCTTCAGTCGACTCGTGGATATTTGTCAGTCTCCTCGTGGCTGTAATGGCTGCTGGTTCTTAAACAATTAATATTTTTCTGGTGGGGTTTGTTTTGGGAGTCAATTTCATGCTCCGTTGATAGCTGGATCTAGCCTAAAATGTGGAAGGAATAAATTTACATTGAATTTGTGGTTTATTTTGCTTCGGGTTGTTCTAAGTCTAGATCAACATAAATTTTAATTTTGAGGGGAAGTTGCAAATATTTAATTATGTCCTCTGAACATCACGTTGGGATAAATTGATTAGGGGCCCATCTAATCCAGTTTACGATGATAAAATAAATTCAGGAATAAAATTACACTGCCCTGCAAAATATTTATATTTACTTTACAGCCATATTTTATTATCTTTAGCTGCACTCTTGTCAATTTTGCTTAATCCCCCATTTCACAGAGCTGCCAATCTCCCTGATTCCGCACTTTCTATGTTCTGATGAACAAATTAGAAAAGTTCCCTATTAAATTGTTGAATGTAATGCTAGATATTGCCTTGATTGTGATACAAAATCACTCTGATTGCAAGATTCAAATATTGGCAGCTCTGCATTTTCCAGGCATTCATTTTTGTTTTCAATGTTGAATGTTTCTTATTGCATCATCAGTATTGGTTGAATGGCAATAAAGGTATAATATACAAAGAAATTCTGTGTACAAGAGAAGGGGAGGTTATTATCTTTTTGTCTACAATGTATCACCCTTGATATTCTCCCAACTACTTCCCAACCTTTGTACCAAAATAGACAGAAATTCTAGATTCTCGCCCGAATGTTCATCTACATGGAAAGAGACCCGGCGCAGAAATCAGTCGTTGGACGTTACATGTCACGCATGCATTGAGGCACAATCCCTGGAGGTATACGCCGAAGCCCTTCCAGATAATTGAGAAAAAAATCTCTCTCCGCTCCCTACGAGTCCCTCCGTCGTATCTCACCATTAATCTCTGAAACCGGCGTGCTTTTAACTTATGAATATGTATAAGGCACGAAGGATAATGAATATGCATGAGGTGATGTGAGTGGGCACTTTGAGATTGTGTAGCCATTATCAATTCAGCAAAGATTTTGTAAGTGTTTTTGCAACACTGCTAATAGCTGCAGACACATTGGAAACAAAGTTTAAGGGATGGTTTAGTATGAAACAGCTTTTTTGAATGATCTTGTCTCCAGAAAAACAAGAATAATTTAGAGAAGCTAGTGAATGAAATCAAATCATCTAGAAAATGCCTCAAATTTTCCTAATATATATACATTTTCTTTTGAGTAACAACAAATCGGGCACTCATTACTCTACATAGGCTTTAATTTTCGTGTCTTTCCCCCCTTGTTTTTATATTGGAGTGGGATTTTTTTGTAGGTTTGAATTTCCGTTCAGTTTATTACCAGAGTCGGTTACAGACTATCAAGTTCCGCATAACAGACATTTTAGCAGAAATTCAATATCGCTCCGGAAAATTTCATTATTCAATTTCTGCGCCCTTTTAATTAATTTAATTACACACACTGTATTTTCTGAATAATTTTCCTTCAGTAGGACAACCTTCTCCATCATCCAAATGAAGAAAAAAACTTGGGTGTGTGGTTCAAGCTACATGTGTGTTTTTTTCTTTTGTAGTGTGGGAAAAACAAACAAAACATAATTTGTCTGCCACGAATTGTTTGAATTGATTTTATTGATCTAGAAAGAGCAGGTTGGACACAGTTGAAAATGCTAAAGGGTCGCCGTATGTTGTTCGGCAAAGACCTGTTCTGTGTTTTCCTTTCCTGTTTTTCTCTTGGGGAGGGTGGGGGACGTCTGACGGCGACGCCATGGTGCCGATCCCTTAGAAGTGCAAGTTTTATTGATCATTTGGAGATGTAAACTAGGTCATCCGTTCACTGATGTGTTGTTTCAACTCAGATTGTTTTTTTCTCTGAGCTGTCGTGTGGTGGTCAAGAGAATCGGAGAGAGAAAAACAGATGCTGCAACGTTTGTTTTTCTCCTTTTTGTTATCATTATGAGGCGAGGTTTGCGATAGCATCTTGGAAATCTCTTTTGAGTACTGTTGGTTCTGAAAAGAACCGGTGGTTTATAACTGGATGTTTCGATCAGTGCTCGACTTGTTTTTGTTTTCTGGGTGAACCAGTTTTTAAACGTTCAATCATTTTTAGAAGGTATGAAAGATGCTTGAAAATTTACAGCTCTCTTGATCTTGGCAGGGAGTCAAAATATAAAGACTAATTATTAAAAAATTGACATTTTGTTCATAATATTCCAATTCTGATGCTCACACCATGAACATATAAAAAAAAATTAAGTGGTTCTTATTTGAGTCTGTATTCAAACATTGTTTTAGATACTAGTTTTTAATGAAACTGCTGGATCTTTAAAGCCATTATACATCGTTTACAAACAAAAATAGAATTGAGTGAATATTCCGTTCATTGTTCCGTCTAGATCCGACGATACAATAGTCTTCAACTTCAAACCAGACAATCCAGCCCTTTGACCATTTAGAACAAACAAAAACCCAACAGTCGCTATTTATTCTCAATCCACCCAGCTGCTTATCATAACTACTCCCACCCAGTCCTAACAATCCTCTATGAAACTAGAAACAGCCCTTTGTGGGAGTTGCTAGCTCGATGTTTGTTTGGAAACAATAGGGGCGCGTGTCGCCACGTGGCATAGGCTACACATTATACAGTCTTCGTGCCCAATCAAGCTTAATATGTGTGCTAATAGGGACATCTAACCGGATATTAGTATGATCACTGGCTACAGTGGTGTACAATGGATTATATGCACCGTAAAAACACAGTGACCTGGGAAGCATTTGCTGCATGGGTGACTAGAAAAATATGTCGCCTCAAAAAAATTGTTTGATTATTTTCGAGATGGGTGTCAACTTGTTGTTTCTGTTGATAAAAGTGGCTACTAAATTTTGTTTGATTATTTTTGAGATGGATTTCAACTTGTTGGTTATATTGATAAAAGTGTGTACTTAGACTAGACTTAATCTAGTAGGTTTGTATTTTGAGTAGTTTTTCAATTTCCAATCAATCAACTAATCAATCAATCAATCAATCATCAACATTTTCAAGTAAGCTACAAGTCCCTAACCAGGAATTCATATCGGTCTTGGTGGATTTTTTTTACATTTTTGTTTTTTTGTGCTTTATTCAAATGTACATTATCATACAAAGACTGTATAGTCTGGGTCCTTTAGGATATAAAGATTAATCAGTATTTGTTATTGATGTTGCACACAGGGACATACACTTATGAGTTCTGGCACTGGAAACCTAAGAGATTTTTAACAAAAAAAATAGCTGCTTCTATGTGATAAACAAACATGTTAGTATCTCGGCAATTAGGTCCCATCTGTCCAACCTATCACTGCAGTTCCAGAAATTAAAGCAATGACCTTTTTAAATAAGATCCTGCGTGGGTTTTTAAGACGTTAGTTTGTGTGGGAAAGCTTCTTCCTTTAGTACCCTGCGGATCATTATAATGACAATTATTGTCCTGGGTGTTGAAGATTATTCTTAAGTGCCGCTTCTAACAAAAGCTTTTTGTAATCGCAGCGGAACAGAATGTTTAGTGTTTGTAATCAGCTCATTAAAGTTGCTTAGGTTAAAGGCAATGGATGCTATTGGTAATTACTAAAAATAATCGTTAGTATAACAACCTACTTTGTAACGAGCAATGGAGAGCTGTTGATAGAATAAAACATTGTGAGAAATTCAGCTTTTGTTAACAGGGTTATTTTTGTGATAGGTTTGGGGTTTGAGTTTGTCTCAAGTCAACTTGAGTTTGCAGGCCTGATACTTCACAGAGGCAACAAAGGCAGTTGCCTCATTGCCCCATGGTCATTGCCTTGGTGCCCTTGGAATGCTCCAGTAGAAATTTACAATTTCCTCATAGGGTGCCCTTTACCAAGGAGAAAATGCCTTGGTGCCCTCGCCCTTTCAATAACGAAGCATACAGGCCTGAGTTTGTGTTCTATTTTGAAACAGTCTGGCAAAGACTGGGTTTATTCCATCTCAACTTTCATTTGTACTTTAACTGCTGAGAGCAGAGACCATATAAGCCTGACTTTAAGAAACGTCAGCCCTGGAATGGTTGTGTCAGGGAGTGGATTTATTTGTGAGTAGATTGCAGACCATGAATTTGGATTACTGTATGACATGTCACTTGTCAAATTCTGTGCAGTAATTTTAGCTCTTAATAAAAAGCTCGGAGCAGAATTTGGAAGGTTCAGATGGAATTGTGAAGAATTGTGTTGCCATGCTGCAGGAAATTCATTCACTAAGTTGGAAACTTGTCAGAGGAATTCTTGTTCAAATCAAATTGAGAATGTATTTCTGTAGATGAAAGATTTGATTCTCCCGTGTAGCCATTTGAAAGTAATCTCAGCGTTGCAAATAATATATTTTTTTAAAGCGTTGAGCAAAAAAAGGCATGAGGGTTCAAAGGCAAGGGAGAGAGAGAGAGAGTGTAGCCGGGGTAGGTTTTAAGGATTTTATTTCTATCACGTGTCTATAGATGAAACATTGGCATCATCATGTAGCCCTTTCTAATTCATCTCAAAATTGCAAACAAAGTTTCTTAAGAAAAGCGTTAATCAAAGAGCGAGAAGCAAGAGGGAGAGAGAGGGAGAGTGTGCGGTCATCAGGGTGTATGTTTTAAGGTGTGCACAGCTTCCCTTGAGCGCCGGAATGGTGTCTATGGAATTAACTCGGCCTGAACATCCTGTCTGAATAATGTGTCCTCGCGATCGCAGGATTTGCAGTGACATTTGGAAGCTGGAGACTCCTCGCGGTGGCAACAGCCTCATTTGCAATTCCAATGGCGTTGCCGTGCCCTGGAGCGTCAACCCGATATCTATTCATCTTAAAAAAGTCTCATATTTGCTCTTGCCGTGATAGACATTGCAAGTTGAAACGGGCGGAAGAAAGTGAAGGGAACGGCACAACGGAAGAAAAGAATAAAAAACACGTCATAAGACGGGCACCTGCTCAGGTTATGTTTCAAGAAAAAGTTATCAACCCATTTTTAACATCCTGCCGTCTTGAAGATGAGATTCTCTCTAACGTCAGTTCCCCCCGATCTTGATATCCATGGAGCTTTAAAAGAAATCACGTAGCTCAAGTGTGCAAGGTAGCTTCTGTGTAAACCAGTAAAGTAGCCGTTAGGAATATTTGATGAGTTGGTAAATATAAGCGCCGTGTATCGCTAAGAGTGAGAGAAACAGAGAGAGTGAAATTCCTCGGCATGAACCGAGCAGCTGCTTAGCTGAGAAGCCAATCTCCGGCCTCCGTGTTGATTCTAACCGGTTACCGAGAAAGCAGGTACCGGTTTATCAGCATGCGTCAAAGCCGGAAATGGCTTTTGCGTGAACCCTCTTGAATCGGGGGAGAGTCCCAGGGGAAATTAAATGGCGCTAGTTGTCGGTCGCTTCCAAATCCAACAGGTTAGCTCAGCATCGACACTCTGAGGGAAGGGAGGATTACCACCGAGAAAATTTCAAGGGTTGTTTGTTAGATAAATCTGTCGGTTGTTGTACTTTTTTGTGTGTTTTTTTGTGGTGGAGTTCGTTCCTTGAGTGAAACATCAGGCGTCGAATTGGACCAATGGTAGATTGGATATACATTGGAAATCTTCTGAAGCTTCTGACTACAGAATTGGTCGCTATCGGTCAACTGGAACAGACAGCCTATTTCTCTCTGGAACAGACAGCCTGTTTCTGCCCAACAAGGCGCTCGATCATGTCTCTCGCTCATGATACAAAAACAGTTCAAATGAAAGGGACAAAAGCTGAATATCACTGGTCAACATTTACTTTAAACAGATGAGTGTTAAAATGATGAGTTTTACATGATCATTTTGTTATTTATTTATTTATTTATAGACAAACACGTCCCAACAAACTGTATACTGTTTGAATAGGCTCTTAATTCTCTCTAATCTGATATATTTTGCTATGTTTCTCAGACAAACTGGTTCTTCTATAGGAAGACAATTTGTTTTTAGGTCTACATGTAATGCTGTTTCAATTCGGCAGATTAGGCTAACAAATAATTTTTAACAGGAATTAACCTCAAGGCTTAATTAATTAAGACAGAGATTGACCAAAATGGCTAATATTCTGCTTTTAATTGGATTTAGATAATTAATTCAGAACAATCGGAGAGCAACGATCGAGACATTTCATCAGACCATCGTCATTCCGTGTTTATTGAGTTCATCCGGCAATACTAAAGCATCGTGTTCCAAAGTCATTGACTTTATATGCAAAAACATGCAGCGCCCCAAGCTAGGAGTGCATTGTACTTTGTTCAGTACAACCTGTCCCTGGTAACCACTAGCACTTGAATGGAAATTGAATTAATATAGAATGCTTACCAGGGATAATTGTTAGGATTGGAGATTCACTTAACAAGTCGGGACTTCTCAATTTACTTCAAGAATTTGTTCGTACTAGAGGTGTTTTTTTTTTAGTGATTATAATAGAAGTAGATTTTTTCTTTCTACTTAAATTGTCTGACATTTTCTGCTTTCAATGATTAGTATCCCATTCACTTTCAATCCAGAGCCAAATTTGATAGACCTGCTTAAGCAGTAACCATTTTCTGCTGAGCAAAAATGAGCAAGACACCAATAACAGATTGTACATGTTACATAATATTTTGGCTGGTAACTTTATTTTGGCAACCATAATTTTGTCATGCTTAGCAGAGGTTTTCCTCCTCGGTACATGATGTTGACAAGTTGTTGCTTACTGCAAAATGAAAAGTATGTAATCCTCTTCCTTTGAGCTAGGAGTGCATTGTACTTTGTGCAATACAACCTTTCCCTGGTAACCGCTAGCACTTGAATGGAAATTGAATTAATATAGAATGCTTACCAGGGATAATTGTTAGGATTGGAGATTCACTTAACAAGTCGGGACTTCTCAATTTACTTCAAGAATTTTTTCGTACTAGAGGTTTTTTTTTTAGTGATTATAAAAGAAGTAGATTTTTTCTTTCTACTTAAATTGTCTGACATTTTCTGCTTTCAATGATTAGTATCTCGTTCACTTTCAATCCAGAGCCAAATTTGATAGACCTGCTTAAGCAGTAACCATTTTCTGCTGAGCAAAAATGAGCAAGACACCAATAACAGATTGGTCGTGTTACATAATATTTTGGCTGGTAACTTTATTTTGGCAACCATAATTTTGTCATGCTTAGCAGAGGTTTTCCTCCTCGGTACATGATGTTGACAAGTTGTTGCTCACTGCAAAATGAAAAGTATGTAATCCTCTTCCTTTGAGTTTTATTTCTCAAAGAATATTGATCAAAACATCTCTTGTTTGACAAAAAAATTACCGTTGTTTTTTCTTCCTTAATAGCACCAAGGGAGTCTGTCTCATGTTTGTGATGTTATTTCATTCGAATGACACTCAAATCTCCCCCCGCCCACATCTTATATTTCAAAATAATTCTCACATCTTGCTTCCTGCTTTTTTTCTAATCAGACATTTTCTTTTTTTTTTCATTTCCGCAGACTCATATCACAGTTCTGGATGCACCAGCGGACGACAACTCCACACTGGTGATTCTGACAGTGGTCTTAGTAGCGTGTATAGTGGGCATCCTGATCGCGGTCATCACTGTCTACTGCTACCGACAGAAGTCCAGGATTCGAGCCAAGCTGAAGGGACTCGCGGCCAACGGGGGCGCTGTAGAGGGGGAAGCAACAGCTGATTATCAGGTAAACACGATTGGGATCTTTTGCGTGCTAGGTGGCGGCAGGCGCCCTGTAGTTTTCCATTTTATATGATGTACGTAGTATGCGCTCATTTCCAAGAACAATGAATTTATTTGCCCCTGAAAATCCCTCATTACTCAATCTGCTGAAGCTGTTACTAAACTGTGGACATGATGGATTTCACTTGCCAGTTAAGGGAAAAGCTAGGATAAGCAGGGCCCAGTTTCAGAGAGCTCCTTAAGTGCAAAAAATAGTTATAAGCACAACAAAATTATGCTTACCAAAATACTACCAGTCAAACTACCATGTCACTTGGGACAATTTGTGACTGGTATCCTGCTCATTTCTGCTTAGCAGAAAATTGTTAAGCAATATTTTATCCAATGATGCAGTCAAAGGCAAGATTTCTACCAGGTAGAATACAGAGAAAGAACAACCCCAGCCGCTAACCAAATCCCCAATTTTGCCCGAGAATCAAAGATCTAGAAGTAGATTCCCGGACCAAGAGAAAAAGCCAATGACAACAACGACGAGATAACATCAGATGCGATCTTTACTGACAGTCTGTTGACATGGCCTTGGTACGCGTCCCCTCCAGTGATGCGTAACCCAATCGTTATCAAAACATACCGTAGCCACTACTCCATGCTAGTCTAATGGGTCAATCCAATATTCAAATCTTGGGATTCATTACCCTTATCAACCCCCCGCCCCCCCTTCTAAAGAAAGTGCATGCGACACTTAAAGGATACCCTAGTGCATCATAGCTTTAGGTCCCTTCCATCCACCCATGGCTAGCTGCGCTGACACGTAAAAAATGAAATTAACATCGGGAATGGCGATAAAGCTTTAGGTTGGGTGGCTGAGGGTAGGGTTGGGATGCGGGGGAATGGTTGCTGGAAGCGAGATAAGGGTCAAGAGAGGAGGGGACACCTGACAGGTGGCTGTTTGTACCGAGGAGGAGGAGGAGGAGGGGGGGGGGCGGGAGGTAACTCCATCTACCCTAGTTTACTGCGACTAGATACGGATATCTCGTGATACTTTGGTCTTTAACGGCTGTAATGATTGAAATGTGTTTGTGTGTGTAGGGAGGGAGTAGAATCATTGTTGGTGTATGGCTTGCATGTATTACAGTTGTCATCGATTCAGCAAAATATATTATTTATGAGAAAGTTTTGTAAAAATGTTGACGTTTCGTATTTACAACTTTTGCTTATGGATTAATAATTGCATACTCAAATTTCTTTTGAAAACCGAATTATTACAATAATATTCATGATTTTTTCAATTAAAAGATATTTGAAAAGAAAAAAAGGAGCACAAAGGGAGTGAAAGACCCTAAAGCAAACAAAAACCTTAGGTCTTTTAGGGATGAGAAAATATAAGACTTTAACTTAAATTCAGACCTTTTTTGTGTCTGCCTGGTGAAAAAAAATAGGTGTACTTCTTCAGATATGAGGGGTTTGATGTACTTGTCTAGTGCTGAGAACACTGTTCCCAGAAGCTCTTTGGAATCAATAACTCCAGGGGTCACTAAAATGTGGAAATGCCACCATGTCAACATTTCTACTAAAATTTGGACCCTAGTTTCAGACCCTTTTCACAACAAAATTATGCTTTATACCAGATAAGGTTTCCAGCCAAATACACTGTCACATGTACAAGTTGTAACTGGTGCCCTGCTTATTTTTGCTTAGCAGAAAGGTGGTAAGCTTGAGCAGCTCCAATGAATTGCTCACTATTCTATTTATAATGTGTGTGTATTTGTCTATTGCAGGACTTGTGTAGGCAGCGCATGGCTAGTAAGTCTTCTGAGAAGCCAGAGCCATTGAGTCGAATCAGCAGTGTAGCCATGAGTGACGGTGCAGCACCAAGCCCATCTAGCCGTAGTAGTACTTCATCATGGAGTGAAGAACCGGTCCAGTCCAATATGGATATATCCACTGGGCATATAGTCCTGGTAAGTAACTAATGACTTCATGGTTATAATGGCTGGGCATATCGGACTGATTAAGTATCAACTAATGACTCAAGTGTTTATATTGACTGGGCATATTGGACTGATTTAGGGTATACATGTACAGTCCAGGTTACATGGATATTGATTGGGCATATAGTCCTTGTAGTATTGACTAATGACTCCATGGTTATATGGTCCAAGTTACACTACAACTCTTACATTGAATTGGCATGTTACTTGTTATTTAGCGAATGACTTCATGGTTATATTGGTTGGGCGTAGACCAAAGAATTGTATCAACAAGTTGTATTGCCCAGTAAGTGGATTAATCAACTAGATCTTATTTTGTTTACCCACAACGCATACTTGAAAGAGATAATATCAACATGGCATATATTTCCGTCTAAAAGGATCGATCAATATTTTTTGCAAGTATCATCGCGCCTTAAATGGATTGATCAACCATGGAGGTAGTGGATCAACTTGGTCCTACATTCCCAATGGATAAGTCGACAGATCTTTATCCATGTTTCTTTTCTTCTTTTCTCAGTCGTACATGGAGGACCATCTACGCAACAAAGACAGGTTAACGAAGGAGTGGGAGGCGCTATGTAGGTACGAGCCAGACTCAAGCGGCACTAAGATGGGTGCCCTGCCTGCCAACGTACCCAAGAATCGCTACCAAGGGGTCCTACCATGTAAGTAACATTCACTTTTGTTTTCTTGTTATTTAGTAATGAGCCAATAGAATTAGCTGTTGCAAACTGCTTACCAACCAAAATGACCTGTGGTGTAAATGCAAAAAATATTAAATGGTCTGATGTTTCAACCCTAGCAGAATCTTTCGAGAAATACTCTGCTAGGATCGTAAAGTATTTGTTGTAAAGGAAGACTTAGAAATCAGATTTGCCCTCTAGACATCTAGAGAGAAATAATTATCCTGAAAGCATGAATAGGGTTGAATTTGTAATTATGAAGATTTAGGTTTATAAGCAGATTTAAAATAGTTCAATTTTTTTTTTTTTTTTTTTTTGGGGGGGGGGGGGTAAAAGTTAAATATTCGGAGTACAAATTGTTAAATGTAAGGTTAAATTTTAGGTACTATTGAAAGTGCAAAAGGAATTGTGAAATGTGAAGTGTAATTTTGAAATATCGGCTGGAGTGATTGGGGTATCGGAATTTAAGTTTTAGGTGAAGTTGAAATAATTGCAGAATTGTTTTTGAGATGAAAAGTGAAATGGTCAGTGAAATTGAAATACCTGCAGGAAGAGTTGTGAAATTTGAAGTGAAATCTTGGGTGAAATTGACATACATTATCTGCAGAAAGAATCATGAAATGTTAGGTGAAATTACTTGAAGCAGAAAATCATCTGACGTTGATTTATGGTTGTTTTCTTTCCGAGTTACCTCAAGTAGACAAGAACACCTTGATTTTATATAATCTTACAACAAAATCACCGAATTCCATCCTCCCTATAAGGGATGTCAAATCACTTTAAAATAAAGTGCCGAGTGATTTTTCATTTCATATAAATAAACCCTAGTTGACATCGGGCATGTCGAATGGCCATCGTCACAAGCACTGACAACCCAAATTTGAGTTAATCAAAAACAGTTAGTGGCCACACACAGGAATGAAGTCCAGTTGCTTTTGTCATTGATTGATGAAGCACTTTCCAGCTTAGAAAAATAGTAATGCTGGACATATCTCAATGAAATGATGCCGCTTTGACGAAGCTTTGCTCTTTCTTTTCGCGGTTGACCCCTTCTTCCTAAGAATGCGCGGCACTCTTCATCTACATTTAACCACTTTTAGAGACTTTAATTTTGCGGTTGCCTTCACCGCGATCGATAATATGTTGGATGATTTTCTTTTGCTTGAGGGACTTAACATGAGGTTTGTGATATCTAGGTTAAGTACAATCCTTCAACAGAATGACAAGTCGGAAGAGATGACATTATTAGGAATGATGTTCTTTATACTTGAGCCTGATTTCATGGTTTTGTTTTGCCTTCTCAAATTTGTTTTAAAAAGGTGATCTAATAGCTTGAAAAATATATTAAGAACTGGCATTATCAGGTATGATACTCTACATACTTGCCCTTGGTAAAATCAAAGAAAGGAGATCATATAGCCTAAAAAAATATATTTTTAGCCTTCGAGAAAGACTCTGCTAGGGTCGAAACGTAAGGCCATTAAATATATTTTGCTTTTATCCAACCACAATATAAGTTATCACACAAGCGCGAGTGGAATACGGAAAAATATAGCACGTCTGCGTCCCATATCCAACGAGGCCGAAGGCCAAGTTGGATATGGGACGCAGACGCGCTATATTTTCCGTATTTCCACGAGCGCGCGTGTGATTGTGTATCTATCTTCAAGCAAACTTGGCGTGTGACCATAGAACACACAAGACGCAGGTAGTGATATTAGCCGTGCAATATAGGTTTTTATCACCACTCCATTCTGCGAATCTGATTGGAGGATTAGCGCGTACTTGAAGATTAGGACCTATATAGATCCTTGTGGTTGGTAAGCAGTTAGCAACAGCTATTTCTTTTTTGTCAAACATATTAAACCTTAAACTTTATGAACAAGTAGGTAAGCCCTTGTAATACAAAATTACTCTCCTACATTTTTTCTAAGGGCCAAATTAAAATGCCTGCCATAAATTTTATACAAGAAATGCTTGCATATGGAAGTATGGAAACTTTGTGTAAACTCAATCACCCGAGTGTACTGTCTGTCATCTTACACATGTTCGTATTTATATATGCCGTGTGTGACATGGTACCATTTTCCAGGCCGGAAAGCTCTGACTAAAGTTACTCAAGCAAGAGTATATTTGCTTTTGCAAAGTACGTCTTATCCTTAATCAAGGTTTTCTCGCCGTTATAAAAACCTTCAAACCGAAAGATTTTTTTTGTTCTTCGTCCGCAAGTGTTGCAATCAGGAAAAGCCTGGATTGACAACTTGGGCTGAGGCCGTTAGAAACTGGGCCACAGAATGAGATGATGGTGATTGATATTTGCATGGTGATCTGCGGGACTAGGAGGGTAACACACAAAGGAATTGGATGTGTGGAAACATTGTGTCTTAATCAAGTTTCTCTTACGATGCTTGAAGAAAATCAGCGGGTTTGGAAATTCAAAACCTCACTTGGTGAGAAAGTGTCATCAATACTCTAGGCTTGGGTGCTTCAAGATAATAATATTAATAATAACCCAATTTTATATAGCACTTTCACACCCGGAGGGCGTCCCAAAGCGCTTCACATTATTACCCCTGGTCACTGGGTCTTAAATCACTCCTTAAAGGGTCTATGTAACTTTTGTAGGACAAAAAACACAATATTCACAGATTTACACTAAACTTACACAGTTTGAAGATAATTTTCGTCTCATGATTCGAAAATTATTTTAATCATTTACAAACGTATTTTCATGACATTGTTTTACTAATTTCTCAAAAACTACTGCACCTCAGTAAGTAATATTTGAAGGGAAGTTTCCACTATCATTATCTTCAAACCCTGTAAGTTTAATGTAAATCTATGGACATTTTGAAAAAGTACCCAAATCTGTTAAACCATCTCAGCTCCCTGGTACTGGAGGCAATACACCTTGACGATGATGTAAATTGTACATCGCGCAGGGGTACTACAAGGCTTTGTCACATACAGTACATGTAAGACAACTTTTCCAGGGAGCTTGGAGGCAACCAACTGCAGTGCACATGATGGTTCTTCAAACAATGTCTTACAATCCCTAAGAAAATTATATGAAAATTCAAATGTGAAAGCCTTTTAGAAAACGATTCTTCCTTTATGGAGGTGCCCTTTAGTATAGAAAAGTGTCTTGCCCTAAAAAGAACATAGTATCAGACATTTTTTGTGTTCTCTGTATATTTTCCTGTAATTCGACCCTTGGTAGCCATCAGAAATTTAGGGGCTGAGTTGAGTTTTATTTTTACATCATTAAGAAAGCTTAAAGAAATGTTAAAAATTAAGACAGGTTTTAAATAACAACATACACACAAAGTAGACAATTTAATAAAGTTAAACAAAATATTTTTAGTATGGATTGATCTGGCCATTAATCTGGATTAGTCTGGTTATTAATCCATTAACCCAGGTTAATTTAATCCATCAGGATTAGCTAAGCCAAATCGAGGTCAATCTTTCCATGTCGAGGATTGAATAAGCAATTAGCTTAGATGTACCAGATTGGATTTAACCAACCATCAAACCAGATTGAAATTACTCTACCTTATACAGCGTGAAACCTTTCAGCCGGGCCGACTTCGAAATTAAACCAGATTAAAACGGTCATTAACTAGGTTAAAGCAGTCATTAACCTGGTTAAAGCAGACATTGTGTTGATTTGAATCAGTTGGTAACCTGCATTGGATCTGTACGGAATTTCATTCAGAAATAATCAAACAACAATTAATTGAGGATCATTGATTCATACATGAAACAAAATTCAATCAAGAAATATTTGTTGTTTGCTGGTTGGTTAGTTTTATTATTGTTTTTTTTTTTATGAACTTTTTTTAATCTATTGATTTATGCCCTGGGTATTGTAATCTTTTTTGTTACTCTCTTTTTGGGGGGGTTTGGTTTGTATGCGCCTCGGAATAGTTTAGTCTTAGATAGATGGCGCTTTACAAGTTTTAATTATTATTTTTACTATAGACGGTGTAGCCAAATTCTTAGCAGAAACAGTTACTTTTTTTCTTAATTGTAACATTTCCAATTTGTTTTAGTTGACTAGAAACTAATGAAATTGTCTTTTTTATGTCTTGATTGCAAACAAAATTCTTATCACCTCTGATACATAGGTATGCATTTCTATGCGCGTGCAATATTCAGTACAACATCCATTGTTGGAGCATCATAACAATTATACGTAAAGTGCAATCCTTCACAGATTTTTGTTTCTAAACTGTTTTTCTTTTGTTTATTTATTTGCTTTGATTACAGACGATCACACACGGGTTTTACTGAATGACTCGACCAATGCACAGAACTCTGACTACATCAATGCAAGCTCAATAGTAAGTTTTTAAAAACAAACTCACTGTCAAACTCCGATTATAATCACTATTTTCACTTCCTTTTTTTTTTAAGTCCGAACCTGACGACAAATTGCCTGATCAGAACTGATCTCCCAAATCCGGTCATCAATTTTTAAATCATCCTCAATAATGAAAGGATTCCTCCAGATAAATAATTAATCACGGGAAAATGTTGCGGAGAAAGAAAAAAAAAACTCACGACATGAGATGGATGATGATGAGATAAGGAGGAGAGGATAATGGATTTGAAGACACTAGGAGTAGATGGAGATACCTCCATCCTTTGCATCCCTAAGACCTCTTCAGACCCCCCCCCCCCCCCCCCGATAAAACCTGAGTGGTTAGCTTAGATTCAGGTCAGAGTTATACTTCTATGGACCCGTAAGATGACACAATAATTGACCACTCCAGTCGACTGTCAATCTTGAGATCAAGTCAGGTATAGCAAGACTACTCTCTCGGACGGAATTCTCTCCGTCTCTCAAAATGTGGCGGGGATCTTAGTCCAGAATATTAGCTGTTCTAGATTCTCTCATTCAATTAAAGGTCAGGTCGGGGTCCTATACTGCATTATGTCGTTTTAGACGTGTGTTATGAGATGAGAGATTTGAAGGAGTGTAGAAATGAAACGTGATAGATTGCTTGAGGTTTTGAACTCTTTATTAAAAACTGCAAAGAATAGTGAATGGCCTGGCGTTTCGACCCTAGCAAAGTGTTTCTACGTTGTTTAAGACTTGTGTTCTGAGAGACGGGGAGGAGCAAAGAGATAGAACGTAATAAGTTACTTCAGATTTTAAACTCTTTATTAAAATTGCAAAGAATAGTGAATGGCCTGGCGTTTCGACCCTAGCAAAGTGTTTCTACGTTGTTTAAGACTTGTGTTCTGAGAGACGGGGAGGAGCAAAGAGATAGAACGTAATAAGTTACTTCAGATTTTAAACTCTTTATTAAAATTGCAAAGAATAGTTGATGGCCTGGCGTTTCGACCCTAGCAAAGTCTTTCTACGTGGTTTTAGACTTGTGTTCTGAGAGATGGGGAGGAGCAAAGAGATAGAACGTGATAAATTACTTCAGATTTTCAACTCTTTATTAAAAACTGCAAAGAATGGTTAATGGCCTTGTGTTTTCTACCCTAGCAGAGTCTTTCTCGAAAGCTAAATGACAACACGACACACATAAATAGTTAGGTATATAAGCATAACAGAATCAAATATAAATGTGGTTTTATATTAATAGAGAGAGAGAGTAGAGGGGGGGGGGGGGGGGGGGGGGGCAGAAAGCATACAAAAATAAAATACTATTGTAACAAAGAAACAATATACTGCAAATGACAATATGTCGTTTGTTTTCAGATTCTATGTTGTAAAGAAATGCAAGTTCGTTCCAAATAAGGCTTTAAGCCACTCTTGGTAAGGGGCCGTAGAAGAAATTCTTTAAGATTGATTGCAGGGTGGTGGAAACATTCCCCGGACAAGGAGTTCCAGATGAGATAAATGCAATACGTGAAATAAAGCTGTTGGGATGGCTCCTATACATGTAGTTCTACATCTCAGCAAAAACGAGAGTGTATGGATGAAAACAAGCAGATAGTCTGGTTTCACGCTCATACAAATTAGAATTTCAAATTTTGTTTGTATTGAATTTTCCAAATAAAAATTTGTAAAAGTCAATATTAAATTCCTCTCTATGGGATCTATCAATCCTTCAGTTCACTTTCTCCCCTCTCTTTTTTATTCAAATGAATGGTTTTATTAATTTGAAACCCAGCGTCAATAGTGGATTTATTTACTCAACCGAGGAGGAGTATGCAGTATCACAGTTCGGCTCCTCTTAATCACTAGCACTCTAATTTAAATCTGGTCACTCATTTATTTGAAGAAAGGGAAAACTCATCCTAGTTGTTGAATATTAACAACTGTTTATCCGCCATCATTCACTGTGTGATGAAACTCCGATGAGAGACATAGCGCAGTTGCCGCTGTTTGGACTGCGCCTGGGTCTCAACAAAGCAAATACTATCAACCACTACAGGGGTCAAATTTCATTTTCCAATCATTGCGTGATTAATCTACCAACCGGTACCCCGTAAAATTACACCGGTCTCTCCCAAGCTGTTGTGTCGGGTAGCAGTAAGAGTCGTTAACATCATTTTTTGCAGTTTGGTGCTGGAGGGCCGACTTAGTTAATACGAGGCGGTGGGGACCGACAGCGTATCGCGTATCCGCTGGAATTAAGATTATGACGCCGTTTTCTAACGACTCTCAGGTCCCTACAGGACTTGGGAATGTCAGATGAGGAGAAAATCGAGGTCTAATCATATGGAGAAGAAGAAAAATTGCGGAGGGCGAATGAATCTGTTGTGAACAAAAACGCAGAGATTCAGTAGACCTGAGTATTAAACTGTGAACGAGAATGAGTTTGTATCATTTTATAAAACCAGAGACCCTATGTTTAGTCCATGCCTTGAGCCTATGATTAAAATTTTTGCCAGAGATAAGAGAGTCCAAAAAAACTGAGTATTAAATAGTGAACCAGAATGAAGATTGTATCAATTTATAAAACCGAGATCCTATAAATGCTTAGTCCGTGCCTTGAGCTTCGTGATTAAAATCTTTGCCAGAGATAAGAAAGTCAAAAAAATGATTCGCTTGTTGTAAACCCTAGAGTGATAGGCAATCAATGGGCGACAAAATTATACCTTCAAGACAAATAAATATTGCATCTTAACTTGTGAATCAGACTT
Source organism: Asterias amurensis (assembly GCF_032118995.1). Classification (NCBI taxonomy): domain Eukaryota; kingdom Metazoa; phylum Echinodermata; class Asteroidea; order Forcipulatida; family Asteriidae; genus Asterias; species Asterias amurensis. The sequence goes on from NC_092663.1 coordinate 16,361,500, forward strand.
TCAATTTTATTGTTGTGAAGGCAGGGTTCCCCGATGCACAAGCTAGCTATTGGGTCAATATGCGCAAGATATGTGCTGAAATCTGCAAATTTCTAGCGATACGCAGGAGGTATTTTTAAAATAAGTAATTACTTTTTAGTAATTTCACACAAATCATGAAGATAAAAACCAAGTATATGCTGCAGATGTCACATTTGGGCACTTAAAACCAAGATACCACCAAGAAGAAAACATTTCTAAGACTTTGTTTCAATTCAGCTTATTAGCTTCCAAAATGGTCATGTAGCATGCACTGTAGCAAAAGTTGCGACAAGGCCCTGATACTAGTCAACAGTACAGTATGTGCTTTACTGATGTTCAGATTGATCTTTCTTATCTCCTAACTGGTTTTGTTTTCTCTCCTTGCAGGCTGATGCTGATCCTAGGAACCCAGCTTACATCGCTGCTCAAGCTCCTCTTCCATCCACGGTAGCGGACTTCTGGCAGGTAAGACTGTCCTCTCTCTTTCATCCACTCCTTAAGTCACTCTTGTTACACCCCTATGGTCTGACACCCCTACTGTTTTTTTCCTAAAACCCTAACCCTAACCCTAACCCTAATGCTATAACCCTAGTGTGTAAACTTCAGGGGTGGTTTCATATCATGGGGTTTCAGAACAAAGGTTTATCGGAACACAGAACAGTCACTGTCTTGTTTCATCCACTCCTGTTTCATTCGAGGAGGTAACAGAAAAAAAAGAATGGAAATTCTTTAAATTTATTTATCTCACCCAACAGCACAATTTGCGCCAATAACAGGATTCATAGGAAATGAGAAGAAATGCTCAGTTTTAGATGTGGGAGGAAATCCCCAAATGGGGGGAAAACACATGCAATAAAGTAGGGACTGAAAACCCTATCCGCTTGCAAGGCTTTGGTCTGAGGTGGGATTCACACCAGGGTTCACAGAGAGGTGAACGGCAGGGAAAGAAACCCCTGAGGCAACCTGATCCCCCAGTTTCATTTTACCCATGGTACGTGCTAAGAATTGATTAAGTTTATAACTACATGTATGCAGTACTGAATGTACATAGTGGTACTGCAGTGTGCTAGGTGGACTTGGTCATTTTGTTTATTAGAGGCTTAGGATTTGAGCCATTGAGGCTTGTTCACTGGCATAATTCTGTCTATAGGGGGCGCTGTTATACTTAAGTGGATTGAATCTTGATTTTGGGCATAAGTTACCTAGTGCATATTACTCTGATGCTGAACTAAAACCTGTGAGACCTCAAAATCATCATTCATTAAGGAACACCCAAACTGATGTTTTTTATCCATCCACGACTTTGACCACTTACATCAACGACTTTGTCCCTTACACAATTTTGAATTTATTAGCTCTGGGAATTTGAGTCTGGAGTGGTTTGTCACTTGAGGGTGTTTCTCTTCGACAGAGAGTTTTTGAGATGATGCGAGAAGATCGCTTTGAAGGGAAGCAGGTTTTGTAAGAGTATAGTGTTGCCATTAACGTTAGTTGCCGTCTGCACCCAGCGAGGTATCAACTCATGCAATAACATCTTAGAGTACTCTCGCAGCTTGACTCAAGTCCTCTCCAATTTCATACATCTTTTACCTGTCAAAAGAATATGTCATCTGAACACGCCATGCCCGTGGCTTATGAAAGTTATGCCGAAAACACAGAGAGGGAATATGTCATGTTGATAGCGTTAAGGTGCAAACTTGAATTTGACCTGAAATACGTGAATATATCCAAGATGACAAGCATGTTAATCAAACCAAACTGTAAATTAATAATAAAAGTATATTTCTTTATATCAAGATTTTTTTACAGACTTCTCTAATGAGTTTAATAAGAAAATATTTATTACTTCATCAAACTAAAATTTTAATAAATAAACAGAAATATATATATTAAAAATCAAGGAGTACAATATGCTAAGGACTTCTAGTGAATGTAATAAAACAATATTTATTACTTAATAATGTAACAAATTATTTATGGATATTTTATAAAATTGCACTTGTGCCTTGTCAGTTCAGTTTAACCCAAAATCAACAAGAGCCTCTTATAATTAGATGCCAATCTCAAGTAACTTGACACCAATTTAAGGTATTAAAACCTACCCTGAGCACGTCTCAATATCCTCAAGACAACCTTCCCCACAATCGGTCTCGGCAATTTATATTTACCCCTCAGCCCTCTCGATAATGCAGAAAAAAGAATCGTCCATTTATGTTCACGGTCGAGCGAACAGCACACGGTCGTGACTACGCTAATGCATCCATTTTAAGCTTTACGTCTCCTCATCCAGTACTTGTCACAAAGCGTACATGTCGCTCTGCTCCGTGTCCCATACAAGCCTAATTTGATTTTAGAGGGATTTTCCGCCTGAAGGGACTTCATTCTCATGGCTTGGAGATTTTCCCTTCCTCTCTCTTCAAAATTATCATGATTTTAAAGCGGTGGTTGAGAAGTAAATGCTGAGAAATTTAGCGGATAGTACGAGTGTCTTCATCATAAGGGTTCAAGCGCGACTCAACTTCTCAGTTCATTCAACCAGTCTTCAAACTAATGAACTGACCACTATTAAAGCTAACTTTACACACAGCTTTCCAAGTCCTTTCTTAGGAAGTAATGGAGAATTAAACAGGTAACTTAAGGGAAGCTAATCGAACGCAAGCATTGTGTGGCAGGGGAGGATGTCTTGTATTTGGGCCCCTCCCAACACATCCATCCTTCAAGGTTCACTGATCTTAAACTTGATGTCATTGTACCTTTGTTTTTATCACACTTTAGCATGAAGAGTATCATGCACATGAAGTGTGAGGTGAGCAGAGGCCAATGCATTGCAGAGAGACATGCACCCTCAGGCATCAGGCAGCTGTTTCTATGGCAACCTGACTAATCCATTTTCATCGTTGTCTAGGTTCGCTCATCAGTAGATGATTGAGCCAAGGAGAGACATGTTCGTTTTTTATTTTTTTTTACTTCAACACTGCAGTCATCTTTAATATAGCGCAACATTACATTAAAGTCCAAAAACTCTTTTGGAAAGTCAAGAGGGAAACATCCGGACTATTGAATAGACCTTATTGAATATGACATCACTGTTCAGATATCTGCCCTACAATATGGTGTCTGCGAGCATTTGCGTGTGTTTGTGCGTGCTTGTGCCGTAGAAAGCTGCGTGCTGCGTGTTTCTTTGATGTAGGCATTTAGATGTGCATATGGTTTGACCTACAAGATGGCGACTTTCATAGCAGCAAAGGGGTTATTCAATACGGTCTATTACAGAAAATACAGAAAGAACTACAAAATGCATGTAGTTATTTCACTCAAAAGATGGGTCTTCAAATTAGACCTAAAACGACAACAAAGGGATATAGTCCAATCATAACTTTGTGATATCGGTGGAGTGGTTAACAAAATAAGATAATATAACCACTTGCTGATTATACTGAAATTTGCACCCAACGGTTTGTTGCCCTTTCAGAATCTCAGCTTATGTGTCTGCTGCCCTCTATAGTTTCAAAAGTATCTTCATTGATCTGAAAGGGACTTATCCCTTTCTAAAAAGGTTTGAATCCAGTATTTTAATAAGTTTCTTGTCCAGTTGCGCATCCATGCAACACCGAGAGAATAATGTGTTTCTTAAGGAAAACCTAATGGATTATACTGCTGTGCCTCATAGTTCAGTTGGTAGAGCATCTGCCCGAAGTTTCAGGGGTCTTTGACTCAAATCCCATTGAGGACCATTTGATTTTTCTCTCACCTCATGTTTGATTGCCCTTGATTGAATTACACTTTGACTAATTATTTGCATTTTTTCTTTCTCAGATGGTTTGGGAGCAAGGTGTTGTCGTCATCGTCAACCTCACACCCATGACGGATTCCGACACCGTCCATAACTTGTACTGGCCAACAGAGGGCGGTACTCGCTACCACTTCTACGAGGTCCACCTTGTCTCGGAGCATGTCTGGTGCGATGACTACCTGGTTAGGAGCTTCTATCTCAAGAACACAGAGGTACGTCAAGAAACTTGCCAACAACCAAAACCTTTAAAAATCAACCTTTCTTCGGGCAGGTTTGATCAGCGATCATTTGTCAACCACTATTTAATTCTCCATGGTTACCCAGACTGTGGTTACCTATGCATGAAAAATTACACGCTGTTGGGTACCAGGCAAAATTGCCCAACGGTCAACGATTGGGTTATTGGTGATACACACTTCCCCAGGTTGCAGAACACAACACTCATGACAATAAGCGCCTGTTGTAGATTCCCTGTTTAGGAGGTAGGCGGAGCACCACTGTCCGAACTGATCAAGATTGAACCTTTATTGATGTTACAGGGTGGGGTTGGGGTAGGATAGGGGTTGACCCCGATCCCAGCATATTGCCCGGTTGCAGAACTCAACACTCTTGACAATAAGCGCCTGTTGTGTATTCCCCGAACAGGACATTGAGTTACGCATCATTGTGAAACGGAAGGATTGGATCCAGATCTTATAAGATTATGAAGACACTTAAAGGATTTGATTGTACTTGAACGCTATGTGATGTTAGTCTTTAGTATCGGGGGTTAGTAACCGCACAGGATGCCCAATTAGGTTACAGGCCTCTTGTTCTTTAAAGGGCAGTGGGGTTTTAGAGAAAAAAACCTTTTGATTCACTGCAAGACGTAAAGTGTGTTACATTCGAGCTGTCAACTTTTACTGATTCTGTAGAAGTTCCCAGAAAATAAACTAATCTGTCAATGTTTTAAGTAGGATTTGAAAAGTTGCATGGTGGATGTATTATTAGGCGAGGTTTGCGGTAGCTAAATTTGTAAATCTCTTTTGAGTATTGTTAGTGTTGGAGCTATCAACCACCGGTTCTTTTCAGAACCAGCACTTCTCAAGAGATTTACACATGGTGCTACTGCAAACCTCACCTAGTTTCTGTCTTCTGATGAACAACTTTGATGGAAATCTCCCTGATTGCGGAAACTTTATCCCTGAGTTTTGTTCAAAATCTCCCTGATTGCAAGATGCATGATTTGAAACAGCTCTGTGATGTGTTTATTCTTTCGGGATTCATAATTAAGAATGAAAAACAATTTTTGATTGTGATTTTTCAGACTCAGGAGACGAGGACGGTAACCCAATTCCACTTCCTGACCTGGCCTGAGAATGGAATCCCACCATCTCCCAAAGCTCTCCTGGAGTTCAGAAGGTAATCATCAATTAATCCTATTTTCATGTAATTCATTTCAATTTCTATTTCCATACTTGCCAACTGTTCAGATTCAATTGGAATTGTCCAGAATTTGGAGTTTACATGCCACAAAAAATGCCTGCAACAATTACATATTTTCTTATTGGATAAGACTTCTTGCGTCTGTGGACTTGTAAAACTTGTGTTGCTATTTTTGAGGTTTCAATGTTGGCAGGTAAGTAAGTCTGGTTGCGAAGCCAAGGACTCTCAAGAAAGTGAACTTAATTGCTGTACTAGCAAAGAAACCCAAACAGAAAGAAGACAAAGAAGTGTAAATTTGTTCATGTGGGTGGAAAAATCCCAGAGAATTATTCCATACCAGGAAAAACCCACGCAGTCAGGTAGGAACTGAAAACCCAATCAACATATAGTGCCCCCAGCTGGATTCGAACCGGAGTCCTAAGTTGAAGTCGAGGAAAGATAACCAACCCACTCGCCAAAACTGGTTTAGTAATTGCTAATCAAAGGCAACAATTTTAATAGCAGGGGTCCTAGATGTGGAAGGCCAACTGGACCACCTCGTTGGTTAAGTATTTACTAATCAATAGTTTCAATACTTGTTTGGTCATTGCGAGTCAAACTTTGACCTCAGTTCTTGCCATGTAATGCAAGAAAGGTTAAGGACCACCCATAACGCCGATGACAAACTCAAACAGGGCGCTTGTTCCTTCCTGGAGATAAAAGGAAGATATGTTAGGTTTTAGTCTGCCGTGTCAATGGACCTGTGAATTACTACCGTGTCATTATCGAATGCGGTCAGTGGCCAGGTTCCTCTCAGCCACTAGTGGTCACTTTGTGAGGTGTGTAGCCGTACCACAGACCTGAGTAAGACAGGATAAGGGTCTGGTGGTTTTAATTAAGTCAAGGTGCTAGTCCCATTGGGAGTACTTCATCCCTCCTCCGAGACCTAGCATTTACCTGGGGCGGGGAGTCTTTAAACCATCCTTCACAAAAATATCCGGTCTTGGAAAGAAGGTCTCTGGAGGACAACCAGCTAAATCTATACACTATCTGTGCATGATTCGACTGGTACTCTTATCGGTTTATATTATGGGGAAAGTTTTAAAAAGTTATTATTTCCGAGAGGTAGAGGAATGAATTTATTTGTTGAAAACCAGTCCTTCACTTTATCTGCTGACTTTGAATTGGCATCCTCAATCAATCTTAGATCGGTAGCGGATATTTTCCATTGACCAGACGTCCTTAGGAACGCTCATTAAAAGGTTTTCGGCTGGTCAGTATCGAGTCAAAACCTTCCGGTAACCAGGCATGACAGTGCGTGTTTGCGGCCAACCCAAAACTTCCCAGATCAGGGTTCAATTTTACATTCCTGTTTATTCTGGAAATCTTTTTTTTAACCAGTTTTTGGTTCTCTTGAAAAATTTGAAACAGATTTGAATTTGATTGTTTTTCAGTGGATGAATATTATCAAAGTTTTTGTAGCTGAAATGAGCATTTGTCTTTTGTTTCATCGTCACATTGAATTCAGAACTGCCAACTCCCCCTGATTCTGCAGAAACTTCCCTGAAAATAAAACAATCTTGCCATGTTCTTATACACAAATTTGAAGACCGCCCGGGTAATGGAAACTTGTTCCATATTGAATGTAATTCTAAATATCTCCGTGAGTTGTTGAACAAAATATTTGTAAGGTGCAAATGTTGGCAGCTCTGTGAGTTGCGTCTAGTTTCTCAGTTTAAGTTTTGTTTAATCTTGTGACTGCAGGGGTGGGGGGGGGGGGAGGAGGTAATGGAGGTGGATTAAATTAGTCTAGTCCTTGAACTCATGTACAACCAAACCGTTTAAAACTGGCTGTTGTAATTCCAGGGGATAACTGTTACCAGCTGTTGTTATTCCAATGGGATATCTTAATAACAGACCCGGACAGGGTGAATAATTTGATAGAATCTAAGTATAGCTTTGGATTTGGTCATTAGTCATTACTAAGGACTGAGGGCATGAAAATGACCCCTGAGGCTTTAATGGCCCTGAGTTGACCCCTAGAGAGAAGGCCACTGTCTGGCCTATGGCAATATAAGATTATTTAAGCTTTCCGGTCCGTAATCTATGGATAGCGCAAACCACCAAATCCCTCCCCACCCCTAACGCCATGGCTTTGACCGAAGTTGATCTTCATCTGTTATCGCTTATGTCATTACTCATATTTCTTCTATCGGATTTCATTTCTAGCAACGAACGTCAAAGTGGTGTGTCCCCCCCCCCTTTCCCCCTCCAGAGTAACTTATCACTATTAATTTGTCAGATTTGTCCATCTTGTAACCTTGGATGACCATCAAAGATGTAAATTTGTAGTCAAATACAACTTTTCCGTTAAGAAAAAGTCACTGTCGATCAGATCAAATTATGACTGTCACACCAGGTATTTTAGTGTCTTCGTGTTAGTGAATAAAACTTTGTATTTTCTTAAATAGCACTTATATTACTAGCTTCAAGTTGTCAAAACGTTGTATCTTGCTTGCTTCCTTAAAATAGCTCGGATATAGATACAAAAAATTTACGCCCCGTTATTTTTGCAGATATTTTCTGCTTACAAATCAGCTCTTTGCACATTTTCTATTTCATAATTACTACTTACCACAAGCTAAGCAAGAGGCGTGCTAGCTTACACACACTGTAAAATATCCATTTATGAATAATTTTTATTTTGCTCATGAGCAATTTTTTTTTACCATAAGTACAACAATTTGCTTACTGGTAAATAGCTTTATGTAATTAATTTCACAATGACTAGAATAAATGTTGTCGTCTAGTTACTGAATCACAATTTCTTGATTTATGCAATTCATAATCATAGACGTTAAACCAATGTTTGTAGGAGAGAGATTGGTTGTTAGCTTGGTGTTTATATCCCCCTTGTGGGAGTTTGCAGAGTTCCCTTGATGGGAAGGTCATCTAAACAAGCAAACAAGAACATTTTTTGGTGAAAGCAAAAGTTTTTTACTTTAGAGAATACGTTTCCTCTTTTATTAACCTAAGGTCTGGGCTAAATTTCATAGAGCTACTCAAGTAAAAAATTGTTGAACAAATTTCTGCTGAGCGAGCAAAACAAGGCAGGATATCAGTTACATTTTGTGCAAGTAAAATGCTAGTTTGGCTGGTAACCTTATTTTGATAAGCATAATTTTATTGTGCTGAGCAACTTTAAATTCTTAATTAAGCAGCTCTATGCAACTGGGTCCCGGTTGTACTTTCTTCTTTTTGATGAGCATGTAGGGTCCATTGATTCTGCATATTTGCCCTAATTACTGCCATAATGGTTTTTTAATATTAATGAAGGTCATTCAGGAACGGGTTTAATTTCTGAATAATTGATCTGGTAACAGCAGACTTTAAAGGTACACTCTCTTGCCTGAGCTTAAAGGGGCTTCCTCAAGCTTGTTCTTAAGGTGGTATCATCATGTTGTCTGGTTATCAGTCATGTACGTAGGGCCAGCAGCAAATTGTAGGCAACAACTTGCAGGTGATCTCAATAAATATTGAAAAGTCGCATTTCAGTTTCTCAATCATTTCTCTGAGAGTTTTAAATAATGTTAAAAAAAAAAGTATAAAAAATGAACAGTTGTGTTAATTCCTAAAACATTATCTGTGTAATTTTAATCCTGAACAGTTTAAATGCCTGCTTTTTATAGAGCTAATTTAGATCTAAGATAACTTTATTACCCTTTCCTTCCTTATAACAGATTTTCTTCGTTCATTTAAAATGTATAGAGAAATTATCTTGTTAACATAGTTAATTATTTCATCAATGAGTTTAACACATTCTAGCTTGAGATTTGCCAAAACTCACTAACACCGGCGCAAAACAGTGAATCTCTTTTTTAACCACTGTCTCATCTAACGTCATCACGTCATCTTCATGTGCACTAACCAGCTCTTGTCTCAGTCATTTTTGTGCTTATGCAACTCTCCTGCCTTTTGCAGTTGCATAGTCACAAAAGTGATTGAGTCACCATGAGCACTTACTACTCACCAACTGAGCTTTCTTCTAACGAGTAACAACTAATCCTGACAGCTAACAATTTGGACTCATTGTTTGAGACAATAGATCATGAGTTTTTGATTGAGGCACTTTAGAGTGGCTACTTCTCACCAACTGAGTTTCTCACAAGTAACAAATAGTTTCGCTAATCATGTTTTAAGATTGAGTGTGTAGCAGTGAGGTTTTTAACTGAGTAAATTTGAGTGTTTACTTCTCACTAACTGAGTTTCTCACAAGTAACAAATAATCTTCCAATCATGTTTAGAGATTGAGTGTGTAGAGTGTGTACCAGTGTGTCATTTGGAGTGCTTTATTCTCACTAACCGAGTTTCTTCCGAGTGCCAATCATATTTAAACACAAAGTGAGTAGTAATGAGTTTAACTTTTTAGAGTATTTACTTCTCACTATCAAAGTTTCTCACGAGTACAAACTAATCCTGGCTTCTGATCATATATACAACTCACAGTGTGCAGCAATGTGTTTTTGAGTGATTCATTTGCTTCTCACTTCACTTTTAGCAATCAACAAAGTTTAGCAATTGTAATTTGATGATAAACTCGCCATCTCAAGTTCTTTCTTCGACCATTCTTTAACATGAATGAGAATTCCTAATCATCTGACAATTAACCTACTAGATCTCACTGAGTGTGTGCTGAGCCCTCATCTTCAACACTCATAACTCACCATGTACAGCTTTTTACCACTCATGAGTAATACAAGCCTAATTCCTTACAAACTACAATTCACTGGGTGTGTGCTGAACCCTCATCTTCAACACTCATAACTCACCATGTACAGCTTTTTACCACTCATGAGTGATACTAGCCTAGTTTCTTACAAACTAACCCTCACAAAAACCTCGTTTTGTTAAACTCACTCATTCCAGCAAAGCTATCATACAACCACAGCAGTTCATAATTTTCAAATGACTGTCTAATTTTTCTGACATAATCAAGGAGGCTAATGATTATGATCACCTTAAATGTTTCTAAGACGCATTCCGAGATGTTCTAAAATTAATCACTGATTTCGTATCTGGTCTGCGGTTTGGCTTGAATTGGCCATTGGTTAATCACCAGCCAATGACCGAAACAGTTATTGAATACGTCCGCCAAAACGCACCCCTGTACCTAGGTCTTAGCTCTATAACACTCTTGAAAAGTTTTAAAATAGATCAAAATTCTTTAAATGTATTTGATGCGATGACAGACAGTTTGGAAATGTAAAAAGTGTAAAACTCTTCTTAAAGGTAGAGTCATACTTTAGAAATGAACCCCAAAAAAAGATTGTGTAATTTCTATCCAAAAGCTTAGTCATTATAAAGATGATAATAGGAGTAAGCATCTTGTGAAATGATTTTGAATGAAATGCCTGCGTTGATTAGAAATCAACAAAAGTATGTTGAAAAAAATGTGAATCTCCAAAGATTGCCTGAAGGCAACTGGTGAAAATTGGGATTTCCGTGGGGTCCGTTTGTCAATTCTGTGGTCAGGGTTTGTGGTTGGTATCCGATGGCAACCCGCTAAATGTGGATTGCCTCAGCAAGCGTGGTGAAAATACCTTGACAGTCACTTTTCTGTTTCCTCAACAAGCAGACACTTTATTCAGCTGAAATTTCACAGGTGACTTTTAACATATCTCTAGTGATAATATAGCCTATAAATCAGTATTACGTTGACATAAAACAATCTATGAACCTACCTTTAAATGAAACTTGATTTAATGCTTCAATAATTCGCTATATGGTTTTCCGTATTTGACTAGGAAACGTCTGGCCATCGGAGATGACTTTGCGTTAATAGTCTCAGTTGATATCAGACATGTCTGGGGGTCATGGGGTGTCGACAATGAAGATATTACCCCTCCCCCTCCCCCCCCCCTCTTTCCCATCGACTGTTTGAAAGTACAATAGTGTTCCGCAGCGATAATCACATCAGAACGATCAAATCTCCTTTTCTGTCAAAGTCAGTCTTGGTTTTGATGACGGAACGTGAAAGAGTGGGTGATTGTTTGAAGGTGGTGACGAAGATCGGGTGAGAACTCGGGATTGGTTTAATCTCCTGACCAATCAAAATCGATTAGGATTAAGGATGAGGGGACTAGCAGCTGGGTCTTTAAAGGCACTGGACACATTGGTAATTGTCAAAGCATAAAACCTTACTTGGTACTGAACATTCTGGAGCTGTTGATAGTATAAAACATTGTGAGAACTGACTCCTGCTGAAGTAACGTAGATTTTGAGAAAGAAGTAATTTCTCATAAAAATATTTGAATCTGAGAAAGACTTCAGGCCTGAAGTCTTTCTCAGGCATCTGAAAGCACACAAATTTGTGCAACAAGGGTGTTTTTTCTTTCATTATATTATTTTGCAACTTCGATGACCAATTGAGCCCAAATTTTCACAGATATGTTATTTGTGCATATGTCGGGAATTGGGAAACGTTAAGTGAGAATATTGGTTTTCGACAATTACCAAATGTGTCCAGCCGTCGATTTCACAAAGAGTTAGGACTCGTCTAATCTCGAGTTAGGACGAGTAACTCGTCCTAACTTAGGATTAATCTTAAGGTCTGCATGCTACAGTGCAGGGTTGGGACTCATCCTAAGTCCTAAGATTAGTCTTAAGTTAGGAAGAGTTTTGTGAAATCAACGGCAGTGCATTGAAAGACAACTAGTATGTAATTTTTCAAATAAACATCGTGCGGTCATAATGTCCTCTATGCAATATAATGAAGGTCCAAACAGGGGTATGTTTTTAGTGACCATCCGGCAGGACTAGTGTAATTCTAATTATCTGTCTGATTGTTGTGTAAAATTTCCCTTATTGCAAGATGCAAATGTCGGCAGCTCCGCTAGTATAAATCATCAGTAATGAAGGTCGTCTTGTCAACCTCTGTCTAAGAAACCAATGAGACTGTGTTTTGAATTCTCTTGCATATCTTGGAGAGGACAAACATGGCTTCTTATCGGATCTTAAGACGCCATCAGCGACTACCTCAGGGAGTAACCTCGATTGCAGGAATAGCTTGTCATCTTCAGTGTAGGGAGTAACAGTGACTGGTGTAATGGCAGTGTAATTATTATGGATTAATTCAAATTAAAAATTGGTAGTAGTTTTACAAATGTGTTTACTTATTTTAATCTTTCTATATATAACTGCTAGAAGTCGATGTAATGCTAGTGACTTACTTTTTCTCAAGATATCTGTAAAACCTTTTTTTTTCTCTGTTAATAAGTGTTTGCACTTTGGCGGAAAAATATTTGTAAGCAAACGATCAAGAGAGTTTAACAGTTGGTATAATCACAATTGAATTATGCATTTTTTGTCACTTATTTGCTCTTAATAATTGTTTTCAAGTTAATGTAGTGCGCCTTGTTGCTTTGCTTGTGGTAGGAAGTGGTTATGAAATAATAACTGTGCTAAGAGCCGGGCCAAGTTTCGTTGAGCTGCTTAAGCACAAAATATTTCTTAACAAATTTATTTGCTAAGCAAAAAATGAGTGACCACCAGCCACAACAGTATTAACTAATTTGAATGTTGGCTGGTAACCTGCTTTTGCTAAACAAGATTTTCAGACCTGTACTTAGCAATTTGTTTGTGCTTACAGGCTTTACGGAAATGGCCCTGATCTGTAAGCAGAAATTATCTGCTTACAGGCTTTATGAAATTAGCAGCAAATACCACTGTGGTTACTGAATGTGGTGGGCAATATCCATTTAAATTTGCTTTAAAGTCTCTGGTTATGAAAATAAAAATTGTGCTAAGAGCTGATCTGTAAGCAACAAACAAAGTCTGTTAACTTACTGTATTTGTGAAAACAATTGCAGATAACATTGCGGTTATTGAATGCGATGGCCACTATCCATATAAATTTGCTCTAGTGACACACACAAAAATGGCAAATTTAGGTGATAGTAGGGGAGCCAGGTTGGGGGTAGAGAAGGACACATTAATTGGGCTCTTATTATTTGATAATTTTGTCTTTCCTTCCTGTGATGTCTGAAGGGAAACATGTTGACAGCACATTGGACTATTTCATGTTCAGTTTCACAGGATAGCAGTTGTCATGTGCCTCTCAAACGTTGAAGCGCTGACATTTTTTTTTATCGAGTCATTATCAGGGGGTTAAACTTAGAAACCAAGATCTTAAATGGGATTGGAAAGTTTGACAACTGGTGCGTGAACGCTGTCGATTTGAAGACTTGAGGTTTGAGGACTTGAGGCTTTGAGGAAGGAAATATCATGGAAAGAATAAGCTTGACATGGAATGTTTCAGCTTGAAATGTGTCTGGATACTGAATTGGGAAGTCATTATTCACTTTTGCAGAGCGTTTAAAAATGCTTGACACCTTGCGATGACCCAAAGGTCATGAGGTCATGTCAGCTTTATTGTGTCTTGTCAAAGCATTGCCATAGTAACAGATGATTGACAGCTTCTCAATTGTCAAAAGGATTTGTACAGGTGCATTGTGGAGACAGAGCTGATAAGAACGGGCTGTCGGCAATCGAGCAGCTTCCTGAACCCATCTCGTGTCAGATTTTTCTTTTGTAGTGTGGTGACCAATTGTTTAACGTAAAGCTAGCAGATTAAAAAGGCGACTACCGGCTTTTAACACGACGACGTGTTATCCGGGACAACTGGGGGAAGCTTACTGTTTCTATGGGAACATTTGGTTGTACTTAAACTTTGTTCGTGGTTGTTGTCGTTAAAGCACCAAATGTTTGTCTGCTTTGCCCTCATATTATCTACCCTCAACCCATCAGTGTCCCCACCAAGTCCAAGCCTGAAAGTCAATGATTGTCTTACCCTAAGATTAAAGTCTGTGTGGACTTACCAAGAAACAGTTGGTGTAAACAACAAACGTTCCGATGAAATGTTTACCTTTGTGGTCTCAGCGGCGGTGTAACTATTTTTCTAATCCCACTCTTAATCCCTTCATCTTCAAAAGTCGCACCTTAGCTTCAGAAGGCGGCGATGATTTCTAAGACTTCTCCAGGGACTGACTTAGGATTTTCTGGAACCTGCAGGAGCCTTTTCAATTTGTAACTCTTGAGGTTGTTAGTTGTTTTGTCTTGGACCATACACCAATTGTTTAACCCTGTTCATCAATCGCTAAGTCGTCTGACTTTTTCTGAGCTTATAGGGCAGAGTCTAAGCGGCAGAGAGCTTCTTAACTTAAGTGTCTTGGACCGAGTGAGGAAACCGACAAATGAAAGTGTCTGGCAACGGGCCAATTACATTCAGGGTATCTTTTTGTTGAACTTGTTTGTGAAAGAGAGTGCAGGTTAAGGTTAACAAATATAGGGTTTTTTCTCACGATTGTCAGTCGCTGATGCTGTTGCAGGGTTCAGACTTTTAACTGAATTCAGACTTTTGAAAGTCCGGCTGGAAAACAAAATCCAGTGTAAATAAGTCATGCTCTACTTCTTTAGTGCTTTGGATACTGTTCCCAAAAGCTCCTTGGAATCTATAACTCCAGGGTTTACGAAAAGGTGGAATTTTCACCTTTTCAATGTACATGTACCTCCTTAGATCTGAATCCCTGTTTCAGACGTTGTTTTTTTACTCCCATCCCTGGTTGTTGCCAATCATCATTATCAGTACCCAAAACCTAATTATTTTGAAATTCTTTCAACCTTTTTTCTCATTACATGAACACTTCTTGTGATAATTTTAAAGTTTTGTTTTCTTCTTCTTCTTCTCTACAGGAAGGTGAACAAGTCCTACCGTGGCAAATCCTGTCCCATTGTAGTCCACTGCAGGTAGGTTACCAGTGTAGCAAGGCTACCAGCTAAAACAGATGTAGCTAAATGAATTTATTAATGGTGGTGGTGGTTTATGGTTTATTAAAATTCTATTCAATTCGCTGCCAGCAGCAGAATTACATGAACAGTTACATAGTTAAAAATTTGGAGTAAAACATTACATTACTATTTAAAATTGCTTAAATCTAACACAGAAAAACTGAGAGGGAGAAGTACGGTGCACTCTTATAGGGAGGAATAATAATAATAAATTCATACCAAGTGCAGTTTATATCAATCGCTTACTCTGGGCCTGTTTGGTTTCATTCTAATCCTACTCATTTTGAGTGACGAGTTTTAAACGAACTTCAAGAGGACCAACAAAGTTAAGGTTCTAAACTGACCTATTTCATTAAAATTGACCTGGACCAAATGTCAGGATTCTGCTCATTATAAATCACTGCCAACCATTAATTGGTTGGAAACCAGTCACAAGCAAAACACTTTAACCAGTGACTTAGCCGGCAGTTTTTTGTTCTGCTAAGCAAGATTGAAGCCACCGGGCAATATCGGTGCTCTAGAATTGCAAGGTTGTGAGTTCGAATCCCTCCGGAATAACATGCCTGTGATTTCTTCACAGAACTTGGAAAAGTTCTGAGTATACAGTCCTTATAAACATCGGCGTAAGGGTAAAACCAAAATTAAAATTAAATCTTGCTTAGCGAGTTTGTGTGCTAGGGAGGTTTATCAATTTGCAGATTTGTTGGCATTCACACGGAGGTTTTATTGCATGAGCTAAATGTTCTGTACAATGATGAGTTGAACAAGGTCAGTCAAGTTGATCAAATTTCCTTGTTTTTCACTCAACTGTGGTTTTAAGGAAATTTCTTACAAGGAAAAATATTGGAATCATTACTGAATCTAAGGTTGGTTTATGGACGGCTTCTTATTCACTTATTCTTGTCTTCCTTTGCCATTCACCCATCACCACTTCAGCTGGTTTCAAACACCCTTTGTTATCTATATATTCCTTAAAGGAAGGTGAACACCAAACTCGACACCTGATTCTAAAGCTAATTGATTGGGTCATGTTTGACTATAGCTCCTTTAATGCTATCGGATAGGTTTGAGCGAAACGTGGAAATCAAATGGTCCTAAAAAAGAAGTGAAACTAAAAAACGATTTCAGAATATAAGAGAATGTGGCTTGAGACAAACCTTGGACTGGCTCTGAAAATAAGGACGGAAGTGAAAACAAAATTATGCACCTGCTCTGAAGGTGCTGTGATGGGTTTAGATGTTGCGTTTAATACGTCCGCTCCGAGCCGTCTAATTTAGTTATGTTTACGGCAGTGCTGATAATGATGTAGAACATAATTTGCACCTGTTACAAGATGCTGCTATAATAAGTGAATGTCTTGGGTCGGAGACATTGAAACTCACAAAATTTCAGAATTTCTGTCTCAAGCCCGGTTATTAATTCCATCAATTGAGAATGCAAAGCGAATTTTGACCTCACAGCTGTGATTTTGCTGCGAATGTTTCGCAAGAGTTGAACACATTTCAACTATTGCGATTTATTTGTTGTGAATTTGTTATGTCAAAACTCGTATCGCATTCGCATTCGCAGGAAGTATGAACCAGGCTTTAGATAGAGAATCTTAAAGTCTGAAAATCAATTTTAAAAGTTGATTTACTTTGTTTGCATAGACATAGGCATAAGACATAAGAAAACTTTAATGAAATTGCGTTGCACGTACAAGTTCTAAAAAGCACCACAAACATCAAAAGTTACAACAGGCAGATACAAAAATAGCACAATACACAATGCACAAAGATTAAAGAATAAAATCAACAGACGCAGACAGGCCATGTATATACAACAACAATATAAAAATATAAAGAATAATTTATATTAAAAATATGCAAATATTGTGCATATAGGTATCACTTTATTTTATAGTAATTGAGATTGTACTCCCAAATTTTGAAAATCTACTCCGGCCGAGTATAGAAGGCTCCTGAATTCCCCCTCAAAACTACTCTGCTGAATATAGAGCAAGACAAGTTCTCAATAGAGCATAATCTACCTGGCAAGTAGATGAACACATGGTGTCCCCGCAAACCAAATAATACATTGATACTTCATCATGCAATGCCTCAAATCCCACGTACTCAATCTCATTACTATCATATCTTTTCATAACAACCCAATTGAAAAAAACAAAGCAGCATATTGCTAATCAAATTTTGCGAGTCTAAAGGTAGCCTAAAGCCTTAGTAAAAATAATACTTTATATTTCTACAAAAACAGGATGTAGTTGGGACTCGTTGCCCCTCGAGAAAAGCTGCAAATCATCCGCAGGATTTTCTCAAGATCATCGGCTTGAAAATAAACGTCCTCATTTGTAAAACGTCACCTGTTGTTAATATCAGTTAACTCGCACTAATGAGTTCCAGTAAAGGGGTTTGAGAAAGCAGGATCAGACCTGCTGGGTTTTCAACTTTATAATTACATGAGTCATTTCCGAGCTGCAGAAAGTTGTGATTCAGTCAGCCCCGTCGTTAAAAATTTAGACCAATTAGCAGCGACAACGACAATGATTTAGTTTTTTGTCGTAGCTCCCGAAATGGAGAGAGCGGTTTCGGTTTTGTGGCAGTTTTGTTACGTGTGGGGGTTGAATGTTGGAGAGAAAACTCTGGTGAGATTTGCTAATTGTTGTTATAAGGGTTTTTAAGGTGTCCCCTCCCCCTCATCAAATAGCTTTCAATGAACACACCCTCCATGAAAATGCCATCGTTTTGGGCTTCTGAAGGTTTTAACTCAAAAGAGTTTTACCCATGTTACTACTGCAAACCTCAATCTGATTATACTTCCACCATAAAAAGTATCAAGTTATACTTAGACACAGTATGCTTACAAGTGTAAACAGCGGTGTCGTCAGTTCTGTTTTGAAAGTTTCCAGAGAAACAATGTTCTGGATAGAATCGGGCAGTTTATTCCAGAGAAGAGCTCCAATGTGTGAGTTTTTTATCGGTCCATGAATTTTATCTGAGAGGGCATAGCCATTTTCATTTTGCAAAGGGCCCTTCAATTGGACAATCTTAAAGAACATAGAACATTTTAGAAGGGGCACCAAGGCCAAGACCTGGGCAACATAGTCTTGGTTCAAGACTCTCCTGGATTTGTAACAAGAGAGCGCGTTATCACCCCCAACGCGCTATCAACCACGAATCGCTATCACAGGAGAGTCTTGGCACATTCGTTAAATCTCCCCCCCAAATCGGGGGGAAACATAATGCGCGTGCGTAGGTTTCCCGCAGAGCCCGTCCCTTTTTTTGGGGGGGGGGGGGGGGGGGGAGATTTAACGAATGTGCCAAGACTCTCCTGTGATAGCGGTTCTCGAGTGATTGCAGTTCGTGGTTGATAGCGCGTTGGGGGTGATAGCGCGCCCTGTTGTGACAAATCCAGGAGAGTCTTGAACCAAGACTAGGGCAACAGGGCCATTGACTCTGTGGCCTTCATTTAATTCCTGCTTTATAGTGAATACATCTCGAAAAAACAATGGACCTTCTCTCCGACTAATCTTTCCATATCATTCAAAGGATTATAGCATTTGATATCACGCTGTGAATGAACCCAAACATAGCCTTTTGTTTGCAGTTGTACATTTCAAACAATCAATCAACTTACTTACAGACAATACCGATAATACTACTAAGGGTTAAGCCCCACTTACACAATCAAGATACACATGTCAGAATGTACATCCATGATTAATCACACAAGACAATTGTTTTATCAGGACTCTAGTTGTAAGATATGACAACATCCTTTAAGACACATCTCCATCTTAGGAAACTTTTGTTCTAATTTTGCCAAAGGGAAGTCAGTTCTCTCTGATAAACTCATTTTGGGATCGGATAAACTTATTCTGGGATCGTTGATGTATAATGTAGGGTTTGCTGTGTGGATGACACAGCATTCTGCTAGAACTTTCTCTAGCTGGGCTTGAGGGTTTGGCTGCAGGGGGAGGGGGAGGAGGATTCACTCTTTGGGTTGGAACTTCCTAGGCCAAGAGAGTGGAATGTTCTCCATGAGGGGGACTTGTTTTAGATCTTGGTTCTGTGGATGTGGCTTCATGTATAGAGGAGGGGGGGGGGCGGTAAGAAGTATTCACTCTTTGGGTTGGAACTTCCTAGGCCAAGAGAGTGGAATGTTCTCCTTGAGGGGGACTTGTTTCAGATCTTGGTATTCTTGTATATGACGCAGCAAACTGTGAAAGTAAAAAGTTGACGCTGCTTTGAGGAAATTATGAAGTTGGCCTGATTCTAAGTTTGGGGAAATGGTGGATGTATGTTTCAAACCACAAAAAACTAACAGCAACAGCCACACAAACAGTCCACATTCAACTGGGCTAAAAAAGACCATAGACTTTTTAATAGATGTTAGTTTTGCATCAGGATAAAGAATAAAGAATATAACTTGTTGTTACCCTTACACTGATGTGTATTAAGCACTGTGTGAAAAAAATAGCCTCACGCAAATCACCGAGATGGGATTTAAGCCCACTACTTTCCAGAGTTCTGTGAAAAAATAGCCACAGGCAAGTCACTTGGATAGGATTTAAGCCCACTACCTTCTCATTTCTAGAGCAGATGTCTTACCACTAGACCACTGAACTAGCCCGATGGCTAGAGGCAGTTTCCAATCCGAGGCAGTTTGAATCCTTAGCAGCTGGTACCGCAACGATTTCAGAAAATTTATCAATCTGAATCTAAACAAGGAGAACTCCATCTCTGACCCCGATATTAATTTCTGTTTTGTCTTCTTTGTTTCTCCTGCAGTGATGGAGTAGGTCGCACTGGGACCTACATCTTGGTTGATATGGTCTTGACTAGGATGACAAAGGGGGCCAAGGAGATTGACATTGCAGCCACTCTAGAGCACATACGAGACCAGCGACCAGGAGCTGTCAAAATGAAGGTACAATAACATCAAAGCAATAAGGTCGTATCTTGAAGAATGTATCTTGCAAATGTATAGACCATGTGAACTCTGTTTACAATCAGTGTGACCTTGTACATTCTTTGAGTATTCTGGCAGGCAAGATACTACACAGGTCCTATGGGAAAGTGTACATTTTGTGTCATAGTTTCCACATAAAACCAAGAGTTGTGAAAGTAAAAGCTGGACAATTTATGAGATGTGCCCCTTTCATCATATCAAAAATTGATAAGTATTAGACAGTGCAATCTCCATAAAATATAAGATTTTATGTTTTCTTCCATTGAGCTGTGTACAAATTGTGCCTGCAGGAAGTCCAGGCTTGGTGGCTCTTTTTGTAAACATGTGATGTCACAGGTCACATCGTCTATAAAGAGCTCTCTGAAAGTGCAAAGAATTCTCTGAACTCTGTACAGGAAGCGGAGTTGAAGGAATGCCCTCTTGATTAATTCACTGTCCGTTTGAAATCGACAATCACGGCCCTTTGATGTTCTCAGGTGTTGGCTTGAAGTGATTCTAACTTTACCCCCCCCCCCCCCCTCCCCACCATCGTATAAGTCTTATCCGTCCCACGCCAAATGGAAATGACATTTTGTAAAGGAAATTAAAGTTAGAGATAAGATGGCTTTAAAAGGAACGGATATTTGATTGCCTCATGGGAATTTCCCAACGACTGGAAGGTTTAGTCATTTACTTATTTTACAGTCGAGTAAGATTTTAATGGACTATGATCTGTAGAGTTTTTGTTTTTTTCCAATATGTTTATTTATTACTGCGTAGGATTTATTGTCAAATGAAAGCTCTTTTAAATGAATATATTAATTTGTACTTATTAGTTCTTGATTTGTTGGTCGTCGACATTTAGTTTGGTTGAATAATTTTTTTTAGGAGGGAAATTTAACAATGTTATAAGCATACATGTAGTCTCTTTATTCAGTTGTGTTTGAAATGTATTTTGTAGGCCAAATTTATGAGCCACACACTGCAGCTTTGATAGTTACAATAAATCTTTTAAAATGCTCTCTAAGTGATTGGAACAAATTGCCTGTAATGTCACAAATAAATAGTTTTGATTTTCGTTACAATTAACTTATTTAGATTTGATAGGGAGACCTCTAATGTTAGGCACGTTAATCTTAAGGTCATTGGTTCAGGTCCATGTTACTTTGTTCACCCAAAATTAGTTTTTGATCCTTTAAATAACTGTGAAGTTGTGGACAAACTTCTACCTTAGATTTAATTTGTTTTTCCCCTTACACCGATGTAAGCACTGTTTACTCGGCTTAAGGGTAAACAAAATTTATTTCTTTATCCCGATGCAAAAATAACATCCGTTAAATAAACTGTCTCCTGAAGACGATCAGAGCCTACTGATCGAACGTTCAGTCGTTAACTACTGAGTCTTTTCAGACTACTCAAAATTAGCATTGTAAGCATCTTTTTTTTGTCTTTGTCCCCAACAGGAGCAGTTTGAGTTTGCCCTGACGGCCCTAGCGGAGGAAGTCAACGCAATCTTGAAAGCTCTACCGCAGTGAGCCCCGCTCTGAAATCCCGTCTCCCAAGAAAAGTTACAACCACCGTTAAAGATAAGATCATCTTGAGGGATAAAATCATCGTTTGTAAATGGAAGAAAAGAAAGAAATGTTATAAGGAAGACATCTCAAGACAAATCATGCCACTGTCAAATATTCTTCCAAAGGGAGTATAACCAGAAATCAACAATAAGTCAACCAAAAATTGTTTAGATTGTAAAACTGCCCTTTTATGAAAGCCATTGTGTATATTCCGTTGTTTAATTTGAACTTTTCAGGTTATAATGACTAGTTAATTTGGCAATTAGAAGGGGTCTGTATTCAATATTTAAAGTTCACAATTGTTCTTTTTGTAAAACTTTCTCAAAGAAAGAAGACCATTATTTGGGGGATTTTCCTTTGTCAATTTCAACTGACTCAAAGTGCAATATGTTAAGGTGACAGTTAAAAACCAAACAATGTGCTGAAAAGTTGGTATCATGACAATGTTCATGAATGTACAAAAAGTCACATCAATGCTAACTCATATATCTCATTTTTATTTTAACATCTGCACACAAAGTGAGCGGACAGCGTTTACATTTTAAAGTTTATTTTAGTTTTCCTAAAGAGATACGCATTGTTTTTCTTAGATTATTAATTAAGAAGTGAAATATTACGTGAACCTAAACTCCCAGAGATTTTCCAACTGGGAAATATCTTAAGACATTCCAAGACCTCTAGTTTATGGTAATTCACGTCATGTCAAGATTGTTCTGCTCGACCCTATCTAAGAATAATCACTGTATGAGATTCATCAAACTCAAACGACACAATGGTATAGAATACATATAAGGAAGGGGTGAGGTTGGAGGGGGAGGGGGAGGGGGAGGGGCAAGGGTAAAGAACATTCCTCCAAGACCTGATTTTCAAAAATTGCTTAGCAGAAAATGGTGCTTAGCAAATATGTCTGCTAATTAATATATTAGCAGGGAACCATCACAATCAGTATACATTACATGGTATTTTGGCTGGTAACCTGTTTCTGCCAAGCAAGATTGTTTCTATGCTAAGCAGGGGTTAACCTTTCTCTGCTAAGCAAGTTGTTTCTGTGCTAAGCAAATTTCTGATCTGATATGAAAGTAGGTCATGATGGATGAGGGCAAACTGGCCCTTCCTGCCCTCCCTCCCCATCCTGTCCTCAGACCGAAAGTTGCACCATATATTACAAGTTATTACACATACTCTAATTAGCGATATGTTACTATCAGTACTTCCAGCTCACCATCACCTATAGTGGACGGAAGCAGAGAATAAATTGACAACTATTTATAGTCGTAGAAATCGTCAAATTCAGGTGACTTTGGCAGTAAAATTAAGTTGGGAATCGAAGAAAGATTTTGAGGTTAAATTTGAGCTCCAACTTAAACACAACCTAATTTCGTATCAGATTTATTTTTGTTAAATTGCTTATTAAAAGAATATCATGTATTGAAATTTGAACACAATCTCTTTACTTTAATTTCAACTCACAATAAAGCTTCGGAAACTGGAGCTAGTTGTTATTCATTAATGCTTAAAATGGGTTGTTTTACTGTAGCCATGTTGGCTTCCCTTCACACAAGTACATGAGACTCAAAGTGTGGCTTGGGGTGTACAGGACTGATTTCCTTTATTGACCTCTTGCACGCTCACCATGTTGGTGGTCAATAGCTTTAAGTGTAAACGCCGCATCGCCTAAAATGTGCACTTCTCTGAATAACACACAATGACATTGACCACCAAAATGGCGCATCCAAGATTATTCTGATGATGACGTCAGGTGAATTGGGTCAATAGGATTAACTTCATAACCTTGGTCATAAGGAACCAAATCAAAATGGCGTCAAGATATACTTTGTCCAACCCACTTTATATATTCCACATTTCTTTGAGACTTGGGTCTCATTTCATAGAGCTGCTTAAGCCGTCAATTGTGCTTAATAGCTTTCTGCTAAGCACAGGAAACCAGTCACAGACCATACATGTTGATTGGTATTTTGGCTGGTAACCTAGATCTCGAGAGCAATATTTGTGCTTAGTTACTTTGTGTGCTTAAGCAGCTCTGTGATATAGACGCTGTTCCAAGGAACTGCAGTTATTTAACGAGATGTAATTTGTAAATGATTAATGAATAGACTGCCTCAGCAAAATCATTGCAATTAAAACTGTAATATGACAAAATGTTGTAAAGTTACTAATGAAATGATGGTGGTTGGAAAAGGGACAGTTAAATCGCAGTAGTATCACATATATATATACTACGTGTAAAATATACATAGATTTATGACATGTATAAAATGAATCATGATTCTGTAGAGTTATGAATTAGTAGATGGATGTGTCCTTAGTATGTGTGGCTATATTTAATTATCGTGCAATTAAAGTTGTATGTAAAATTGTGAAATAATATGATGACGGAAATATCTTGTTTTGTCCTCAAAATCTTGGAGGATCTGGGCAGAGAGTTTTTACTGCTCGTAAATCTTGCATTTCCATGGTGAAAACTTTGAATAAACCTCACTTAATCATGAATAAGAACTCAATTTCTTCTGATTGTTACATAAAACCTTGAGTTCAAATTAAGCTCAAGAAAAAGTCAAATTTGCAAAAAGACTAATTTGTACGTTCATATTTTTCAGAAGTGCGATCAATGCCTGGTGTAAATTTAACCGTGAAAATTTAACCGTGCAAGTTATTTTTGTATGTCACAATTATTTAAAGGAAGATGTGGTCACAGTTGTTCAGAGCTGCTAAGCAGGATAATATATCAGCTTAGCAACGTTAAGCTGGGATCCAGTTATGAGTAACACTCATCCCCTGAAATTTGGTGGGTAACCAGTTTCTGTAAACAAGATCTATTTATGCTAAGCAAATTTCAAACAGGCCTGTTGTTTTGCAAATTTTGAAATCTTAGCTGTGCTACAAGGTTTTTGAAATGCAAGATGATTTACATGATCAAGTAACTTAACTATTTATTTAAGAGATATCTTGTATATTTTGGCAACTGCTCTTTTAAAATGACCATTCCAATTTCAGTACTCGGATGAAATGTCAGAATATTCCATTTATTTTAACAATTCAGACTTGAAGTTTCAGTTTAAATAAAAGATAAATCTTGATATATTAATTTTGATGTTTAATTGAAAAAGAAAACAACTCGGAAATACTAAAATAATATTATGTAATTATATATTGAAATATGCGCAGGTTTAATATAGGCTAATTAACAAAGCCGTCAGATTAAACAATTTGAAGAAGAAAAAAAAATCATGTGACATAAAAGAAAAAATTCTTAACACCAAAACATCTTTCAATTTAAGAATATTCCAAATCAGTTGTATTAATTTATAAGTTTTAGCCACAAACGTATTCCTATAGGCGATATGCTTAATTTTTACTTGTAAATAAATTGGCATAACAAATTCATATCCCTCTCTGAACTAAACCAGAACTTAATTATTTTACCAAAGTTAACAATGTTATACCTAAATTTATTTTAGACATTTGAAATCGATTTGTTATCAAAAATTATCCTATGTTTTTAAAGACAAACAGATGGAATTGTTTTTTTTTGTTTTGTTTAGATTAATAATGTTATAATTGGTCAGAAGTTTTTGTTGGTTTATTCATAAGTAACGGCCTTCGATTGGTCGATGCTTTCCATATTTTATTAACTCACATGCAACAGCCGTCATCATTGGTCAGTGATATTGAGATACTGCTCAGGAAACGAACCGTTCCGTTGGTCCAAACATTCCTGTTCTTTTCTCACGAGTAACGGCTTTCGTGATTGGTCGATAATTTGCCGATAAGAACCTATTTAAGTCACATGGTACTATTTATTTGTGAATTTAAAAGACCACAAATTAATGCTATTTTAGAGAGCTTTTCGTCTGGTTTTACATTATGCTTAGTTTAAGTTTGTTAGTAATTTTGTCCAACTTCGTCATTCGTGTCAAAGGTCACGTGTCACGAATTAATAATAACCAAATAAAGCACTAGGCATCACTGTCTAGATTAACGCATGGAGCAACTTGTCTTTTAGTTTCATTTTATTTCGTAGTATCAGGGGTGTGCATACATATTTTGGGTCGTGCATGCAGTGGTGGAAACTAAATGTAGTTCCAGAACTGCATCACTAGTTTGCAGTGAGGAGGTGATATTTTAGGGTTAACTTTTGATGGTTTGTGAGTGATGTTCAAAACAGTGCGAAGAAACTTGTTGAAGTACGAGCTATGTACGTTGAGAGAGTCTGCCACAGCACGTTTTACCCGGTGAGTCACAAACATTTCCCCCTCCCCTAATCACCCTCTGAGCACCACGGCTCCGCCCTACCCCCTAGAACTGTCTCTGTTCATTCTATACCCATGACATTTCCAGCGTTAAGACCTGCTAAAGAAAACCCATAGTCAACTTGACTTCAAGTTTCCCACATGCACCGGGCTCCCAGACGTCACAGGCGAGGTGTGTTGGGGGGTCGAGAGCTCACAAAGTACGGGGGATTGAAGTCACGCAAGCACGCTGCTGGAGCCAACGCGGCTCGTAAGGTAACCTTGGGGTGCAATTCCCGGGCTTATTTTCACTCACCAACGGGATATTTGTTCAAGTGAAACGTGCACCGGTACCCGTCTATTAATCCATGTGGATATTTACAGTTCCAATCAGCGAGTGACTCTCTCTCCATTCTAGGAAGAGATAGTCCGTGGGTTGATTTGTCAAAACTGTCGGCGAAGAGCTTTTCCTTGTTGCAGCTTCTCCAGTTTTTCCATCGCTGTGCCGATTTTGGACTAACTTTTTCTGTCACAGGACTGCAGAGTTTTAGTTGGTGAGTACAATCTTTAACAAACACAGTTTTGAAAGTGAAAGTGGAAAACTTTTCATATCCTGACACCATTTTTTTTCGTAATTTTTACAAAAAGGAACTTATCCCATTTACTATTTTATTTCATAATAGCGAATGAAAAAGTGTTTCTGTTCGATGGGAGAGCAGCCGTAACACTCAAAATGGGTTGAATGTTATGATATCTCTAGAAAATTATGTTTGACATTTTGCTTTTAGGATATTCAATATTATATTGATTACCTGCATGTGAATCTGATCGAAACCACTGCAAACTGTTACACCTGAATAATCTCTTAGAAGACGCTGAACAATTTCTTGAAGACAGACAGGTGTCCAGTGAGAACATAATATTAATCTTAAGACAACGTCTGATTGATAACTCAGGGCGGATGAAATAAAAATCCGGGAAATCCGCTAGTTGGGCAACATGAAACATTTCCTTTGTTTTTCCCATTTGAATCTTTTGGGACTTGGAACCAGACGCAAAAACAACACAAAGGAGTAGGCCTCTGGTGCTGTTTTAAAAAGTTCAACAAATCTGGGTTATTGCTAAAATAAGTTTTAAAATTGTCTTGACTGAATCTGGATGTGGGAGCTTGAGCTGCTAAAGGCGTGTCTAAGGAATGTGATGGTAACATGTCATTGAATGGAGCCCTGAAGATGAAGAAACATTTCCATTTTGGGAACCAGTTTTTCGTTTTAAAGACCACACCGTTTTATGTTTTAGTAAACAAAAACCAGAAAGAACTTAATAAGTTATTTTTGTGCTCCTTTCAGTTTTACATGACTGAGAAAACAGCTTTTTGTTTTGCTATATTGGTGTTGTAATCTAACAACCTTAATTAACCGCTGATTTCACAATGACGAGATAAGCATTGTCGTCTAGTTACTGAATCACAATTTCTTGATTTTGTGGTGCTCATAGTCATAGACGTTCAAACAAAGTTTGTAGTATGAGAAACAATGGTGTTGCCAGCTTGGTGTTTATACCCCTTGTGGGAGTTTGCCGAGTTCCATTGACGGGAATATCATCTGAACAACAAGAAAGAAGCTGTTGTCCAACACCATTTCTTTTTTGTCAAAAACAAAATGATTTTGTTTTTATTCTCTCAATCTACGGGTCGTGATAATGGAATTACCATGGGTCAGTTTTGTGACGTAGTGTCTAGAGCAACCGCGTAAACATCAACGCTATCCATTGTCTTTCATTTTGACGTGAACTGGGTCAATAACCAGTAGGGCGTGTCTTCAAACGCCCAATATTAGAATACAATAGTACCATCTTCATTCCATTAACCAAAGCGACAATGGCATTTAGTTTAGGAAATAACTTAACATTGTGTGGTGACGTCGCGATAGGGGGGATGAATTACAGAGGTGAGCAATGTAGGACCATTGAGGAAGAAAAATAAAAATTTTATATTACCCTTCCCCCATAGGACGGGCGTAATGGACGGTCACGGACGCGACTTCGCCCGCAAAACCGCACATCTGGGATTTTACACAAAATGTACGTCAATGGTGTTTTACCCCTTTTGTTTGGTCATTGTGATATATAAGAAATGTACGTCATTGATTTACCCTGTTTTGTTTGGTCATTTGTTGTGAAGCCATCCAATCTATTTATAGACATTATATTCAAGTCCATTTGAGACGGTGGGTTCGAAACTGTTTGTGTGTATAGGGAGGCGTGTGGTTTTAACATGGTGGTTTTTTTTTTATGTAGTGAGGATGATGAAGACATTTTGTTTGTTGGTTTGGCTCTGCTCCCAAGCTCTGTTGATTCTGATCAGCAGAGTGTGGGTTCTAGTCCCGGTATTACTGTTAGACATAACCACCATTGCTTCGTCCTTCGGATGGGACGTAAAGCTGTTGGTCCGAAGTGAAATGCACGTAAAAAACCAAGTCCCCTTATCGCAAAGAGAAGGGTTCGTCTCGGTGTTTCTGTCACAGTATAGGCTGTTCTCTAAAATCTGTCATTTTATGTCACCTGTTTGTTAATTTTATGATACTCAATAAGTACAATTCAAAGCTCTTCGTTGTTGAAAACATTTTGCAAACTGAAGGCCTCTCCTGCGTTGGAAGGCGGTTTCAGTGTCTCTATAGCAAGGATCGGGCTTGTACATGCTACGTTTATGAAAGAGTAAGGGCACCAAAGAGGCATTTTCTCTTTGGTAAATGACACTCAATGAGAACATTGTATATTTATACTGCAGCATTTCAAGGCACCAAGGCAATGAATAGGGGGCATGGAGGCAATCGCCTTCGTTCGTTGCCTCCGTGAAGTATCAGGTGAAGAATTGATTTGGTTCTGTTGTGATTGATTTGCTGAGCGAGCAAAGAGTCAACTACAGGTTGTTTTGGCATCTGTCGTTTTACGTCATCTGTTTGTTGGAATGCTTTCGTGTCAGCCAAAGGGGCGTGACCTGGCTCAGGGGAAATGTGAAGGCGAGGAAGGATGGCCTATACTAAAGGTTGTTCAGAAATCTCTTTTTTGTCTCCATTTTCTGTGAAAGGTTAATAGTCTTTTTCATCCAGTAAGAAATAGCCTTTTTTGTTTCCCGATCCCCTGTTAAGTCGTTCAAGCGGAGTGACATTATTTTAATTTCACCGCCGGATGTGTTGAGTTTTAGGAGGCGCCATTTTGATGGTCTTCTAAATAGATACCTGTTGCAAACGTCAAAATCGACGTTCTTTACAGGCCATTAATAGAGTGATGAAGAAAAGTTTGCATCACCTCTGAAATGTTGTTATCCTGTTGAGTAAGTTTAGACGATTTTGAGTCTTCTTATCTAGCCAAACTTCGTTCGTGAATAGTTACGCCAGTGAGTTTTAACTGTGGTCTTCTTTTGGGTACAGTTAGTGTAACCCTCCAAGGTGCTTAAAGACGATCTGGGTGGTTAAACTTTCCTTCCTCCATGGTTAAACTGGTTAAGGCGCTTAACCAAGGACCGTGTGTGCGTTAAACTGGCTTAAAGTGACCACGAATCATGACTTTTTGTAAAGGTTAAACTGGTTTAAAGTGACTTCGTGAGTTTATACAGTTTTTCAATTGCCATTGGCTAATCTGAAAGAGTGGCTTGGACTGTGTCTAACGAGTCGGTAAATTATATCGGCATTTTCCAAACCTCGGCTCTGTCTTCGGCTCCAGGCTCTGTTTGATGTTGGAAACACTGTTCAACATGCACATACTCCAAAAGTGACGACGGAGCCGCAAAGCCGGTGTTTGGAAAAGGCCCTATTAAACCAGTGTGAAGATTACTCCAGGTGCCAAACATGCAGCATTATGAAAAGGGGACCTGACTTATAAATCGAGGCACTCAGTTGGATTTATGGCGTCAATCTTGGCAGTTTTCACAATCAGCCAATTGTTAAAATTTGTTTTTAAATTATTACTACCGGTATATATTTCTGGTAATACAAAACAAGGGTCCCCAGAATGAAGAACTGACACTGCAACAAGTAGGCTTGTTTGAAAGAAGATGATGAGGAAATGTCTGTTCAATATGGTGGGACGTAAACCCCAAATAGGTGAAAGCCAAACAGTACAGTATTATAGGGACTACAAATCCAATCCACATGCAAGGATCCAGTCGGGATTCGAACCAGGGTCCGTAGGTGAATGCCAGAGTAGAAATCACTACAGGTTTCCAACACAGAGTGATTTCGCGTAGGGCCTACGTCAGCAGTCAAAGCTTTCAGTATGGCGGAAGATTTTGTATTATTTTCGGAACGCTGACAAAATGTAGCAATATTTGACAAGATTTCACATGTGGGACTTTGGGCAGTCTAAACATTTCTGTCCTTTCACACGAAGTGCAATTCGTAAACTTTCACAACCACGGTAGAATAAAGCAAAGGATCCCAGCTAAATAGCTGTCGTGTGAAAGGGCTATGTATACGCCAACCCGCATGTCCAGGGTTACACGTGCCCACACCTTTGCATTTCTCTGTATAGGTAAAGGAGACAACAACTTTGACTAGTAACAACATGTACATGTTGTGATAAACTCATTCCCCCCTTCAACATATAAAACTCAAGTTCTTGTACGTTTACTCACGGGAAACTATACAAGTTATCCAAATACCTGAGTAATTCCCCAAAGTGCATTTTAATAGAAAACTTGGCATGTTTCGGGTGTTCAAATAAAGCTGAACAAGATTAACCCAACAAGTATGTTTCCTGTGCTATTTTGCAAACTTGGCATCGAGTGCCCCAGTTGCCTCGAGTTACTGTTTATAATAAAGACATAATCATTCCAGTTATAGTCTTCGTTCAATACGTAAGTTCGGCTATATTGCTATACGCAGCACCGTGCAAACCTCTCCTCCACCATGCAATTGCAAAGTTTCAAATCCGTTTTATATACACTTGGTTTAGACTCTTCCTCGTGCATCATAAGATTATTTGAATATCATGTTGACAACATTTATGCTCAAAGACATGACATTAACTGGTCATAACGTCACGACACAAGACTAATCCATCATTATACAGTTCAGGAAAAACACCTTTCACCACTCCAAAATATCATACCACCAATAACCCAGAGGCCCCACATGTCTGATTTTCAAAACTGAATAATCATTTTGCTTTTGACTAATTTAAAGAGTAAAGGAACAAGCCCCTATGGCTAAAACGTATGCGATGAATTAAGAGTCCAATTTTACTCTGGCAAAATATCGCCCATGGCGGTTCGAAAAGGCCTTCCTTCGCCAATGATGTTGTTTAGATGAATATCCCATGGGTTTTGCATCGTCACTGTTAGGTAGTTAAGTTTTCAAGCTGCTAACTTTAATATTTTTTGGGGTCAAATGATAAAAACACAGTTCGGAACTACTCAATGATTACAAATTAAAAAGTTTAATTTATGATGGAGCGATGGCTTATTTTTGTCTTTACCTCAAACAACTCACCGTGCAATACCTCAAACCTTTTTACTATAAGCAAAGTAGAAAATAGAGTTAGCTGTTGCAAACTGCTTATCAACTCAAAGTACCTATGGTATAAATGCAAACAGAAGTAAATGGCCTGACGTTTCGACCCTAGCAGAGTCTTTCATTAAGGCTATGTAAGGCCTTGAGCCTTCAATGAAGACTATTGTATAGGGTCGAAACGTCGGGCCATTAACTGTTTTATTTTACAAAGCAATGTAGTTTCTGCAATGTAAATGATTGATAACCCACAACGGAGAGCCTCTGAACCCTGACACAGATTTGATATTTGAGAACTTGTTTCCTTGGTGGGGATTATGACATTCTGCCCTGAGCTAAATCCTCGGAAGTTCAAGTCAGATTTTTTGCTCATATGATAATTATATTTGGAAGGGGATCATCATCAGACCACTGTGGCCCATCTTAGTTGTCGGTACCAATGTTAAGACATAATCTAACTCTGTCATGGAGTGCTTTAAAGAAGGAACTCATTTTAAGTCTTCTCCAAGAAAGGATTTCAATTTAAGTCTTTTCTCATCATCTTGGGTCGATCTTCTCTCCTCATGGGAGCCTAGATCCCCTATACTCCTTGGTCATCTGACCACCTCAGGAAGAGTCTTCCTTTTAAGAGGCGAATTTTAATGGACCGCTGATTGATCCGTCGCAGTAGATCATAAGTTTTTAGAACTGCAAAATGTCTGGCATTTTGTTCGGGGAAAAAAATGGCGAACGATGTAAGCCTTTAGGTTACTAAGAATGTTGAAATGACAGCAGTGTAAAATTGGCCGAAACTGGTACTATGACCTTAACACTTATGATGTACATTGAAATCTTGTTTGTGTCTATGGCCAACACCCATGGTGTCAATTTTAAGCTATACGTATAGACGCACAAGTGCCGTATATAGTGTAAAACAGATAACAACTGGTGTTGACAAGACGAAGGAAGCGGGTAAATAAATCCACCATAAACATGTCTTATCCTTTACGAGGTTGGTTGAAGGGGATCAGGATGGCTACGTATCCAAGCCTTTCACTTCTGTCTGTAGAGTAGACCCCAACTCTAATCTCGCTCCAGACCGAAGTCGTGTATATGAATTGGGGGTGTTCAGTCCCTATACCTGATTGTTCATGTTTTCCCCAAGGGTTTTTCCTCCCACGTCCAAACCTAAACATTTCTTCCACCATACATGTCTTATCTTTGAGAAGGTTGGTTGAAGGGGATCAAGATGGCTACGTATCCAAGCCTTTCACTTCTGTCTGAAGACCCCGGTTCTTATCCCACCCTAGACCGAAACCTTGCACATGGATTAGGTTTTTCCTCTACCTGATTGTTTATGTCTTACCTAAGGGTTTTCCTCCCACATCCAAACCTAAACAGTTCTTCCGGTTTCCTGGTAGTTATTCATTCTGTTATTGCCACAAGTTGTGCTCACAAAACTAAAGAAAAATGTCAAGCCAAGAAACATTTGGTTTTAGTCACCCTACCGTAAGGGGTATCTTGCTTGTCTTGACTGATAACTACAGGTGAAACTTACCGGCAGATTGAGATCCTTGAGACGTTGGGTAGACACCGCGTAGTGGGATGTACTCCATGACCTGCTGTAGAAGCGACTCGATATAATTGGATTATAGAAATATGAGTCAAGTTCTTTATTTGATTTCCGGAAACAGACTACTGAAGAACCTGCTCAATGAAGTTTGTTTGTCTTTAAGTAAAATTGTTTAGATTTCTCCGAATAAAAAAAGGAGTCACGATGTATATTTAATTTATATTAAGTCCTTTTATTACAAAATCTTGGCCTTGCAATTCTGGCGCATAAATATAATTTCATTAATTTACAGAATAAGTGACACTGGCCATAAGCTGCTGGTACGCATGTTCTTACTCGCTTTGCATCAATTTATTTCATTTTATTTATTTATTTTAATTCTAAACAATAAAACAAGCACAGGCCGTTGAGGGAAGGGCAAAAGTATAAAAAAAACTGTCATCAAAAAAGATGTGCCCTCCCGCCCAGACCGAGTTTAAGGTACAACATAAGCTAAAACTTACTCCCCTTAGTAGTTTCTCTTTGAGACAAGATTATATATAACACTTGTGTTCTCCTTAAATCAATGCTTAGGTACAAAATTGTAATAACTGGCTATGCTGCTGCTACTTGTACGCTTACTCTCTTTGCATCAATATAAGGTACAGCACTGGCCAACCTATTTCTCGTCCTAGTGTCTGTTTGAGACAAGATACAACATTGGTCGCATGTGTGTCTTCTTCAATCAATGGTTAGGCACAACATTGGTCGCATGTGTCTTCTTCTTCAATCAATGGTTAGGCACAACACTGGTAAGGACAGCTTGAGCTACTGCTACTTCTTTGCTTACTCTCTTGAACCAAGATAAGGTACGCCATCAGCGCTGTTTGCAAAACTGTTACTTATACGCTTTTCATTATAAGACCTAAAACCGAAACCTTATCTCATACTCTCATACAGAGTGCTCAGCTTAGCATTGTGGCATTGGTAAACCTTATTTTGACGTCACAGGAAGTTATTCGAGTTTCTAGCGATCTTCGGGCGTCAATATTTCATTTGAGATTAGGGGAAGTTTTGGAAATTGAGTGAATGAAGCTCGCCTTACTCATGTAACAAGCTCGCATCCCTTAATCGACCACATGGCTGTTTGAAAACAGCTGCAATTTTGCGGGAAAGTGTTTTTCTAAGAAAAACGCTTGTAAGAAAAATCCAATCCAGGGACCCAATGTTGAGAATAAGAATGTTTTATTTGTAACTATAGCTCACTGTCCAGCGACTCTTTCTCACTTCAATCAGTCCCTATCCTGAAGCAAACTTCTATCACCGTCACCTTTTTAATTCCTAAACCGTCCTCTGATCCTCATCCAGTTTACAGTAACAACAATGTCTTGGGACATCTTCCATCCTCCATCCATCCTTCTTCAAGCCGTTTTTCCTCGTATATCGTCCACTTTGTTTAGAGCTGCTGCTCCGGACACTTGAGCCCCTTTCACAAGAGAGTAATTTAGCAACGGTCCTAAATTGTAGCAAGGTTGTGAAATTTTACAAAATGGACCTCAAGTGAACAGAAAAAAAATTGTAAAGTGTCCAGTGGTAGATGTCACAACAAGTTAAGAATAGTCTTATAGGACGAGTTAAACTCGTCCTAACTTAGGACTAGCCTTCAGTTTTTAATACCTTTATAAAGAGTTCTAAGACTAGTCCTAAGTTAGGACTATTCTTGTGAAATCGACCCAGGTTCCCTTGTTAAATATTGTCCAGTTTTGCTACATTTTGTCGGAGGTCCGGACCTGGAAGTCCACCTCTTTCTTCATGACTTGTTGACTCATTATCAAGTACCTGTAGGTTTGTCAGTCAACCACGGCCATGTAATTCAGTGTCTTTCCGTGGATCATGATATCCCCTCACCCCAATCCCCGGATCGATTGTAGTGACAGCCACCTTTGCTTCTCAAATCAAATTAGAATCGATTCTTCATATGAAATTTTTATTATTTGTGCAATATTCATAATCATAGACGTTAAACCAATGTTTGTATGAGAGAGATTGGTTGTTGCCAGCTTGGTGTTTATATCCCCTTGTGGGAGTTTGCTGAGTTCCCTTGATGTGAAAATCATCTAAACTAACAAACTGTCAAGTCTCAAAGAATCGATGTTGCTTAATAGTAAGTTTTCGAATACCCAATCATAATGATATTCGGTTTGGATGTTTTTTTCTCTATGGGAGAGGACCTCAACCTCAGTGCAGTGTCCCTGTAAACACATTGTGATAGCTTGGAAGATTCACATCCAAACAATGAAGCCAAACTTGCGGAATGTAGAATTCACCTTTTTTAATCAATATTTTAAAGAGAAACAGTACAAGAAACTTTACGCACCGACTAAGGTATCAACAGCTACAACATAGCTCTATGGTACAACACGAAGTATGTGTGGATCGGGAGGCCAGACAAAATGTAAGGTGTCCCATACATGCCAATAACTCTTCCACCAGAGCAATTGTGATAGTGATCTGGTAAGCATGCGCATGACCTCAAATGGGACTGGTCTATATACGGTCGTAGAATTTGGTCATCAAGGTAAACAAGATCAAAACAGGCCTCGTTCTTAAAGAGCAAGGTAGACTTGATTCAAGTCCCGTTCTCGTGTGAGATGTTCTAAGCATTTGCGCCGCGCTCGCCGTCAAAATGTGGTCCCGAGAATTCGGAACAGGCTGGGGGATGCATGCGTCAAGTCTATGAGCAAGGCCACCAAGGCGTTTTCCCTTTGGTAAAGGGAACCTCTGTTAGGAAATTGTAAATTTCTGTTTGAACAATTCAAGGGGCACCCGGGCGATAATTACCAGGGTCAACGGATGTTCTTGAATCCGTTGCCCCCGTGGAGTATCAGGCCTGGTCATAGAAAGGCATTCCATGCTTTGATATTATTAGCTTAGGGAATAAGTTCCCTGCACAAACGGCAAAATAACTAAAACAATTACCGACTAATTTCCGACCCATCCATTATACCCATTACATAAAGAACATTGCGCGGCCGTTGCTTGACTAGTCCGTGTCTGATACCCAGACGTTTTCAAAGCGTTCTTACACACATTCCGTTTCTTCCTCAGTGGCGTAAATAGGTTAAAAGCCTGCATCCGTGGAGGATATTACAGACTTGTGTATTGGCATATGATATGTTGGATGGCATCACAGATGTTGTGAGTATGATACTTAGAGACAGCGGTGAACCGTTAAAGCTCACTAAATGGTTTCAGAAAACAGGTGGAATTGGTGAGGCGGGAAGGGGGCATCGACGAAGGTAGCACCACGTGTTTCGTTTAGATATGGTCCGGCAAGGGGAAGGGAAGCCCATGACCATGACCATGATACTCATTAGGGGTGAGGGGTGCACGATGAAGGAAGACACGACCTTATTTGGCCAAGTGGTCCAAAGGACAGGAGTCCCACAAACAATATTTCATTGGCAGAGTCAAAAGTTCAGAGCTAGTGTCTTGTCCTTTCACTATATGTCCCCTTATACTTGGTGGGAGGATAGTCGGGTACCTCACTTAAACGGTGAAAATGGACCTGTATTTCGT
Organism: Asterias amurensis; assembly: GCF_032118995.1. NCBI lineage: Eukaryota > Metazoa > Echinodermata > Asteroidea > Forcipulatida > Asteriidae > Asterias > Asterias amurensis. The sequence continues at coordinate 16,397,952 of NC_092663.1, forward strand.
GAAATGTTGGTTTGTGTTCGTGACCGTCTTGAATGCTGTGTGAGGTATGGGCAACACGTAACTGAAGAGTGTTTTTGGGTGAGACCATACAGAAAGGTTTTCTATACATGTAGTGAGACACAAGTTTATTAAAGGCACTTGACACCTTTGGTAATTGTCAAAGGTACCAGTATTCTCACTTGGTGCATCCCAACATTATGCATAAAAATAACAAATCTTTGAAAAATTTGGGCTTAATTGGTCATTGAATTTGAAAGAGAATAATAAAAGAAAGAAAAACATCCTTGTTGTATTACTTTGTGTGCTTTCAGATGCATATTAAAAGGGTTCAGCTGAAGTCTTTCAATATTTGAGTGAGAAATTACCTCTTATTCAAAAACTACAGAGAGAGAGCCGTTACTTACAATGTGTTATACCATCAACAGCTCTCGTTACCATAAATGAGTTTTTATGCTAACAAATAAACTTTCATTCAGATCAAAATTAGTTGCGTTTTATTGGGCGTTGGTTCCGCAAAGGGAAACCCGATGGACCTTAAAGGTGTCGCTGTTAGAACAAAATATACTTAGTGTAGATTCAGACTAGAAACATGGTTCGAGTTTGAACGTAATTGTTTGTTTGCCCGCTCCTGTCTTCGGCACAGTAAAAACTGGCACACTGCGTTTATTTAAGGACGGTCATGAGATATAAATACATTTCTTCTGGTGGTTATCCGGTCCATAGGGACATGTACTGAGGCAACGTGCGTAGCTTTGTCATATCCAGTCAGGACACGTTACGAGCCCACCTTCTTGTGTCGTGACCTTAAAGGAAGATAATAACATCTTGGTAAATACCATATGAAGATGATGAATCATAACTTGCGGTTTGCTATAGTGCTAAATATATTTATGTCAACAGAATGGTGATTTCTAGCAAGGTTTGATATTTACATTAATTTGCTTTCCGTAAGAAAAGGATTTTCCTATGGTCTATTTGGGGTGCAAATTTGTCTCATGAACTCTACCAACACTGTTTATTTCATTAGCTCTTACTTCTCAATACTTAGTTAGTTTAAAGGCACTGTACACTATTGGTTATTACTCAAAATATATATTAGCATAAAACCTAACTTGGTGTACTGGAGAGCTGTTGATAGTATAAGCATCTTAAAGCACACAATTTGTGCAACAAGGGCGTTTTTTCTTCCATTATTCTCTCGCAACTTCGACGACCAATTTATTGAGCTCAAAAATTCACAGGTTTGTTATTTTATGCATATGTTGAGTTCTCACCAAGTGAGAAGACTGGTGTCCAGTGTCTTTAATTGGATGTTCACATAGGTTAGTACAACAAATACCAACGTTTGCTGAGTGCGCGCCAATTTTAAAAGCTTCAAAAATTGCTACACGTGTTCAACCCACGTGGTCGCTTCCGGTGGGAGCGAACGATCAATCACACATTCATCAACCATATACTCTCATCTCAAAGTATAGATCGGTACAGTGGGTAAATCATAAATTTAAAGGCACTGGACACGATTGGATTTGACTCAAAATAATTATTGGCATAAAAACCATTTTGGTAACGAGCAATGGAGAGCTGTTGGTAGTATAAAACATTGTGCGAAACGGCTCCCTCTGAAGTGACGTATTTTTCGAGAAAGAAGTAATTTCTCACTGAAAGAATATTATGACTTTAGGCCTGAAGGCCTTTAGGCCTTTTATTAGGCATCTGAAAGCACACAAATATTGTACAACAAAAGTGTTCTTTCTTTGATAATTGTCTTGCCACTTCGATTACCAAATGAGCGCAAGTTTCCACAGGTTTGTTATTTTATACATGTTGGGATACACCAAGTGAGAAGACTGGTCTTTGACAATTACCAAAGATGTCCAGGGTCACTGTAAATCAATCTTATAGTTGCTTAGTTGTGTGATGTCACAATACAAAGCAATATGTCGATACTGACAACTCATCATACGATGAATCTGAGTGCTTTGTAAATTCGACCCCCAGTTCCTTTAAGTTTACTCAGACACGCGTCTTGCACATGGTGGAAGTACTTGACATTGCTCCTGTCTTTGATATTTCCTCGATGCGTCTGCTAGAAATTTCATGTCTTCCGACTTCAAGTTAGAGATAACGCTATTGCCAGTGACCGTGCACAATTTTGTTGTTGGCTGGGTGGGGCTTCAAAAATCGTACAGGGGGTCAAATTCAGTCGCTACGTTTTGATCAAAATCTATTTTATGAGCGAGATAAAATCAGCAAAATTAACCTGAAGCAAGTCACAAGGAAAACGGTCATTGAAAATATTCGTGGTTTTTTTTCGAGTCGTGCATGTCAGAATAACTATGCGCGTTTTAGAATGTAGAATCAGTTTGATGTAAAAATTTTGCACATTGTAAGCTTGTAATTTGAACATTAGCCAACGTATGATAAAGTGAGCTGAAAAGAAATTATAAGTGCATAAAAATCACACAAATAAATTTACAGCCCCTACCTAAAGTTGCTTTAAGTTGACTTATAGTATGAATGTAGGTCAGTCGCAAGATCGAGGAGAAAGGTCTTAAATTTAGATTCATGCAAAAAATGGTTCCCCCCCCGGAAGTAATTGTGACCCTCAAATGCCCCTCTAGACTCCCGCTTAGTGCACCACGTGTGCCCCTTCTCATCCATGTCTTGAAAATCAATCTTTAATTTCCTGATTGTATTATGGGTCTTTTCGAAACTGCGTTGGTTTGGGCACCGGCTTATAGGCTCCCGTATGAAACTGCCCTGCATTTAGTGGGATGAGAGCACTAGGCAGTAAGCTCACGTCTCCACTAATTCATCACCGCGTTTCGAACGCAACCTAGTTCATCGTCCATAATGTCTTCGTTCTTTTTGTCCACTGGCCACTTATTCTTCACTGTACAAAGTGAGAAGTGTTAATTTCCTGAAAATGTTGATGCAAAGGTAAAATTAATGTCCTTTGCCATATATCATAATTCGGACTATTTTCCGGTTAAGTTGTGGCGTACACACAAGAGAACTGTGTACGTTTACCGTCTTTTCTTATGCACCTTGCCCGTGACTTCACTTCTGCACAATCCTAGTAAAACTGTAAAGCTGAATAAGGATATAACCACTTAAGATTTAAGACACCTGTTCGAAGTCTAACCCCATGCAATACGTGTTTCGGAAAGGGTCATAATTAATGCACACAAACCCCTTCCCAGGCCTGAAATTACAAGGAGGCCCGGAGGCCATGGCCTATGTTGCCCCTGGTAGTTGCCTAGTTGCCCCTGGACCGTAATATTATCCAATGAAAGTTCCCTTTGCGAAATAAAAATGGCCTTTCCCTCTCAAAGATGAAATTCCAGGCCTGCCTTCCCTCTTCCTTTACCCGTCCCTGCCACCACCTTCCCTGTTGCTCCTGCAAACCCCTCTCTGCTACGCTTCCCTGCAACCCCTTCCCTGCCACACCTTCCCTGTTGCTCCTGCAAACCCTTCCCTGCAACCCCTTCCCTGCAATCGCTTCCCTGCCACACCTTACCTGCCACTCATGCCTATATACCACCCCCTGCTTCGTATTGGATATAATCCCCTTTTCGTCAAATCCTTTCAGCAAACACCACGGCACCTCTCTCATCACGAACCCCCAAAAGCCAGAGGTACATCCGGGCTACTTAAAACTCAAAGACCTCAATCAAGAGGTCATATCAAATTTGTGTTTTTCCCCGAGCATACCCATGGAGACCCCTCTGGAAATTACTGCAATTGCCCGACAGACCATGAAATGTCCCAGGATTTTTAGTTTCTAATAATTGTGGAGTGATGTGGTTAAGATTTGGGCACTGATTGTGGTTGCTTGACCTATTACGAATAGGGGCTTGAGTAAAATATAGATTATTTTGACCACATGTACACTCTGTTTTTAATAATAATCTTACCTTTTCCCCATAGGAATGGGTTTGACGTACAAAATGGACACAAAATAAAAAGATCTAGACATTTTCAATGTGTTTGCCATCAAAAGAAAAGTAAAAAAGCTATTAAAAAAGAAAACAGAAGAAAAAAGGGTAAACAAATCCTAGCTTGTTCTTGACCGTTTCCCTGTACATGAATGGGTTTTTCTGTCCTTACTCTATGGTTTGACGTATACAGAAATTGCCATAACATAGTAGAGCTAGGCATTTTCAATGTGGGATTTGAGGCATTGCATGGTGAGGTATCAATGTATATTTGTTTGCTGTATAAGAACATCTCTACTTGCTGGGTAGATCTTGAACTTCTTTAAATAACTTAATCTTGCTACATAATTATAGGCCTGTGAAGTATTAACTGAACTTTGCATGGTGTAATTATAGGCATATTCTACTACCGCGAAGTAGATTTGTTTTTATTCGGAAGACTTCTCTACTTATTTATTTTATTATTTTTAATTCTTCGGACAAACAATAAAACAAGCACAGGCTCACCAGGGAAGGGCAAAAGTATTAAAAAAAACTGTCATAAAAGATGTGCCCCTTCCAGACCTAGCTCATAAAAAGTACACATTTATCTATACATAAAACCCTTAAATGTGTTTATCATCAAAGTAACACTCAAAATTATTTGGATCCTTTCTTAAAAACATATGGGAAAAAAATGTTAAAAGATCCCAGGTGGTTGCTGGTACAAGGCATCATGCCCAAGTAAGAACAATTAACCCGATCGTAGTTTCATTGTACACTTTGTCCAACTCATACGAGAACAATTATCAATCGGACCTAAGTGAGAATAACATCCGCTGGTTTAGTTCCCCCAATTTCACGCTCTTAAGATGTTCAGAGCAATATTTACCCCTCAGGGATGACACCCAAGGGGTCTGTCTCTCTCCTTTAAAGGAAGCCCCAACCATCTCCTTTCCTCCAGTAAGTCCAAAACCATCTTTCATCCACGGCTGTTGGCGCAATAAAGTCAGGGGTAGTTAACGTCTCTTTCCTCGGGGTGTCTGTCGGAAGGTCTTATAGAGGGTAACTTAGGGGGATAGCAGGTGCCCTAGACCCAAGACAAGATGCAACAACTGGGTGAGACACGACAGTAATTAAGACACAACTAAACATGACAACACAAGACGGGGAATTAAGGAAGGACTGATTGACCATACAACTTGATTGAGCCTTCTTTGTCACTTCAAGATAAATGTGATAAGACAATGAGTGTCGGACACGGCGAAGGGATAAACACCAATGCAGTTTTCCTTGTCAACACTTCTAAGATGATGCATAAATCGTTCTCATAATTCATACAACTTTCAACATCTGTCTTAAAAGTTTCTCTCTTTGTTCAAGCGTGAGCATCTTATTTTGGCGTGAACGCCTCATAAAGCATGAGTACCTTATTGGTGGACATAACTGTGCTCTATAATATATTCCATAAAAACGCTTACGGATCTGGTTTGTGGGTCCTGCTGTTGTTGTTCCATTATTCCCTTTTCTAAACAATTCCCTTGTGGGGTCTTGGTTGGGTGAATTCCCTGTTGTGGTTCATTGTTCATTTTGTGTAAAAACTCTCAAAAGGGCACACCCGTATAAGCCCATGTCGCGTGTACCGTATGTTGAAACATTTCAATCCTGGTGTTCCCATCACACGCCCTTCGTTTCATCCTGTTAAGTTGTACATTAACAAACCCAAATTTTCAAGTACCAACGAAACTTGTTAAGTCTGTTACCTTCAATCACGATTTGTTATTGGCAGTATATAATCAATCAAATGTGTTTTAAAACGGCTCAGGCCTTATGTGTAATGATTTTGTTTTTGTGGGAAACCGCATGGGGATTGTGTGGAGTACATTAGTCATCCTACAAGAGACAAAACATTGCATGTTTTGTCCAGATCGCCTAATGACCATGGGCAAGTCTCATCATCATGTCATAAGAATAGAACTTAAAACCACATAATTTCTGAACCATCAGTTTATTTTAAGAAATTGTCTGGGCCAGTTCCAAATACCTGTTTATAGCAAAAGTCCTCTATCCCCTAAGAGTTTTTTTGCTAAGCATCTACAGCATTGCGGACATAGTCACAAGCTATTTGTTGCAACCATTGCAAGCCATTTCATTGGTGACCCATTTTGTTTTGCTAAGTACTTCACAACGTGCTTAGCAGCGACTTTGCATTAGTTGGCTCCTTGCCATCACTCAAACAACGCCCATTGCAAGTGTTCACAATCTCACACTTGTTTGTTGTTGTTTTTAATTAGGAGAGATAAATAAATAGATTTCGTTAAAACGTAAAAAAGAATCTTCTGGAAATAACCAGATGTGTCGCCAGACAGTTGTTGATGGTTATCCGTTAGATCAAGTCCAAGGCTTGGGGTATTAAGAAAGGAATATGACGGCGTAACATTTCAGTTCTAACGCCATTGTGATGTTTATGAGAACACGTGGTCGGTTGGTAGAGTTAGCGTAATCTTTCCTCGCCCACCTCCAAGAACCCGGGTTCCAATCGGTCCGGTCCACTATGTGTGGATTGGGTATTCATCAATCCCCAACTGAGTATTCATCAATCCCCAACTGATTGTGTGGGTTCACCTGAAATAAGTTCAACTTCCTTAATTTGGGTCAAACTTCCGCAGTTAGGAAAAAAAGTGTTTTTATGAAGAAATAGAGTTTGGCGAGCGATGGTACACGAGTTCCAGTAATATAAAGATGTTTCCCCACATCCTGTCTTGAAGAAAGCATCACTGAACTTCCTGGGATCAAACGCCCCAATGTAAAGTGACTCTACCCTTCAGTGTCTTACATGAGCCCACCGGTCCTTGATTTCTGCCATTGACTGACTGAATCAAGGGTCCATAACGGACGGGATTACAGGCCGCTAATCATACACTTTTACTCCATAAATCTTCACTCGAAGAAAGTGGCAAAGCATACAGACCTCCCCAAATTTTCGGGTTGTCAGTCACGCGGCACCCTCCACTTGAGGCCCCCAAAGTTATCTTAACCTTCGCATTGGCAGTGTCAACCCTTTTCTCATGTCAACACAACAGTGTCCCCAAGGAACTGATTCAATGTGTTAAGATATGTCTTTCCCGTTTTGGCGCCATCTTGCCAAAAGGAGTCGATATCGCATTTCGTTGTGTGTTATGACAAAATTACAAAAGTGCAGTTCTTGTTAATTATTTTGAAATGGAAGTTTCTTTTTCATGTGTTAATTGAGCGAGGTGACCCAGAGTTATTATTATGAGGTCATATGACCCGGCCAGAAAGTGTGTTCCAGATGTTAATCTACAGATTAAAAAGGTAATAATTGCCGTTGTCAACCTCGTTCTCAGTAGTGTACGATCTCGACGCGCCATTTTGTTTTTTGTCCTCCATGATGCCTTGCGTCGAGAGGTATCGATACGCTGTATATGGTATATTAGAGTAAACTCGGTTGGTTTTGTCCTGTTCGATATTGCCCCAACCAAAGGAGCTGGGGGGGGGGCAACAGGTCTTTTTCTTTAGCATCATCCCGGATGTGGATTCAACTCCCACTGACTGTCAAATCATCTCCTTCCATCACAACATTCAAGACAAACTTAAAATCTGACCTCATCAAACATGCATACTCCCACAATCCTCAGTCATAATTTGTATTTCTCTCCTCAAGCGCAATGAGCGCCTTCTTTAGACGGATACCGGCGCTTAGTGTCCTATATTATTCTATTGTTCATACTAATGAAACATTTTCACGAGCGAAACGAGTACCGTACTTGGATCTTTGAAGACGCTAAACATTTGTTCTGTAACTTTGTGCTCGTCCTTTAATGTAAACATTTAAACGGTAACCAACTTGTCTTGATAAGCCCCGCACACATTCCTGTTCTTGAACTTGAACACGCACAGCAAATTTAAAAAGTATTTAAGATAATTTTTTGCAAAATTGCAAACTTCAGACACTTAGCCCAGCGGGATCGACTGCCCCGTCAATAACCTCCCATACTGTCGTAAACTCGGCCTAATAGCTCGCGTAATAACTCAATTAGGGGTACTTAATGTTGTTGTCTTCCAACATCCCACAACAGACAACTAAGGACAGAGGAAATTAGCATAATTAGTGAGGTCATCCGCTTGACCACGTTCTAGGATAGGGTCATTATCATGGATAGAGTTATATTCTGTGTTGAGTCAAGTCAGTTTAATTTGGAAGGTGTGGGTGTTTTAGTGCGGTATTTTAAGTTGTCTCGTGTGGTTGGAATAATAGTACGACGGCTGAGATCGGGTTGGATGAAGTTGGCGAGTTTGCTATAAATCTGCTGGTGATCTGTTTTTACAATGTAAAGTAAGTTTTCTGTTTTGAGTGTGTTATCTGATATGGGTCGGTAGTTAGTTGCAGAACTTATATAGTTCGGTTGATATATGTTGATGTTATGCGGCGTTGAAGCCATTTGGTAATGTTGTGACTGGGAAAGACGGTGTATTATTATAAGCGAAAGTGGGGCACCCATCCGTAAGCTAAACATTTGTTGGTGTTGTTGTTCAAGTTGTTGTTGTTGCTGTTGCTGTTGATGTTTTTGTTATTGTTTTTGTTGTTATTGTTGATTTTATCGTTGTTGTTTTTTGATCTGGGGATGTTTTGTTGTTGTTTTTTAACTGTTGTTGTTGTTGTTGTTGCTCTTTTGATTTTTTTTGTTTTAATTTTTTCGATTGTTTGCCGTGTTGTGCTGTTCTGTACCGTACAATAGAATGTAAAAACAGTTTATTCTCCTGAATATTGTGTGCAAAGCTGGTAAAATTTATGTCCTTCGCCACAGCATGATTCTGACAATTTTCCTGTGACGTTCCTTGCGTCATACAGAGAGCTTTGTTTTACGCGTTACCGTACTCTAAAAGAGGTATTCTAATCTAACTCAACTCTGAATGTTGGCAACACTCCATGATTTACGTAACTGTTATTGTCGGCCATTAATCTTGAAAAGTAGTTTTAAATCTCTCATTCATAATCGTGTTAATAGCCATAAGTAATGACGTCCGCCTAAGAGGTGATGAAAGGCGTGTAAGACACTTGTCTTAAAGATGCACCGTGCATCCTTGCCTTGGATCCGCTTCAAAAGGTCTTGGCTAATAATAATGAACTTGTGATCCTTTTCAGCCGTGACTTGACGGAAGAACTGTCAGGGCGTGTTGATGGGAAGACCGTTTAAGCTTGTCAAGTTCTCTTAAATGGGACTGGAACAGATTCCTAAAAACAATTTTTTTCCCACCATTCTATGTTTTTATCATCATCAATATTGATTTCTTATTGAGGGCATTACAGATTTATTGTGACAAACAGATTTATTGTGACAAAAATAAACGACCTCTTGTTTTTACTAGGGCAAACGTCACCAAGATACCCACCGATAAAATCATAAAGCACACAATTTTGACATTGACGAGTCAGATGTAATTTCCCTCGTTTTACCGTCATTTAATTTTCAAATCACATGAGAAATCAGAACCACGTGTACTCAAAGGTCCCTAGAGATCCCCGCGTTCCGGTATTGTTAGGTCACCGTTAGGTACTAGACCAACACCCAGGCTCAAAACTAGTCTCGGTTCAAGACGTCACTAGCTCATACTCGTAATGTCAACGTAAATAACCTGACAGAAGGCGTGCTTTTCTTCGTGATTTCATTTCGTAGTCACGACTTTCTGAAGCTGGAAATCGAACCAAAAATAGGCCCTTTTCAGTCAGCTCAGGCTAGCTTGGCCCCGCTGTTGTTTTGACATCATTGCACGTGCCTTGTGTCTGTGCTCATGGCTTCAGACGAGAGGACGGAGCCTGAAGCCGAATCGAAAGCCGTGGTTTCGAAAAGGACCGAAGACTTACGCAAAGATATACGGCGCGCTGCCCATGCATGGTAGCAAGGCTGGGAAATAATTCATGTGAAGGTATTGGAACCAAGACTAACTCACAAACCGTCACCCACCCATCACAACATAACAGAATCAGAACTGACAACTCTCTAGAGGCACTCCTCGTAGGTTTAATAGCTACATCATTTAGATCACTTCTTAACCCCTTGTTAATACCTCAACCTACATCGTGTTGAGTGAAACCACATCCCTCTGGGAGTGCTCCCACCGCGCAACGCAACTTTATTTTTTTGCCGAGTAATGGACAAATCTACTACCCGTAAATTATTAATGTCCGTAAACATGCATTGCGCTCGTGGATAATTATTTTAGGACATATTATTTAAATAGTGGTCTATAAATAGTGTCATTATCCTATACTCAAATACTCTTGGACATACACTGTCCAAAAAATAGTTGTATATAGCTGATTTATTAAAGGAGGCGTTTAGCTGCTCAAATCTCAGTCTTCACATGGTTATAAAGGTGCTTAGTATCGTGATTTCTGCTTAGCAACTATTATTTCAATTATGTGATTGGGTCAGACAAACTTGTATCTAATCATTAAATGATGGATAACTTTCGTTGTTAAGCACAAGTGTCTGCTTACAAAACAGTGTGATACTGTTTGTCTTTCCTTTTTAGCAAAAGAACATTTTTGTTCGGCTGTTTTGTCATTAATATGGAAGGGCCGAGCACTACTGACCCTCGTCGCACAATGAATGAGCATCTTTTTTTCTCATAATAATAACTTATGTTCCTCGTTTTTGTTTCCGCAGTTTGCTCTCAAGACATCATCATGACGTATCCAAGACAGCTCCATCTACTAGTCATAGTGACGTCACTTCTAAGTCTTACCGTTGTTGCGTTCACCCAATCGTTCACCCAACCATGTGTTGCGACAACGTGCGCATATACCGTCGATATTGCGTTCGCTGACTGTAATGGCCGCCAGTTGAAGTGTCTACCACTGTCCTTCAATCAGGCTATCAACATGGACATGGGTCAAAACGCCATCCAACGTCTTCCGAGGAGTATGCTTACGGGTTATTTAAGACTCAAATCCCTAGACCTCAACAACAACTTAATCTCAGTTATTGAAGATCATGCGTTCGGTTCCATGAAAACGCTGACGACTCTCACTCTAAGTTTTAATAGGATTACCCAATTGGGAGCGGCGACCTTTAGCGGACTGCTGAGTATCCAGGCTCTTTATCTACAGGGAAACAGCATCGTGTCTATACACGCCAACGCGTTTAACGGATTAACACAAATGCAGGAATTAAACATCGCTGGTAACCGGCTGATAACTCTGCCTGCTTCCGTGTTTGGCCAATTGATTAACCTCAGACGGCTCATGCTGCAAGAGAACCAACTGAGAACCAATAATCGATTTCTGAACGGATTGACCAACCTAATCGAACTGGACCTTGATGGGAACCGGTTCGTCAACTTACCCGATCTGAGCGGTATGCGCATGCTCGGTGACCTTGAAATAACTGATTCAAATATACAACGGATTAAGAATAATTCTTTTTCTCATTGTGGACGGATTAAAGAAGTTATCCTAGCCAGTAACTTTATTGATACCATCGAACCCGAAGGACTGAGTGGATTGAGATCCGTAACTGACATGTACCTCTCATTTAACTCCTTGAAGACACTCCCGATAAATGTCTTCAGCAAACTGGTTTACATGGAAAGATTATTTCTTCAAAACAACCTTTTGACATCGCTGTCGGGAACTCATTTTGCAACCCTAACGCGATTGCGTGCTCTGTATCTAGGCAACAACCAACTGAAAGTTTTCCCGCCTCTTCCTGCGAGCAGGTCACTCACCATCCTCGACCTGACCGCCAATAACCTTTCAACTATGACCCAGGATATGATTGTTTCCCTCCCTCTACTTAACCGTCTGCTCCTCACCAAGAATCCCTTACAATGCGATTGCCGTCTGAAATTCCTCAGACGGTGGTTTATCAATCAGGGTAGAGCCCACCGTACTCTCGATCTCCCAACATGTGATGTACCCATTTTACTCAGCGGTACCCGTCTAACAATGGTCCCTGCAGGAGGGCTCTCTTGTACCCCTCCGACCGTCCGGGTCCGGGCTGCTACCGTCGGGGTAACAGAGGGTCAGAACATCACCCTGGAGTGCAGTGGATCCGGTGGGTTCCCATCACCAACAATCACTTGGAGATCACCCAGCAACCAGAGACTTATCCCGGATGTTCTGTCCGGACGATACCTCGTCTCGGATGACGGTCCTTTGATGATAATCCGAGCTACGATGTCAGATACGGGTATGTTTACATGTGTTGGTTCTAATCCGGCCGGAACAGTGACCGCTCCGGTACAGTTGAAGATTCAACCAAATCCCAACCCACCAGCTGCTACTGTCGCAACAAGTGTCATTTTCACACCCGTAATTGGCATCACGGACCCCCCTGTCCGGACCACCACAATCCTAAGACCAACAACTCAAAAGGTCGAGATCAATACAACCCCAGAAGCGCCCTCTGGAGGAGTCACACCATTACCCACTACTGAGACGCCTCGACAAGACGAAGACCAAGTGTTGGATTCGGACCCAAGACTACCAGATTCGAATGAGGAAGACCTGCCCCCAAACCACACGGTCTGTGATTACAATCCCGGAAAGGTCATTGTTGCTATATTTATCACTTTCTTCCTCACCTGTTTGCTCTGTGTCTTGTTATTCTGGTCTTGGTACCATCGTCTCATCCCAAAGTTCATCCGCCGATCTTTGAACCTAAGATCACTCAAGAACAAACGACTGTCCCGCAACATCGTCCCCACACGCGCTCGAGCCCCATTGCCTTACAGCCAAATGCTAAGCGAAGGCGTCTACATGCGTCCGAGTTCGCTGAGCGGGAGCGACGATTCGGTCAGCACTAGCAGCAGCTTCGAGCAGGATAATCGTTACGTCATCACAGAGAGCATTGTGGGACCAGAGGGCTTCCCCGGACGGCAGACAATGTTAAACAAACGTGAGCGTAAACCTATCCCTGGAACTAGTGATTCTCAACACACGTATATCAATGCGGACGTGGTTGTAAATGACTCTAACTACACAGCGTTATGTACTGGTAAGGATGAGAGAGCACCAAGTCCCCATACTATACCAAGAAAACAGGTTCGAAGGCTTCCAAATACCGACGGTAGAGGTGTAAGCACAGACAGTAGTAGAATATACATGGACTTAAGTTGAAAATAAACTATGGACAGTTGATGAGGCACTTCATGGTGAGGTGGACACTATTGGTAATTGTCAAAGACTAGCCTTCACAGTTGGGGAATCTCATCATATGCATAAAATAACTAACCTGTGAAAATTTGAGCTCAATCGGTCATCAAAGTTGCGAGATAATAATGAAAGAAGAAAACATCCTTGTCACACGAAGTTGTGTGCGTTTAAATGGTTGATTTCGAGACCTCAAGTTCTAAATCTGAGGTCTCGAAATAAATTCGTGGAAAATTACTTCTTTCTCGAAAACTATGGCACTTCAGAGGGAGCTGTTTCTTACAATGTTTTATACCATCAACCTCTCCCCATTACCCGTCACCAAGAAAGGTTTTATACTTATTTGGAGTAATTACCAATAGTGTCCACTGCCTTTAACTATTAGGTATCAACTATGAACAGTCTACTTTTTTGTGTAAAACTGGGCAAATTTAGCGGGGGTTACCTTTGCAGGTGATGAAAATTCGCATGAATCATTTTAGGGATATTTGTTTTAAAGAGCAGCCATTTTTTTTTTTTTTTTAATTAACTGGTTTTTGTTTGCACACAATCCAGCTAATTTCCTAAAGATGGCCGCCCGTTTCAAACTCAACTTTTAAACAAGTCAATGGGACGATCACAAAATTGGTAAGACCAATCTTGTGTACTCGTAATTTGCTAACACTTTCATGTTACAATACAAATCACAATCGTGATATTAACGACTTAAGGTTCAGTACATTTCGGCTATGGCTGAGGATTCGGCTTTTGCTTCGGCTCCGGCTTTGCCAAGTCTACTGTGCTTTCGGTACGGGGCGCGCTTCTATCAAGCAGGCCGGTGATCCATAGCTGGAACCCGGAGCCCAGGCCGCAGACCGAAGGAACCCAAAATATTTCACTGTTTAGATATTTTGCTTAAGTTTGAGTTCAGGCATCAGTCGAGTGAAATAATACCATGCACATTCCAGCCTGTACAATATGTAAAGTTTTCACTCACATATGTAAATAATATGTAAATATATGTACAAACTTTTAAAACAATCGTGGAAGTAAAACTGCTTATTTTTTAGGTCATTCACATTATTGCTTAAACTGTAACATTATTTTCTCCAGCTTTTTTCGGAAAGAGTCAAGTTAGTGGGTTATACGATGTTAATTTTCCGGCAAACTTCTTAAAGGTTTGGCAAAATGTTGGCAATAAATTTAGGATTCCACATAAACTTAAAGAGTATAACGATGGGCCTGGTGAAAAACTTCCATTTTCCCCCCTGAATGCTAATAGTTTTTTAGAAATTTGTATTGAGTTTTTATTCAATTAACGATCTCGCAACCAAGTCTGGAATAGGTCCTAGTTTGAAAACAATGAAAACATGAATGTATTCAGTTTTCGTGATTTGATCCAAAGCCCGTTTGAGCAAAAACTTTCGTTGTTGGGCCGGTCTCGCAAAGTGCAGATGAACTGCAGCTTTGATGCGACCTGTTGGCCACAAGTTGTAAGTTACAGCTGACTGGGTAAAACCTTGAGTTTATGTTCTCTTGAAAGGGGTCACTGTTGTGAACCTGTGAGATAGGCGGCCTGTATTGTAGAGATTATATTGAAGATGCTATGTCAGATTTTTGGCCCCAAACATTAAAAAATATATTTTTTTTTTAGTGGATGGTATTTCAAAGAGTATCACCCGCTCGAACGAAAAACAGTTTAACTTTTACTTTTAATGGTCAGGAACCATGACAAATATTTAAAACGTTTCTTAGAAAACACTTAAGAATTTGTCACGTGATATATTATATATTGTTGGGATCCCGACAAAAAACTAATTTTGAGCACTTTATTTCACTGCTACTAATAATTGGCGGACTTTTTCGAGCAAAGGCTCACAAAATGCAAGCTTGTAACTTTCTTGACCCCCATCAAAATACCTATTGAATTTAAAAAATTTGGGGTCAAATCGGCCAAAAATCTGACATAGCATGTTAAATCTTACCTGAGCATTCTTTTACTGGATTATGTTTTACCCGAGAATGTGTAATATTTTTATACTAACTACTTGGACTCATTATTTAACTCCCTTTTTTATATTATATAATACTTTGGATCATCTTCTGCTGTAAACCTATTTTCATAAGACAACAGCGGCCAGGAAGTGGACCTGCTACCACTCCAAAATTGGTGCATGCACTTTGTGTATAATAGACCACCTTTATTAATACATTTTGGCATAGCTTGAAAACTGTAAAAATGGGTTTTGGGCTTCGATCAATTTTGTTTTCATATAAGAGGCATCCATTTTGATACGCTTTAGGTTCGGAGAATAGCAATAGGGAAAGCTTTACTTGTATTCGTCTGCTGTGCAGGCGACTGACGAACTATGACAATAAATAACTGATAAGAAATAACATAACTGATAACATTGCTTATGATTAAAAATGCTCTGAAATAAGTTTTGTGTCTCTTTGTTTTGTCAGAAAGTAAATCATATTGAATGGAAAGATGCTTGTCATGTTAAAACAATAAAATAAACACAAAGCAGTAAACAGAATCATGATTCACGTGAGATTGTGTTAATGAATGTGAACATCTAACAACTCCTGAGTCGGATTGACCCGGAATGCGGGTCCCATCGAGGGACCCATTTCCTGGTCAGGCCGACTCGGAGGTGTTATTAAAAATTTGATTTTTATCTAGGATTCTGCGTTATTTTGATTCTGGCTCATATCGACACGGATTTCGGTTACTCAGAAATGAGTCGGGGACCCCACGGGAACCGAAATTGGGGTCAATCTTGGTCAATTCTGACCCAAGTTCAAGAATGGGACGTAGCTTTTTGATGCGAGCCAACCCGATCGAGCGAGAGGAAGAAACCCCACATCAACATCGGCCCAACATAAAAGGCGCCCAAAAGTTGTGTCGTCCCTGGAGCAACGCGCAACATGTCTTGACCAAAAGGGGCCGGGGGGAGGGGGGCTCAGAAAACGTTAGTAGCGAAAACGATGACAACCGTCACCTTTTTTCACTGAGTATTCAAGTTTTGACAATACCAATTAGAGCAAAAGCCAGTTAAAGGGAAGGTAGACGTTTGGTAATTGTCACTAAAGACCGCAGTCTTCTCACTCGGTGTATCCCAACATTAAGCATGAAATAACAAGCCTGTGAAAATTTGAGCTAAATAATTGGTCATCGAAGTTGCGAGAAAATGATGAGAGAAAAAAACACCTTTGTTGGACGAATTTGTGTGCTTTCAGATAGGAATAAAAGTCTTCTGTCTAGATAGAAGTATTTTATTATTTTTAGTAAAATCTATGCTACTTCAGAGGGAGCCGTTTCTCATAATGTTTTATACCACTCTATAATGCGTTACCAAGTCAGTTTTTAAGTTAATACTTGTTTTGAGTAATTACCAAACGTGTACCTTCCCTTTAAGAGGTCATTGTGATGTGGTTCAGGGCTTGGGACACCATAGAGCAAGGACCAGAGATATTGTACCAGTGTTTTGGGGTGTCGGCAATCAATTAGCAGGTGGGTATAAAAAGTAGCCTATACTCTTGGCTAGTGGCGGGGAATGGGGCTGGTAAATTGCTCTATGATCCAGGGGATGCGGTCTGAGTCTGCTAATAGAAAATCTAAGAGGAAGACATTTGTGATGATGGGAGGCTTTACAACACTAGCGCATAAAAGGTATATTTGTAAATTTGTATTAATTAATATATTTGTTTGTTAATTTATTTTCATGCAAATCAAGAAGGTATAAAGCCACGCTACAGATGAAGAAAACAGTAAGATGAAAATATTTATTGGGAGCCAAGATTAGGGAATTGTTTGGAATCTCTACACTTCCAGAATACTCAATACACAGACTAAGGATATGAAGCAGTTACAAAAAAATTATTGCCATAACTATTTTTATACTGTCCGACTAGTATACAGTCTCTCTCAGTGGTTTTCGAACCTCACAATCATTGATCCATCGACAGCATACTGTAATGTTCAGTCATGCATGCTTCGTACACATGCTCCATTCCCACTACGTTACACTATGAATCATCGGAGATAGCGTTAGGTATATAATGTAACAAATACGCCCTCACCGTCGAGGTCTCCGTGGCGCAATCGGTTAGCGCGTTCGGCTGTTAACCGAAAGGTTGGTGGTTCAAGCCCACCCGGGGACGACTCACTATTTTTTTTTACATTTAAAATAAAACATTGTGTAGACTGCTAAAAGAAAATTAGATTTGGATTTTGCTGATTAGATTTGGCTGATGTATCTTTTCCTTTTTTTTTCTTCTTCACTGTTCATTCATTTTAATTTCTTTTACTTTCTTGTAGAATTATTATAAAAGTTTTGCATAGGCCTGAACAGCTGAATTTAAAAATGGCATTTTCCGGGTTTGGTTTCTTTTTTAAATCGACCGTGACATAAACCAAGACAAGTTTTATCATGAAACAAGGAAGAATTATACTTTAAAATTTAGACAGAACCGTAATGAGGACCAATTACAAATTCATAGTTGCCACATGTCAGTTTTACTAAACACAGTAATTTTCTTCTGTAAAACCAGATGCAGATTGCAGATTGCCAGTCAACTTTCTGGTGTGACTTTTGGACCTATTAAATAGTGACATTTCAACCAACTTTTATTAAAGGAACACGTTGCCTTGGATCGGACGAGTTGGTCAAAACAAAAGCGTTTGTGACCGTTTTTTATAAAATGCATATGGTTGGAAAGGTGTTTTAAAAGTAGAATACGTTGTTCCACACAAGTTTGCCTCGAAATTGCGTGGTTTTCCTTCTACTGTGCGAACTAACATGGTCGGCCATTTATGGGAGTCAAAATTTTGACCCCCATAAATGGCCGACGTGTTTAGTCGACGAGGTAAAAGGAAAACCACGCAATTTCGAGGCATGTTTGTGTGGATTATTGTATTCTACTTTTACAACAGCTTTCTACCCATATGCATTTTATAAAAAACGGTTACAAAGGCTTTTCAAAGACCAACTCGACCGATCCAAGGCAACGTGTTCCTTTAATTGCTACTGCCATAATAAAGTAAAGTCACAACAGGTGGTAGCAAATGTGTTGGTGGTGGTGCAGGCCTTTTTTGTTTCAAAAAGGTGTTGCCAGTAAACGAAAGTTAAAATTGTTGTTTAAAATTGCTTTATTACCTCATTCTCAAGGAATAGCCCTTTACTTTCTCTTTACAAAACTTGTGCTTTTTTTTGGGGGGGGGGGGGGGAGGGGGAGGGGGGGGGGTGGTGGGGCGGGGTGCAGAAACCACTCAGAGAGAAATC
Source organism: Asterias amurensis (assembly GCF_032118995.1). Classification (NCBI taxonomy): domain Eukaryota; kingdom Metazoa; phylum Echinodermata; class Asteroidea; order Forcipulatida; family Asteriidae; genus Asterias; species Asterias amurensis. The sequence goes on from NC_092663.1 coordinate 16,416,314, forward strand.
TTCGTTCAGATGATCGTAGATGGCGCTCTTACATAAAACTGTCACTTTTCATAAGCAACAGGTATTTTTGGCAACTCGCTCCCATATTTTGGTCTCTTTTCGGAGATTTTTTATGAATAGTATGGACTGAATACATCATCACAACCATTTTGAAGACAACATGGATTTCAGAGATGTTTTTGTGGTAAGTATTCCGTATTTGTGTTTGAATACGGTCACGAACAGAGAGAAAGAGAAGGGAAAATTGCGAAAAGCTAACTTACTAAAACCGTTCAATAAAAAGCACTACAGCAGGTACGGTGGTGTGGGTGACTATAGAACTTTAACATTCAATTGACCGGAGTTGTTAGTCAACTTTACTTCCATTACGTACCTGGCCAATGGAGCGTAAATAAACACACAATAGTACAATTCTCAGTAGCGACATCAACATCATCAATGAATCATCAAAAAGTCCCCTGGTTGGCCTTTGCAACTTACCGTTTTTACGTTCACATTTTGTTGGTGTCTGTTGACATGGAAAGGAATGTAATTTTTGATCAATTTATTCAAAGGCTTTTGTTGCTGCTATATGGTTTGCTAGGTTTTTCAATCATGGAGGAAATACATCGAAATGGTTCAATTTAAACTTTAGAAAGTACAAGCCATTTAAATAAAAAACGTCATCAGATTTTGCATTGCAATCAATTTTGATAAATCGCTTTAAAAAAAAAAAAATTAAAACAGTCATTTAATTTAATGCACAAACCACAGCAGACCTCCCCCCTAAAAACCTAGTTTATAAATAATAAATAATAACAGGTGAAAGCTAAATGTCTCGATCCATAAACAGCTATATAGGAAATCATAAAATGTTCTCCATAAACACATTTTACATTATTTGTATCTAAGAAAATCATGAAAATAGAATTAGCTCAATTGCAAAATGCTTACCAACCAAAAGGACCAATGGTATATATAAAAATAGTTACATGTTACAGCATGGTTTACCGCGTGATGGTCTGACCCTAGCAGAGTCTTTCTCATGGGTCGAAACTACAGGCCATAACTATTTTTTCCATTATTTATCTTCATATATGATTTTCCGTTTGCACTCTAGTTAGAGTCAAGAGAGTGGAGTAAGTGTTTACTTTAGGAATTATCTGATGTGTAGGACTGTAGGTTATCAGTGAGACATCTGCGATAATTATTAACTCAAACTGTCCACTGACCTTTGGAGCACATAAGAACGAATAACAGAAATCTGCATACATTGACTGTACAACATCTCACCACATCACGATCACAGCTATCTGACTCATTGCTAAACATGATGTAATTCATAAATAGATTTTATTTGATGTCCAGATGTATTTGTTTCCTGGGGGGATACGTTTATAACGAAGTTTACTCATGGTTTTTGGATCATCATGTTTTGACGCACACATTCTCGGTGTCTGGATTCTGTAACCAGTGGTGATGCAAGGCCAGTCAAGGACATTATATTTAACTAAGGTTCTAAATTGAAATATAAAGCAATGGATAACTTTGTCAACTATTTCAGCGTAAGTAGTGAATCTATCAACTATCAGCACTTCCAATTCATCTTTATTTTATCATTTTTGTCAGAGAAGCGATGGTTTCTCACAAAATAATGTTGAAGCTGCATAAAAATGATTTGGGGTTGAACAAAGACAAATGTATGAGAGCGGGAGCTGAAAAGGGCACCAAGGCAAGGACCAGGGCATGGAGACAAATTTTCCTTTGTCTGTCGTGAAGTATCCGGCCTTAGTGAAGTGTCAGTTTCCTTGTGGTTTACGTATTACTTTACACTATTTCTGTTTTTACAGGCTCTTGAGTTGGAGGAAAATGTAATGTATCTATAATTTAACTTTGCAAAGGGCACCAACGCAAATGCACAGGGCACCAAGGCAGTTGTTGATGGTGCTGTGGGATAATTTGAGGCCTGGTGTATTTTTTGATATTTTTTTGACTTAACTTCCTATTTCAGGATGAGACGGGCTATGCAGAGCTAAAGAAACATATGAGACAGGTAACAGAATTTACGAACTCCACCATCTCCATCTTACAAGAAAGGTAATTGGTTTACTGGGCTCAAACTTGGGGGGGGGGAGGGAATCCACAAGATTGCAGTGCAGGGCTTATAGGTATAACTAGACCAATATTTATTTTGCAAGACCAGACTCAAAATGAGTTGAACAAGCACTAATCTCATTTGTCAAGACTACTTCAATACTCAACATAATTGAAAGATTTATCAGATTCATTGTCAACATTTTTCACAATTATTCTACTCAATGAGGTACAAATGTCTTACTGTTATTAATCAATTGAAAAATGCATGACCACCGGGATTCTCCAGTAGTATTTTTACTGGCCCAATGCTAAAAAGTACTGGCCTCGTGGCTGAGGTCCAGTGTTAATTTACAGCCCTGGTTATATTCATAACCCTGTAACATGTACTTAAAATTAACCAATCCATCAAATTTGCATTAGACACTACCTTCATTATTATTTTATTTGAGTAATTTTTAAACTGAGGACTGCACTTGTAAACTGATCATGTTTTACATGAGATCAGGCATACCACCATAATCAGAGTCCAACAGTTTGGGTGTGGAGTTACTGCACTGTAGGCCCTAGGTGTTGACTGATGACTGCATTTAGTAAACTTATTTTGCTTTTGGGATCAGGCACATCAAGAGTTTGGGTGTTGACTTGCTTACCTACCATAATGTAGTGGTGTACAGTACTCTATTGGATTTGGTTAGAGTGGAAGACAGATATTATACGCCAAGCCAGTAGCACATGTACATTAACAATAGAACCTCATGATTGAGCTCTCACGGTCACTGCATGTGTTCTTCCTACTTTATTCAGATTTAGAAAAATATTTGACCTTGGGAAAGATCTGAAAATTATGATTATTTAGCCTGAAAAGTTTATTATTAAAAGAACACGTTGCCTTGGATCGGCCGAGTTGGTCTTTGAAAGATGTTGTATTCATTTGTTATAAAATGCAAATGATGAGAAAGTTATTTTAAAAGAAGAATATAATGATCCACAGAAGCAGTATCACTCGAAATTGCGTGGTTTTCATTTTACCTCTACAAAAAACATGGTCGGCCATTTATTGGAGTCAAATTGTTGACTGTTGACTCCCACAAATGGCAGACCGTGTTAGTGCGCAAAGTAAAAGGAAAACCACGCAATTTCTAGGCAAATGTGTGTGGATAATTGTATTCTACTTTTAAAAGATCTTTCTAACCAAATGCATTTTATAACAAACGGTTACAAACACTTTTTAAAGACCAACTCGACTGATCCAAGGCAACGTGTTCCTTTAAAGCCTACACCATGTGTACATGTAGGCGAGGTCAGCCCTTGTATTGTACTCAACAAAATATTCCTACTTTTTTATTTCAAAAGACCAAATCATTGCCTGTGTTAGGTGGTTTATTAATTTTGTCTGGTCCTATTTCCATTTCAGGGCTGATATTGAAACGACTTACGCCAAGAGTTTAGCCAAGCTGAGTTCCAAAGCACAAAAATGTAATAAAGACGCCACAGGGTGAGTTTAAAAAGAAGTTACATCAACACAATTGTTATTTCTTAAAATTCTAATAGAGCAAAATATGCCTTTAATAATAGTTATTACTTCTTACATCAGTGCTTAAATCTGTCACTTAGCGATGCTCATGGCACTCCAACAGTTGTTTTCATGCATTTAGGTGAACAACAACAAAGTTATAGAAAGTAGACTATTTGCTAAAAAAAACTAAGTTTCAGTTCTTTTATGCATTTGCAGTGTCTAATAAACTCAAATACCAGAATGGTTTGTGCGAAATTTTACTGTTAAACACAAAAACACACACTTTTAGTTCCACTCCCTGTATTTAGTTCATTTTTTTCGTATTTTTTTCTTCTTTTTGTGAACCTGCATTGGACATTTTATGACTGATTTTTGATTTTGTTGTTGATTTTGTAGATCTCTTATGGCCTCATGGAATGTTCTATGCCAGCATTTTAGCGAAGAGTCAGAGAATCACAAGTAAGTTAAATTATTTATTTTTATCTTTAATTTTATTTCAAGTATTGCCTTTCCTTTGCTTTGTTTTTGTTTGTTTGCATGAAGTTTACGTTAATCACAATGCAAACTCGGATGAGGGCTCTTTGGTTTTTTAATCTACACAGTGCGTGCATGACTGAGGCTTAAATGTCACGTAATTGTAACAATGGTAGGTGTGGAAGCCTCATGAAGCCTGACAGTAGCACTTACACAACAGAACAAGAAGTGCATATTGTAGCGCATACTGCTTGAATTTAACAGTGACAGTGACTTGAGTAACAGACTAGAGAGCATGGCACTTGGAGTGTACATATTACAGGCCTACTAACCCATGTAAATGTTACATGACTATTTTCACTTTACTAGTGAATAATAAGTTTTGAATTGTAACATTAACTACAGGTTTAGTATTTGACTCTACAAAAGGGGGACTGTCTTCCTAAGCGTAGGCCTGTGGCTGTACATAGAAGTATGAACTCTAACCCTGCTTACAGCACGCGACGTGCGCTTGCCACCACATCACTGCATAATAATGATTACATCTCTTGTGGTGGGATGGCAAAGTAACTTGTTTTAAAACTCATAACTTCGAGAAACTAGACATAGCTGTTGCAAACTGCTTATCAACCAAAAGGACACATGGTATAATAGCAAAATATGCTTACAGGGAAGGTACACGTTTGGTAAATATTAACTTAAAAACTGAATTGGTAGCGAGCATTGGAGAGCTGTTGATAGTATTAAACATTGTGAGAAACGGCTCCCTCTGAAATAGCACAGATTTTGAGAAAGAGGTAATTTCTCATTAAAACAATAAAAGACTTTTAGCCACACGTCTTTTATTCCTATCTGAAAGCACACAAATTCGTCCAACAAGAGTGTTTATTCTTTCATTAGTATCTCGCAACTTCGATGACCAATTTAGCTCAAATTTTCACTGGCTTGTTATTTTATGCTTACATGTATGTTGGGATACACCAAGTGAGAAGACTGGTCTTTGACAAATACCAAACATGTACCTTCCCTTTAAAAGTCCAATGTCGCGACCCTAGCAGAGTCTGTCTTGTAGCTGCGAAATGTCTGTCTATTAACTATAATATTTTGCAGTTCACAATTTCATGTACAGCCATGGGCCTACTATGGACATGACCACAGTCCCACTTTAACAAACATGGTTGTACTGCACTCAAACCTGAACGATCACAACAGCAAGAAACAAGAAACATTTTCAATATCTTTGCCCCCAGAGTTGCTGCCGACTCATTGCATGAAGACGTTCATAAAAGACTCAAGGTGTACTGTGAAACGCATGTAAAAAGCCGCAAATCTGTAAGTTTAAAAATCAGTTTGTTTGCCTGAGCTGCATAAAGCCCTTTCCCCTTCCTCGTCTCTGTAAGACTTCACAGAGAGTTGACCAACTTCCCTCATTCAACTGCACAGGCTGTGTGTATGCCTAAACCCAACCCTCCTACTTTTTGACCAGTTGATCTCACCCCCTGTCGTTTTGAATTATAGATTAACTACATGTATGCCAGCCTACATTATGGTATTATGTGGTGAAAACATATACACAGTACACAGTCAACCCTCCTACTGTCTGACCATTCAATATCATCCATTGTGATTTTGGATGATAAATGCACTATGCCAGCTTGCACTATGATTTGGTGAATGCATCTAAACAGAACATAAATGTAGTTCTATGCACAGTTGCGCCAGCCTACACAACCCATGCAGTTGAATGGTTTTGAAGGGTTGGTCAACTCACTAGTGAAGTGTTAAGCCCAGTTCATATTTCCTGCGAATGGTTCGTGCAAAGCGAACTTTCTTGTGTAATAGTTAGAAAGAATGCAAACCAATTATTGCATCACCCAAATTGGTTTCGCATTCGCAGAAAGTATGAACTTGGCTTTACTAAGAGTAGGGGGCTTTGCAGTAAATCAAAAACATTCAACAAATTTTCAGTCAATGCCTGCATCTTTAAACATGTTGGATTGGTTCAGAAATTTGCAACTATTTAATAAAACTGCTAATATGCAAGTCTAAAGCGTTGCTTGTTATTTTGTTTTCTGCCTTATTTTATCGCTTAACTATTGAGGTATATTTTTTAAAGGAATGCGTAACTGCGGATGAATGATTTTGAAAGCATGCATTCTTTTGTTTCTTGTTCTACAGGCTGAATCCATCGTTGACAAATCGTGTAAAGCATGGCATGACAAACGTAGTGAATTGCTTAAGGTACAAACATCTTCAAGATAACTTACGTATCTTCCTACCATCAGGCCATGAATGGCCTCTGTTGCCTCTGGTCTTGGCCTTTGTGGCTGTTCAAAAGTTCCCTGAAGACTTTAAGATTTTTCAAAGGCCATGTTCGCTCAAAGATGAAAGTACCACTGCCCATTTCATAAACCTGATAAGCAGGAAATTGTGCTTCGCAATGTTTTCGCTTAGCAAAGAAAAAGCTGGGAACCAGTCCCAAAATATATACATTTCATTGTAAATTGGCTGGTGATCTGTTTCTGCTAAGCAGGAGTTTTCAGTGCTAAGCAACAATTCTCAGTAGGAGATTATGAACGTTTCCTCAAAAAAAAATAATCAAGTGGAAATGTCACAAACCCAATTTCTTAAATAAATTTATTAAAAAATTTGGGAGAATTATCATGGGATTTTTGGAGGGTTTATTAACATCATCTAAATGTTATTGTTGTTTTATCTTCCTGAAGGCCAAGAAAGCCACATACACAAAGGCGAAAGAGAACGAGGGAGTTCAGGCTGTCTTAGATGATCCTTACGCTAAGGGAAAGGTGCTCTCAGATAAAGAGTTGGGCAAGGTAAGATCCAATACGTCTTACATCTCATGTTAGACCAATGCGATGTCATGACCAAGCAATGCGTGTGGTGGCAGAGCAGAACTATATCTCTACCTTCAAGATTTCCAATGTTTTCATAATTCTTCTCCCACAGCTTCATTCTAAGAGTAAGAAGTTAGATGAAGCAGCGTCAAGAGCAGACATGGAATACCTACAACTCATCAAGGCAACGGAGAGAGCTCGTCATGAATTTGAAGTTGCCTTACGTCAGGCCGCAACAGCTCTGGAGAAATTAGAAACGGAAAGGATTCGGGAGCAAAAGATAGTGTTGGAGTCTTATGTGGGTTGCTTCTCAACGATGCAGCCCAAGACACAGAAGGTATAGACAACCATCTTGAAGAAGCTACTTACCATTTTCAACCTCAAACACTTCATCCCCATCCTTCTTCCTCTTTCAGCCTCACCACTCTCCCAGAGGCATTTCTGGGGGGGGGGGGGGTGCTACAAATGTATGAGGTGGTACTACATTTTATTTTCTGTTTAAGAGTAAAGGAATATTTAGGGCTTTTCTACTTTCTCTACCACATAGTGGGCATGGTTTAATCCCTTGGCCTTAGTTATTATTATCTTTTGGCCTGTAACTTATTATACTTAAGGACAAGTTGGTAAATGACTGTCGCGGATAGTGAAATGGTTTGAATATTTATAGATTTGACAAAACTGAACGATTAGATGCTTCCATACGAAATAAGCTGAAGATTTCACACAACCAGCTGTAGGGTTTCACAAGTCGTTAAATGAGAGTATTTGTGAGAGCGGTAGTCTCCTGCATAGCAGAAGTCTCGCGAGATAGTTGCAAATGAGCTGTTTCACTGTCACCGCACATACATTCATTTAGTTGCCCACATCTCTAGCTACTTATAAATGTAAGACTTTTTCCTGAATGATTAAGAAAATGTATAAAAGGTCCTGGCCTTATGAAATTTTTTGTAGCACGTGTTTACACCATGATTATCATTTTCTTTTTGTGCTTAGACTGTTGATAGCATGAGCCAGGCAATCAAATGTATTGTTCCAGAAAATGACGTCATGGTCATAGCACAACACAAAGGTCGTCAGCGTGAACACGTGGAACAAGTCTTATATGATCCCTATGTAAGTATATTCCATATTATTCATATTGTAAGTAAGTGCATGTGATATTCTTATTCATCATACAGGTTTAAACTTTAAAAAATCACCTCATAAATAGTGTATTGTGCGCAACTGTTCAGGGGTGGGTTTCACAAAGAGTTAGGACTAGTCTTATCTCGAGTTAGGACCAGTTACTCGTCCTAACTTAGGAATATCCATGCAATTTGTATATCTCCTAGGACTAGTCCTAAGTTAGGACTAGTCCTATTACTCTTTGTGAAATCCACCCCTGGCTTATTAAGGTCAAGTTCTGGGCCCAATTTCATTGCTCTTACCACCAAATGGTTTTTTCGTTAATCAAAATTAAAATTAACGACAGATGTCAATACTCAATATCAATATTGTGTATTTTTTAGTGTTATATATTGTTATATTCATATTTATATTTATATTTATATTTATACATAGTTTTTAATGATTCCTGTAAGTGGCGGCTATCCGCTGTTGGATATCAGTAAATAAATAAATAAAAATAAATAAAATGTATATTTTGTGTCTTAGGAGGAGGATTTGTCCCATAATATGACGTTAAACAGAAGGAGGCAATCACTACAGAGCAAGCTAAAAACCATAGATGTAGAGTTACAGAAAGAGAAAAAAGCAAAAGATGGTTAGTATTCTAGATTACTGATGTGGGGAACTGGACTGGATTTCACAAAGAGTTAAGACTAGTCTTATCTCGAGTTACGAGGAGTTACTCATCCTAACTTAGGACTAGCCTTAAGTTTTTAATATCTCCTAAGACAAGTCCTAACTCTTTTTTAAATGGACCCCTGGAACCATGGCTAGGTTCATGTTTATACTCCTGGATCAAGAGAAGCAATTTATAAATAAGTGTTTAGGGGAAAGCACTACAGCCAAATCAGCACCATTGCCAGGATTTGAATCTACTCAGTAAAGACTCCACCGTTGATTAGAAGGGTAAATGTACATGTATATAAACATGGGTGCAGAGAAGCAAATTATGGTTATAATCATGAAGATTACAAAAATGTCTTTCTACCATCAGGCCTGGAATTAAATGGAGGCCATGATCATATTCCTCTTGACCTTGGTGCCCCTTCAAAAGTCCTTGTTTATAAACGGTTGTGACACCTGTGTCCTTAAGCAAGACACTTATACATGATTGCTTCATTAAGTTGGGGAGGTTAAAACAAATTTAAAAACCTGGGTGCTGAGAAGCTATGGTATCATCATTTCACTATTGTATTTCTTGCAGGAATTGCTCGACTATCAGGAGCATACGCTGGGAATCCAAGCTATGCCGATACCAGTACGCAGGACGTAGTAGTACAACAACTCACACATGTAAGATTCTTTCCTATGCTTCTCCTCTCGCTAGACGTAATTGTTTCCGTCTTGGGGCAGTGAATTAACCATTGACCAATTCAATCGAAACAGGTGGTTTCGACTGCCAAAATACACCTCTAAAATTTTGTTTTTAGACTTTGCTCCAACAAAGAGCTACATGCCAAAGTCAGTAGGGAACCAGTTACAATGTAGCTGGTATCTTATTGCTGCTAAGCAGGATTCCATATGCTTAGCACCTTTATACAGTGCATGCTACACACATCGGTGTATATGGGTCAAACCAAAATTAATACCTTTATCCCGACGTAAATCCATCCTTTAGATGAGAAAGTTGTTTGTTTGTTGATCTGTTAAGATGATCTTCCTGTCAAGGAACTCAACAAACTCGCACAATTGGATATAAACGCCAAGCTGGCAGCAGCCAATGTCTCCAAGAAAAAACATTGGTTTTATGTCTATGATTATGAATTACACAAAATCATTTTTAATTCAGTAACAAGATGACAATACTTATTCTAGTTGCTGTGAAAATCAGCAGTTAGCTTTGTTGGATTCAAACCAACAACCTTGTAATTGCATGCCCTGTATGCAGTATTACCTTTAGACCACAGTAACATTTGTTATCTTTGTATTACAGTCGGAGGAGATGCTGAACATGTTACGAGCTTGTAAGTTTAAGATTAACGCTGCCTTGGCATTGGTGGATAAGAAACCCAAACCCCAAGATGACATCAGCCCTTACATCAAGACAGAGAAAGATAAACAGGTAGTTATAATGGAATCCAGGGTCTAATAGTAATCAATTAAGAAACAGGTGGATTAATGATTGTTTCATCTATGAAAATAGTTTGCCACTTGTTCCCTTTGAAAACGAGAATGTTGTTAATTTTTTAACAAGACAAAGTGTGAACTTTTATTATGTTAAGTGTTAAGTTTGTATATACTCAGCGCCTTGAGTACCTTGTTTGGTAGATACGTGCACTATATAAGACTTTGATATTATATTATATTATATTAACTTGGGCACTTCGATACAGGTAAATGTTAACTAGTAAGCTTAGAAACTTGTAAACTTTTAACTTGTACATTTTTTAACAAATCAACTTAACCCTTGGATCCTATGAACATTGAACACGGTAATTGTTTACTCGTTTTTACAAATGGCAACCCCTCATAAAATAAAAAAATATCACAATGGTGCTCTCAAGAGTCCTCTTTCCAATTCTAAAAGCTGTGGCCGTGCGATCTTGATTTATTGTGTTAATATACATGTACAATTTTTGTTTGAAGGGATATAAACCAGTCGCATAAAAGTTATTTATTAACTTTTTACTTACAGAGAAAAACTAGAGAAGGTTAACTGTTTATTTGTTTATTTTGAGAAAGGTCAAAGTAACTTTTAAGCTTAGGAATATGTTCACTTGTCTTTTTAAAACAAAACACCTTTTGTTTCAGATCAAGTAGACTACCTACTGATAGATAAAATTAATACTTTCCTTTCAACAACTAAATGAAACAAGGCAGTCAGAGCACGCTGATCAAAACATTAAGTAACAGAAATCAGCTCTTATCAGAGCCACCACTACTCGCAAAAGAGTTTTTACATGGTGTCAACCGCATACCGTACTTACTTAAAAGAAGCAAGTCATCTTCTCTTTTTTTTTGAGCTAAACTATTTCTCTCTGTTTCCTTCGTATCTTTGCAGCAAGGTGTCCATATGAGTGTCTTAAAGATGCCTCGTGCTCCCCTATCCTCAGGAGTGACCGAAGTAGATAGCAGAGGGATGGGTGATGGAGCAAATCATCTGCCAGCAATTACTGATGAGGACGAAGGAAACAGTAAGTCTCCTTGAGATGGGTCTAGGGGCAACTAAGGGTCCTTAGGAAATGTCTTAGTGTTGATTGGGACTTATCATGGATGCATCAGGACCATGGACATGGCAACAGTTTTAATCGCTGCGGTGTATCGTGGCAAACTTTATTATGTTTTAAAGGTACTACGGGATATGTTTTAAAGGATAGTTTTTGTTTGTTTGTAAAGATGATCTCCCCGTCAAGGGAACTTGGCAAACTCCCACAAAGGGATATAAACACCAAGCTGGCAACAGGCAATCACTCTCATTGGTTTAACATCTTTGATTATGAATTGCTCAAGAAATTGTGATTCAACAACTAGATGGGATTATTTAATCTAGTCATTGTGAAATCAGCGGTTGGCTTGGTAGGATTTGAACCCAAACGGGGGTCTAGGGGAAACTCAGGGTTCTTAGGAAATGTCTTAGTGTCGATGGAGACATATCATGGTTTCAGCAAGAGCAAGGACATGGCTACATTCTATTTTAAGTGTTGACATATATTTATAAAACTCCTGTCATCCTTTTTTCTTTTTTTTTTAGATAATGAATGGAATGAGGCTGAAATGGCAGAGAGAGTTATCTGTCAATGTGTGGTCAAGTTTAACTACGAAGCTCAAGAAGATGGTGAAATATCAGTCCAAGAAGGTAAGATATTAAAAACAACTTCAGTTCACCTTCTCATCTTTCTGTTTGGTTTATTAATTTTGGTTTAACCCCTACACCAATGTGTGTTAGCACTGTATACCCAGTACTTTCCCCATTCATGTGGGGGAAAAACATTTAAATCGTTGCAGTTATCGCTGCTAAACTAGATGATTCAAACTGCTTCTAGCTACCTGGCGATCTTGGTGGTCTAGTTGGTATGACATTGCTCTAGAATTACAAAGGTTGTGGGGTCAAATCTCTCTTGTGTTGTTAGATATTTTTTTTTTACAGAACTCGGCGAAGTACTGAGTACATGTATACAGTACTAACACACATCGATGTAAGGGTAAAACCCCAAATTAATACTCTTTATCCCAGTTGCAAATTTAACATTAAAGGTCACTTGTGAAAGTTTAAGCTGAATATTGTGTCTACTTGTGACTAAACAGCGAAAGAATTGTCTTGAATATGACATGAATGTTGAATCCATCCCCGTTGAGTGAGATGACAGCGCATACCAATTGCATCTCTGGCTGGGCGGACTCGAACCCTCAAAAATCATGTTTTTCTCAAAGTCAAGTTTTTGTTTCTATGTTCTTACAGGTCAGATAATCAATGTAGTGGAGAAACACGACGATGGATGGTGGTATGGGGAGTGTAATGGACAATGTGGAAACTTCCCTGGTTCCTATGTCGACCTACTCTGAAACAACAGTGTAAGATAACCTTATTTGAATACCAACTACCAGTGATCGGGAAACTTCCCCGGTTCCTTTGTAGATCTACTCTGAAACAACAATGCAAGATCGCCTCATTTGAATACAGAGTACCAGTGAAGGAAGGTAAGCTTCTTGAATGAGCAGGAAACTTCCCTGGTTCCTATGTAGATCTACATTAGATACCAACAGTGCAAGATGAACTCATTTGAATAACGAGTACCAGTGATTGATAAGCTACTTGAATGTGCTGGGTACCATTGTACAATTTCTTGGAACCAGTGAACATTGACATTTAGGGAAGCGAGCATATAGCATTCAAAATGTTATCAGTGATTGACAGGGTACCAGTTGAAGGTACCGTCTTTGAGACAGGAAGCCAATGATTTCCAGAAAATGTCTGAGTTTACTTGGTGCTCCGTTATAGAATAACCTATGTATTCAAGGGACCAACTAATGGCAAGTTTTTTGGGAACCAGTGAACCAGTACTAACCTAGAAAGAGAGTATTCCTTGGTATTAATTACTCAACAAATTAATGACCAATAAAATCTGACTTGGCAAGAATCACTGCAGCTGTTGATAATGTATATCTAAACATTTTGAGAAAGAATTCCCTTCTAAGGAATGTGGTTTTAGAGAGAGGGATTTAAAAACATTTCAGTCTGAGAAATATTTTTGATAGAAAGGTTTCTCATATTGTGTATTCCAATTACAAATTATTCTTCCTGCGTGGACATCACTGCTTTTAGATTTTTTCGCCACCACCTTTTGAAATAAATTTTCACATGTTATTTTTGTTGTATACATCTACATTTATTCAGGAGTCAAACAATCAAATCGTTTCCAAACCCAAGTTTTATTTTGCCGTTAATATTTCAATCGTGTAACTGTGAACCACTGTGAAATTCAAAAGGGAACTGGCGAACGGAAAGTATTTGTTTTTAAGAATTTGTATGTTCTTACCTAAAGGTAAACATTTAAGGTTTTGGGGACAGGGACAATTTTATCACTTTTAAAATGTACTCGGATCATGAATGAAATGACGTGATTTATTTCTGGGGTTTTCATTAATTTTTTCCTTTCCAGCATCTTGGCCTATAAATAGCAAATCTTTAAGGAGCTGACGTACTGAATTCTTTGGTATTTTTCTTTCTTCTTTAAACTGTTTTGATTGCAGTGTAGAAAAGTGTATTTACACTATTTTTGTCCTACCAAGTTTCTTGGCATGAAATTGTTTTACTAGTGTCATAACGGGCAAGTTTTCATGACTTGGTCTTCTTAATATCTTAGATCTAGAGCTTCCTTTTTTCCTGAGTAAAGGGCGCTACTTTAAAAGATGTAGAATAAAAAAGTTCAAAGTTCTCCTGAAGATGATTAGAGCAAACTGATCGAAACATTGAGTTGTCAACCACCGGTTCTTTTCAGAACCAACACTATACCCAAAAGAGATTTACACATGGTGCTATTGCAAACCTCACCTTGTTATTCTTCCACCGTGTGAGCAAAGTTTAAAATCCAACTTAAAATGGAAATGGTGGGTGTTTATTATTATTTATTAATTTTTTATTTTTATTTATTTTATTTATTTATTTATTTATTTATTTATTTATTTATTTATTTATTTATTTATTTATTTATTTATTTTTTTTTGGGGGGGAAGGGGGCTACTTAATGTATTAAACTATTCATTTGTGCACTTTTCCCCGCTTCTGACCACTTTGCATAACCATTTCCATCAAAAACTGCTTTTGCATGGTTCAAAAGCTGAAAACTAATCCACCAAATGTTCAATGAAGGTACTTCAAGACAAGAGTTAGTTTCTTTTGAACAATTACTTGATATTGTTATGCATGTATAACCAGTATACTATAAAAATTATCACACAAGTATTATACTTTTGGGCATTACATTATAGGTGTATAAACTTATTTTTAATCAGTACTAAGTAAAGTTGTGAAGAACAAAACCGTTTGTCAAAACAGTTCCTAAAATGTTCGGTATTCAATCTGATCGTACAATGCTGACACCAGCCTTGTCTTGTTTCATGTATTCAATTTATATTATAACAACTGATAATACAAACAGGTACCAGACTATTTCAAGACACTGGACATTATCGGTAATTGTCAAAGACTAGTCTTCACAGTTGGTGTATCTCAACATGTGCATAAAATAACAAACCTGTGAAAATTTGAGCTCAATCGATCGCCGAATTTGCGAGATATTAATGAAAGAAGAAAAAAAAAACCTTGTCGCACCATGGTCACACGAATTTGTGTGCTTTCAGATGCTTGTTTTCGAGACCTCAAATTCTAAATCTGAGGTCTCAAAATCAAATTCGTGGATAATTACGTCTTTCTCGAAAACTACGTCACTTCAGAGGGAGCTGTTTCTCACACTATAGTTTTATACTATCAACCTCTCCCCATTACTCGTTACCAAGTAAGGTTTTATGATAATAATTATTTTGAGTGATTACAAATAGTCATGATAGTGTCCACTGCCTTTAACATCGGGTTTGATACATTGTTTTGAATGAGAGAGGATGATTATTTTTCATTGAAGTACTATTAAATTATTATTTAAATTATAGTACTAAATTATAACAAAATATTATTCTTATATCCCTTTTTTCATTATATGGTATGCCCATATAAAGGCTTGTTTAGCTACGTTTCTTCAAGAAGCGAAAGGGAAAACCAGTGATTACACAATTTGTACAAAATATTGAATCTCCCTTTTTTCAAATCAAAATACCAAACTAAAATAACAGGAAATCTAATGCTTTTTTCGAACCAGTTTTGTGGACAACTTAGTCCGTTAGTCTCTGGAGATTGGTGTTCTTTGGTTTAGTGCATCGGACTCTTGTTCTGGTGGCTTCAAGTCATCAGGGTGTTGGTTCGAATCCCAGTCACGAAACTTTATGTCCTTGAACAAGACACTTAAAGGAATGTTACAGAATTGGTAAGAAACAAAAATCGTGAAGATCACACATTTACATAAAACTTACACGGTCTAATGATGATGATGTAGAAAACATCCATGGAAATATTGCTGTCTGAAATGTCATAATTTGATGGGAACTAAATAATCTAATTTCGCGTTTGGAGTTTATCGCTCAGTGAGCGTTTTATTCATTTTTGTTTTGGCATCGATGCAATGCAAAATTTGTAATCGTTTTTTTTCACTTCTCTCTCGTGACCCAGATGGCTGATCGATCTCGAACTTCTACAGGTTTGTCAGTTTATGTATATGGTGGATTACATACAGTGCTTACACTGCCAAAAACCAATTCTGTAATGTTCCTTTAACTATAATTGCTTCTTCGCCTAGGAGTGAATGGGTATCTGTGAGGGCAAAGATGGTTCTTGTGATTGATTTAACTTAGTGCACTACTTTATTTCAACGTAGATAAGGGAGCTGAGATGGTTTATGGTATGGCTTTGCGGTAAATAATGATCAAGCGCCATGAGTACAAGGAGTTACAAATTTGGGCGCATAATTAAGAAGTCACTCTCATTCTTAATATTGTTTACATCTTCAAAAATGTTTTGTTTCTTACCTCTTATCGTTGAAGGTTCTATGCCAGTTATGCAAATGAAGTATCTGTAATTTAATTATCTAGAAATAATGTTGAGGTGCCACTTATATCCAGAGATATATTTTAATTATAGGGAAAATATTTTTAAAATTGGTGTAAAAATTGGTGTATTCAATGTAAGAAATCATGTATTTTGTGTTATTGTTGGAAGGGTATCATTGGGAAGATGGTTGGTAAGTGTAAGTTAAAGGAACACGTTGCCTTGGATCGGGCGAGTTGGTCTATAAAAAGCGTTTGAAAACCGTTTCTTATGAAATGCATATGGTTAGAAAGATGTTTTAAAAGTAGAATACAATGATCTACCTTGAAATTGTGTGGTTTTCCTTTCACCTCGTCGACTAACACAGTCTGCCATTTATGGGTGGCCGACCATGTTAGTTCGCGACGAAAAGGAAAACCGTGCAATTTTGAGTGATAATTGTGTGGATCATTATACTCTACTTTTAAAACATCTTTCTAAATTTTTGTAGACCAAATCGTCCAATCCAAGGCAACGAGTTCCTTTAAAATTTTGTATTTAAAAGGATTTACAAATTGACTTTGGATTAATTCTCACATTTTGCAATATACATTTTGTATTCAATCAAAAATAAAAGATTTGAAACAAACCAATGTTGCAACTGGTAAAATCATTTGCATTAATTTGAGTTTTGAAATGATATTTTATTAACCCTTACCTAAGCCATGCAATTTTGTCCGAATCACAAGGGGTAAGTCCAGCATTTTTGTCCTTGTGACCTTATCACTTTCTTGAAAATGTTCACAAGGCTATATAGATAGCCTTGTGAACTCTCAAATTTTGCCTGAAAATGTTATTTTTTTGCAGAAAATGTTCACAAGGCCTTGTGAACTTTATTAAAGGTCTTGTGAACTTATCAAATTTGATAAGTTCACAAGGCTATTTATAGCCTTGGGAACATTTTCTTGCAAAATATGATACGTTCACAAGGCTAAAGCCTTGTGAACATTTTCTTGGAATATTTGATAAGTTCACAAGGCTATAGCCTTGTGAACATTTTCTTGCAAAATTTGATAAGTTCACAAGGCTATAGCCTTGTGAACATTTTCTTGCAAAATTTGATAAGCTCACAAGGCCTTGTGAACATTTTCTTGCAAAATTTGATAAGTCACAAGGCTATAGCCTTGTGAACATTTTCTTGCAAAATTTGATAAGTTCACAAGGCTATAGCCTTGTGAATATTTTCTTGCAAAATTTGATAAGTTCACAAGGCCTTGTGAACATTTTCTTGCAAAATTTGATAAGTTCACAAGGCTATAGCCTTGTGATTTTACCAAATTTTGCAAGAAAATGTTCACAAGGCTATGTTTACAAGACTATATATAGCCTTGTGAACATTCTCTTGCAAAATTTGATAAGCTCACAAGGCCTTTTGAACATTTTCTTGCAAAATATGATAAGCTCACAAGGCTATAGCCTTGTGAACATTTTCTTGCAAAATTTGATAAGTTCACAAGGCCTTGTGAACATTTTCTTGCAAAATTTGATAAGCTCACAAGGCCTTGTGAACATTTTCTTGCAAAATTTGATAAGTTCACATAGCCTTGTGAACATTTTCTTGCAAAATTTGATAAGTTCACAAGGCTATAGCCTTGTGAACATTTTCTTGCAAAATCTGATAAGTTCACAAGGCTAGGGTTAGGGTTAGGGTTAACCCTAGCCTTGTGAACATTTTCTTGCAAAATATGATAAGTTCACAAGGCTATAGCCTTGTGATTTTACCAAATTTTGCAAGAAAATGTTCACAAGGCTATGTTTACAAGACTATATATAGCCTTGTGAACATTCTCTTGCAAAATTTGATAAGCTCACAAGGCCTTTTGAACATTTTCTTGCAAAATATGATAAGCTCACAAGGATATAGCCTTGTGAACATCTTCTTGCAAAATTTGATAAGTTCACAAGGCTATAGCCTTGTGAACATTTTCTTGCAAAATATGATAAGTTCACAAGGCTATAGCCTTGTGAACATTTTCTTGCAAAATTTGATAAGCTCACAAGGCCTTGTGAACTTATCATATTTTGCAAGACTATAGCCTTGTGAACATTTTCTTGCAAAATATGATATGTTCACAAGGCTATAGCCTTGTGAAAATTTTCTTGCAAAATATGATAAGCTCACAAGGCTATAGCCTTGTGAACATTTTCTTGCAAAATTTGATAAGTTCACAAGGCTATAGCCTTGTGAACATTTTCTTGCAAAATTTGATAAGCTCACAAGGCCTTGTGAACATTTTCTTGCAAAATTTGATAAGTTCACATAGCCTTGTGAACATTTTCTTGCAAAATTTGATAAGTTCACAAGGCTATAGCCTTGTGAACATTTTCTTGCAAAATCTGATAAGTTCACAAGGCTAGGGTTAGGGTTAGGGTTAACCCTAGCCTTGTGAACATTTTCTTGCAAAATATGATAAGTTCACAAGGCTATAGCCTTGTGATTTTACCAAATTTTGCAAGAAAATGTTCACAAGGCTATGTTTACAAGACTATATATAGCCTTGTGAACATTCTCTTGCAAAATTTGATAAGCTCACAAGGCCTTTTGAACATTTTCTTGCAAAATATGATAAGCTCACAAGGGTATAGCCTTGTGAACATTTTCTTGCAAAATTTGATAAGTTCACAAGGCTATAGCCTTGTGAACATTTTCTTGCAAAATATGATAAGTTCACAAGGCTATAGCCTTGTGAACATTTTCTTGCAAAATTTGATAAGCTCACAAGGCCTTGTGAACTTATCATATTTTGCAAGACTATAGCCTTGTGAACATTTTCTTGCAAAATATGATATGTTCACAAGGCTATAGCCTTGTGAACATTTTCTTGCAAAATTTGATAAGCTCACAAGGCTATAGCCTTGTGAACATTTTCTTGCAAAATTTGATAAGCTCACAAGGCCTTTTGAACATTTTCTTGCAAAATATGATAAGTTCACAAGTTCCTTGTGAACATTTTCTTGCAAAATTTGATAAGCTCACAAGGCTATAGCCTTGTGAACATTTTCTTGCAAAATTTGATAAGCTCACAAGGCCTTTTGAACATTTTCTTGCAAAATATGATAAGTTCACAAGTTCCTTGTGAACATTTTCTTGCAAAATTTGATAAGTTCACAAGGCTATAGCCTTGTGAACATTTTCTTGCAAAATTTGATAAGTTCACAAGGCTATATATAGCCTTGTGAACATTTTCTTGCAAAATATGATAAGTTCACAAGGCTGTATAATAGCCTTGTAAACATTTTCTTGCAAAATTTGATAAGTTCACAAGGCTATATAATAGCCTTGTAAACATTTTCTTGCAAAATTTGATAAGTTCACAAGGCTATATAATAGCCTTGTAAACATTTTCTTGCAAAATTTGATAAGTTCACGAGGCTATAGCCTTGTGAACATTTTCTTGCAAAATATGATAAGTTCTTTTGTTAACATTCTCAAGCAAAATTTGATAAATTCACAAGGCTATAATTACACGTATAGCCTTGTGAACATTTTCAAGAAAAACTTGATAAGGCCGTGTGAACATTTTCAGGCAATATTTGATAAGCATTTTGTCAATTTTTGGCTTAAAATTGAAAAAATCACAAGGGGTAAAGCCAGCATTTTTTTCAATATTTGGCATAAAGTTTGCAAAATCCAAGGGGTAAGTCCAGCATTTTTGTCCATGTTTGGCTTAAAAATAAAAAAATCACATGGGGCAAGTCCAGCATTTTTGTAAACTTTTGGCATAAAGTTGGAAAAATCACAAGGCGTAAATCCAGCGTTTAAAAAGATTACAAGGGGTAAGTCCAGCATTTTTAGCATAAAATTGAAAAAAATCACAAGGGGTAAGTCCAGCATTTTTGTCCAAGTCTTTACAAAGCCTTCACAATCATTTATAAGCATTACATCCTCCAGCAAAAATAAAACTCACCTAACAATTCAATACAAACCACTGACCACTTGAATTAACTGCTATTTTACTCTCCATCTGTGCTGTACACTGTAGTATTTATTCAAAAGTATTTAAACGAGGAAGTTTAAAAACTCAAAGGATACAACAAGTTGTAACCCCCTTGCTAAAAAGACCCTCAAACAGCGCCCTCGTTGAGGAAAAAGAAAGCAGATCATTGGATGATATTCGTTCCTGGTGCATAGTTATGAAAGTTGTCTATTGGCATTGAAAACACTGTTTAACATGTTAAAAGGAATTCACAATTATGTGGGAACTGAAGTGAACTCTGTTACATAGTTCAGTGCTATAAGGTATAGTTCAGTGCTATAAGTTATAGTTCAGTGCTATAAGTTATAGTTTAGTGCTATAAGTTATAGTTCAGTGCTATAAGGTATAGTTCAGTGCTATAAGGTATAGTTCAGTGCTATAAGGTATAGTTTAGTGCTATAAGTTATAGTTCAGTGCTATAAGTTATAGGTCAGTGCTATAAGGTATAGTTTAGTGCTATAAGTTATAGTTCAGAGCTATAAGTTATAGTTCGGTGCTATAAGTTATAGTTCGGTGCTATAAGGTATAGTTCAGTGCTATAAGGTATAGTTTAGTGCTACGTGTATAAGGTATAGTTCAGTGCTATAAGTTATAGTTCAGTGCTATAAGGTATAGTTCTGTGCTATAAGAAATCACATTCTCGAAATCAAATTCAATGGAAACTATTTCTCTCTCAAAAACTACGTTGACTTCAGAAGGAGCCATTTCTCAAAACGTTTTATACTATCAAGCTCTCCCCCTTTATGCTAATAAATATTTTAATCAATTATCAGCAGTGTCCACTGCCTTTAACCACTACAGGATGAAGTCTATATATCATCTTGCCCAACATCTTATATCTCTCAAGGTGGTATCAATGGGAGACTTCAAAACACTAGGTGGCAGCAGACTTACCAGCTAAAATTCCTTTACTTGCGTAGTTCTGAGTGTGCACATATTACATTGAACAATGAAAAGTCTGCCGCACCTAGCGTCAAAAAAGCGTCCGTTTAAAGTTCTGTTTGGTCAAGGAATCCACGTTGTTATAATAAATTGGCTTGCTGAGCAGCGTTGAAAGATTCACCAAATTGAGACCTTCCTTGAAGATGCAGATTTCAATTCTTGAAGATGCTCCTTCTTGTTTAGGTGAGTGTGAATGAGGAGTAGTTCTTGGTAGACATCTGAGGTCCTCTTCCTACAGTTGCTTGGTGACGAGCTCTCTCAACCATCTTATCAAAAGTCCTATCGAAACAAAAAGTATAGGATTTGAAGCATTGCATGGTGAGGTATCAATATATATTGGGTTTGCGGTAGTAGTCCCAGCCAATTTTCTATACCTTCCGCCTGGGTAGTAGTTAAAAAGCAGGACAGTTCTTTTCAGAACTGAGAAGTCTCCTGAACATCCGATAAACCTACTCCGCAGTAGTAGAATAAAGAAAGACAGTTCTCTAAGAACAAACTCTACCTAGCAAGTACATACACACATGGTGTTACCACAAACCAAATATAAATCAAAAAAATATTTTTCAAAATTTTTTGTAGAATGCTGTAGGTGATCCTTTAACCATTAGGTGCAGGATGCCATGTCAAAATGGAACACGCCAATTTTGTTTCTCTGCTAGAATGCGAGTTTTTTTTGTTTTGTTTTTTCATATCGGGGCCCAATTTACTGCCTCTGCTTACCGTTGTATTCTGCGCTTACGGTCACTATTCTCCGCTTAGTCACAGTGTAAGCACTCACCGAATTTCAGCGCTAGCTGTGTCGGAGAAGAATGCCTAGTAACGTGGAGTACAAACAAGCTAAATTTCAAGTTTGTCTAGATGGGTCTTAATTTCAACGACACTGCTTGACTGACCCCGTGTACTTCTCCCTAAACTGACCTCGCTGCTTAGCGGACTCCCTAGCAGCCACTCTAGATCTCATCATAGCATCTTATTATTATTCTTATTACTTACCCCGTGTACTTCTCCCTAATCTGGTCTCGCATCTTGGCAGACTCCCTAGCCGCCACTCTAGATCTCATCACGGCATCTTCCTTCTGAGCGGCCAGTGATTGACTCTTCATTTCCTTGTAGGCTAAATCCTCCTTAATGGTTTCTTTAAATATCGCATCATCCTCTTCAACCCTGTTCGGAAAAAAATTAAATAAAAACAAATTAAAATGCAAAAAATAATCACTGGCCTGACGATTCGACCCTAGCAGAATCTTTCTCGAAGGCTTAAGACTCTGCTAGGGTTGAAAAGTCGGGCCATTAACTTTTTTTAGCTTTTCTATCATTGGTCCTTTGGTTGTTTGCAACAGCTAATTCTGTTTTCTCACAAATTGAAGAGTAATAGTATTGAAGTGGCGTATCACTACCTGGTCGATTAACATAAGCAGGGCCCAATAACATGGCTCTTCTTACTTTGACCAAAGAATCGGCATTTAGCTGTAGCGGAGCTATAACATTTTTTTTTCATCATACAGACATAAAAAGTTTGATTTTAGATAAAAGTCTCCAATTTCTCATCACCATAAAAATGTCAGGTAGCCCTCACCTTGAAATGGCTGCCTGTGGCCTTATGATGTGAGGGATCTCTCATAAAATTGTTTAAAACAAATTAAAAAACACCGTCATCAACAAGGAGGATTCTAAGATATCAAAGACTGACCTTTTAATGAGTTCCTTGTGGGTGAGTTCTCGAGATCGTCTTGCCAGTCTGGCTTTACTGGCCTTAGATTGGATGGTTTCATTAGCCTGTTGGACAGCTCTCTGCTGAGACTGGACAAAGAACAAGAAAGCTGCGTGTCAGATTGGGTATAACAACTGTCTTTTACACTTATTGAATTTGCAATAGTTAAACTCTCTGATTACTATAGTGAATGCATTCCAGGTATGAGAGGCAATATGAGAAAAGTGGGACTTGATGCAGACTTAAGAAGCTTGACAGAGTTAAAGCCAGTTATATTCGGTCGCGTGATTGAAATTTTGACGCTTGATAAAAAAAATCAAGATTTCCATCGCGCAACCATCGCACAACCGACTATAAACCTACCTTTAGGTTCCAGGAGGTGAGTAGAGTCAGATGCTGAGCCAATTGGAATAGAAAGACTTATGCTTATCTTTGTTATACAGAAATTCATTAACCTCAAAAAGCTGGGTTCAAATTGAAAACAAAAATCTGACACTGACAATTATAAAGACATGGCTGGGGAGGGCGGCTTAATATTTAGTTCTCGTTACCATCAATGAATGATACTGTAAATGATTCTGCCATTGACGGATATCCTCGTCATTGCTCTGACGTAACTGACTGCTCTTCTCTTGCAACGACTCCTCCTTCTTTCTGTTACCATTGAAATAAAGAAAGTTATAAGAGTTGGTTTAATTTATTTAAACCGAGAAACTGATCCAAAATGTTGAGTTGTCAACCAATGGTTCTTTTCAGAACCAACACTAATCAAAAGAGATTTGCACATGGTGTTACCGCAAACCTCACCTAATTATACTCCATGTAAAGTTTCAAATCCTACCAACTCTCACTTGAAATGTATCTGTTTTCAATTATTGTAAAGCGCCCTCACCTGTTGACTTTGATCTCATGTTGACGAAGCCATTGTTGGTTTTCCAGGTTGCGTTGAGATTGGACGTGTTTTACCAAGATGGAGTCCTTCAAGTAAGTCATATGCTCTCTGAAAAACAAACGAATAAACCCTGAGGAATATTGCCCACATGAAGAAGGAGAACTTTTCCTGCTCAGAAATACTACCCAATTGAGGAACGAGATTTTGTTCTTTGTGATCAGATTCTACCCTTAAAAAATTGTCTCCACCAATGTTAGAAAACTGCAGTGTTGTAACACTTTGACTCAATACTTGTACTTGGGCCAAACTCAATACTCGAGTGGAAATTTACCAGCACTCGAAGTAGGCCTGGGCAACTAGTGAAATTTACTAATTGACTAGTCGCGCCTAAATAGACACATATACGCACTAGTCGTGACTTTTCATTCTCAAGATTCATTGTGGCAATTTTTGCTGCAAGTACAATAAAGTCAAATGCAAACTGAAATGATTGAAGATTTGTGTCACTGATTGGTTCACCAAACGGGTAGTCATGACTATAATTTTGTGGTGGTCGCGACTAATTTTTTTTTATCCTAAGAATCTTCTACTTACTCATTGTATTTATCTAGAGAAGTTTTCATCGATGAATGACGTATTTTTTCCTGCCTTTGTCTCTGCTTTTGTTCCTGGTGATGTAAAAAACAAATGCAAAATATGCATAAACTCAATTGGTCTTCGGAGTTGTGAGATAACTATGAAAGAAAAAAACACCCTTGTCACACGAAGTTGTGTGCTTTCTGATGCTTGATTTTGAGACCTCAAATTCTAAACTTGAGGTCTCAAAATCAAATTCGTGGAAAATTACTTCTTTCTTGAAAACTACATTACTTCAGAGGGAGCCGTTTCTCACAATGTTTTATACCATCAACCTCTCCCCATTATTCGTTACCAAGAAAGGTTTTATGCTAATAAATATTTTGAGTAATTACCAATAGTGTCCACTGCCTTTAATGACAAGCAGTTTCGATGTTGGCAGAGTCTTTCTCAAAGGCTAAATTGTGACAACACAACAAACTTAAACCAGGTATTATGGTTTGTAAACAGAAGCAAACAAGTGGAAAGAAATAAAGAGAGAGAGAGGGGTAGATAGTACCCCTGCAGAAAAGCACTGGATGAACAATAAAGACAGAGACCAGGCGGTGGTGGGGGTAGAGGTAACGGACTAGATAACCACAAGAGGTTAGAAACACAAAAAAACAAAATCAAAGGTGGGAAGAGGGAGAGAAAGTGATTAATTAGTGAATGAGGCAGACTTAAAATGAGTGTAGATGACAAAGCTGGGCAACATTGGGTCTCTGAACAGAGGTTTGATTTAATTCAAACAAACACGACCTTCTCATTAATAACTAATTTGGGAGTACACACACACCAAGAGACAGAGATAATAAAACTGAGAAAAAATGGGGTTGAGAGTCAAGTTGTTTATTGAAAAAAAAATTTGTTTAATGCTAACTTGAACGTTTCTTTTTTAAGGTAAATTTATCAGGAAGGAAGTTGCCAATAACAAAACTAAATATACATTGCCCAATGAAATACAAAATGGATGGATTAAAGAAGAAACACACCTACCTTGACCTGTTGGTGATCTTTCTCGTCTCTAAGCTGTTGAGCTTTCTCAAGACTGATGGCAACGTGTTGAGATACAGAGTGACGATACTCCTCCTCATCTTCTTCTCGTCTCCTTAAGGCTCTCTCTTGTCTCTTCTTCTTCTCCATCTCATTGTATTTCTTCTGCCTCAACTGATGATGCTGAAACATTAAGTAGGTTTTGTAAATACATTAAAGAAAACATGTAGGTCAAAGAAAGGAATTTTGAAGTGTAGCAGGGGAAGAGGTACCTTTAAGACCGGATCCATAAAAATGTACCTGTTACCTTGCATCCACTTCACATGGAAATTTGACATCAAATCTTACGTACATGTATATAAAACACCATTACATGCATGTCCAATATAAACAAAATGTGCTGCTGACAAAAGCACCTTGGAGTCAGACCAATCAAAACACAGATATAGAAAGCTTACATCACTGAATGTTCATCAAATGAAATCACTGTATCCATTGAAATAGTTGGACTGCAAGACCAATGCCTTTCTTTTTCTCTGCGGATATGGACAGGGTACAGACTAGGGAATGGGCTATTCTCAATCTCACTCTCTCTCAGCTGACATCTTAAGGAGGAGGTAAGAAGCTCAAGCGACTTTAAGATGGTTGTAAGGAAAGGTAAGATTTAGAGATTGCATAGTTGTATTTGTACCAGCAATGATTGTTGCTCCTTGACTAATCTCTCATGATGAATGTCTTGATACTTAATCTCCATCTCAGCGTCTAGGATTTCTTGCTTCTTCTCATGATGTCTCTGCTTCTTCTGCTGTTCCTATTTAAAGATCAACAAATGAATCAATGAATCAATCAATCAACGAATCAATGGATCAATCAATCAATACTCATAATAATAACAACAGGCATTTATAGCGAGCTCTCACACTGGGTGCCATAGCGCTTTATAAGAAACTATACAACAAGCAGAAAGTAAAGGTACTAAAAATGGGACAGATTCGTCCTTAGCTATCTACCATTGAACAGGAAAGTTTTGAGTTGTGTTTCTTGTAAACGAATTTGATGAGGGAGACAGTTCCAAAGGCATAGGGCGTTTGCGTAAAATGGATGATCCCATGCAGCAGGCTGAAGCTTTGGAACTGCCAACAGTGGACTGTCTGAACCCGGGCGGAGGCAAGGTCGCCAGGTTGGTAAATTCCAATGAGACTGGTGAGATATGTACGAGCAATATTGTGAAGACATTTGCATCAATGAATCAGTGAATCAATGAACAAATCAATCAGTCAGTCATTTAACACCGAGTAAAATGAAATCCTTTCTTTAGGGAAAAATTTCTCAAAACCCTCACACTTCATCTCATGATAAGTTAATAATCACTTTAATGTTAACGTTGCAGAAAGTGGCATCCATTCAGACAATCATGTCAGCTAACCTTCTTCTTCTGCCTGATCCAGTTTGAATCAGCCAGGTTCTTTCTTCGCAGCATCTCATTGTTGACCTTTGACCTCTCCTCGAGCTGCCTCTGCTCATCCCAAGCAAGTCTCACTTCTTGTCTCGTCTCCTCAAGAAGTTTGTCATCTTTGTATTTCCTTTCTAAAAGGTCCAAAATTTTCTGATCCTTAAAAAGAAAACAAAACATTGCAGATTGAAAAGGCGGCAAAATTTTATTTTATGTACAGTCAAGGACTAATTTTGTTTTGTCTGTTTTCCTTTCATTTTGTTTTTGTTTTACTGGGCCTTGAACACCCAGCATTTGAAGTCTTTATTATTATTTTTAATTGTGGAATGCCAAAGTTGCATTTGGAGACAGCTCTATTAAAGAAAGAGGCTAAGATGAAACATCCTTTTCATCTGGCAACTTACACCTGTTATCTCCATGTAATTCTTGTTCCAAAAAGTGGACCTAATTGGAACATGCACAAACCAGTTGCTGACTGCCCCAGGCAAGATAACTGCACACCCTTTAAGTTTCATGACCACAGAAATTCAATGTAAACAAACCCACTCAGTGAAAAGGATGTATATTTTTGATTGCCAATCCCTTTTGCTGATGTTTATCTGAAGTTTTTATGAATACTTCTCGTAAGAGAAGAGTTCTTTCCTTTAGAGACACCATGAAATGAGGCACCGGCTTGACCAGCGCTGAGGAACTACGCTCCTGTATGCTGGATCGAAACATCTAGACAAAGATCACTGGGCAGGCTCGAGCTACTACATGGCATTCGACTTGATGATGATTTATGAATAAAGTTATGAATAGAGTTACGTACCTGATTAGAGAGAATACTGGCTGTAGACATTCTACTCTTCTCGGAGTTTCTTGATGAGCAGGATGACTGTGGCCTCTCTTGAACTCTGACCCTTGACCTAGCAAGGGATGAGATTGCATTGGACGTACATGGAATGGGTCTCTGGTTTTTGGACGGAGTGGATCTCGACTGCTTGCCTGAGGAAGTGACGTGTGAGTTTGTAGATTCATGGGACGGCAGTCTTGATGTAACATCAAGTGAGGACGGTGATTTGGATCGGTTGATGGTGGAGTTTGTTGAACTCTGGCGTTTGATTGAGCTGATGTTTCTGCTATCACCCTGACCTATTTCAAAATCTGGGATAAGAGAAACAAAATAAACCATAAACAAAAGCCTTCAGGACTTCACTTGAGATCTTTTGAGCTTGATTTAAATTATGCTTGAAAGCTGCCAAGTGATGTTGACATCATAGGTACCTCCATCCTAGCATCACATGGCAAGGATCAGAATACCCGCTGGACCACTGGCTGGAGTCCTTTTTAAATCAGGAACGGCTTGTTTTTACCCCGCAACTGAACAAGTCTTAAAGTCAATTCTGCAGTAAACCATTCAGTAAAAAGTTCGGCAAGCATTTGACAAAAAAAGTTAAAGGAACACATTGCCTTGGATCGGTCGAGTTGGTCTTTGAAAAGCGTTTGTAACCGTTTTTTATAAAATGCATATGGGTAGAAAGATGTTGTAAAAGTAGAATACAATGATCCACACAAACATGCCTCAAAATTGCGTGGTTTTCTTTTTACCTCGTCGACTAACACGTCGGCCATTTATGGGGGTAGAAATTTTGACTCCCATAAATGGCCGACCGTGTTAGTTCGCACAGTAGAAGGAAAACCACGCAATTTCGAGGCAAACTTGTGTGGATCATTGTATTCTACTTTTAATACATCTGTCCAACCATATGCAGTATATAAAAAACGGTTACAAACGCTTTTGTTTTGACCAACTCGTCCGATCCAAGGCAACGTGTTCCTTTAAGGGAAACCCCTGCTAATAATACACAAACCAAACAGTACATTCATACAGTGTGTACCATTTCTCAAAAAGTGAATGAGTGGTATCACAAAAGTGCTAATACATGTAAGTGCAAAAAGTACAAGGGATGCAAACCTTTTGGATGAGTTGTCCTGGAATAACCCTGGTCGAGCTTCTTGGATTGATTGATGGAATGAGGCCTACTCTTGGTAAGTCTGGGAGTGGAATTCTTTGCATTGTGTTCATTTTCTTCTTCGATGATTATCCCTTCCCTCAGACGTCGACATTCTTTGAGGTTTCCTTCAAGAAATACAACATTAAATGAGTTTTGTGGGTTAAGAAGTATTTTGATTTATAGTTCTTGGGTACACAATATTAAAATAATTTACCGGTATAGCAAACTTTTAAAACTTGTTAATTTGTAAGTTATTTCAAGACACCAGTGACTACTCTGGCAAAAATTGTCAAAGATGCACAACCAGAAATGTTTTACCATAGATGTCTTGCAACCCTCAAGTCTGGGACCATCAGGAGGATGGAGGGTTACAATTATCGCAACTAGTTTCTGACATACTCACTTAATCGTTGTTGTTCTTGTAGATTGTAGAGCATCTTGGCATTACTCAATGGTTGACCCGTCAGGAGACATTCTTCTTCAAACTTCATCAGGTCCTTGTGTAGTAATTCAATAGGCTGAAATAATACAGAATCATAAATGTTATTATGTTGTTATTACTATCAATAAAAATGTCTGTAACATTGGAAGTGTGTTGTCTTTAAGACTTATTTTATTTTTTTTATTTATCAAAATGGGTTCTAATTAAGGATGTCTTAAATAATGTTAACTAAATCAGGTTAAATGTTTTCTAATTTTTAATTTGTATTGGAACTTTGCAAAGGGCACAACAGCAAAAGCACAGGGCATAACACAAATGGCTGTGGGTGGTGTGGGTTATTTTGAGGCCTGCTGCGTAAACCACATTTGAGCCTGAAGTTTTTTGTATCCGACAGGCACTTATTTGTTTTTGTTAATTTCCTCTTGCAAGGCCTTTACAACTGTTCAAACAATAACTGTTGTATATTCCATCACCCCTATGTATCGAGGAAAAAACTGATGTTTTGCAAGGGTTATTGCTAGGGTTAGGATTAGGCTTAGGAAAATTTATTAGGAGTATCCAAGCAGAGGGGTGTTACAATCAAACTGTCCGTTTCTGGCTGTATCCATTCTGTTAAATTTTCCAAACAGGCATGACAGGCAAGGATAAAATTTGACCTAAATTAAGTAGACAAAAGCAGCCAGTCAGATGGAATGGATATGTTCAAGTAATTAAACAAACCTGAACACCAAGATGAGTGCAAGCCTCCAGAGATCTCGGACTGGTTAGGATGTACGGACTACCATCAGCGTCTACACTCTCAAAGTTGTACAAGTCCAAATGAAGATTGTAACTGGATTCATTCCAATCCATCAGCGAGCGTCTTCCTTCATCCCAGTGATTTCTTAAAGTTGAAGACATCTTTCAATGTTTGTTCTGTATAATTGTTGAAAGTTTAAGTTGTTAGATTAAAAAAATATTTAACAAATTACTTTATTAAAAAAAAGAAGTTTGTAGTACAACCACAGAACTAGAAGTAAACAAAAAGAGTATATTAGCACACTGTTTAGTGAATAGACATGCTAGAATCTTTACTGCATGTCAATGTAATTGTAAGGTCTAGCCAAAAACTACAATTTAGAATAAAAAAATAAAAATAAAAAAAACAATTAACCATAGTTGCGAATAACGTATCCGTCCTCGTGTCGTCGGGGGGGGGGGGGGGGGGGGGTGGGTTATGTTATCGCAACTATGAACCATACTACATGTGGCTAGACTTGGTCTAGTTGCGATAGTGTAACCCTCCTCCTGACGGCGGAGGGTTTTGTTATCGCAACTAGACTTGGTAAGGTTGAATTTTGAAAATACTGTTCTTCAAAGTTGTATTTCAACCGTTTTCTTTTTCAAAAATTGATAGAGTTTAAATTAATAAAAATAATTGACAAAAATGTTAAACAAAAACAAAATTTTCAGCAAGATTCGAGCAGACCAACAGAACATGATTTTAAAGAGTGACAGCACAAAATGACTTAAAGTTAATGGGGAGCTACGCACGTAATTTTATACCGACCCAGTGTAATCACTTTTTTGTTCATCACAACACACACACTTAAACACACCAATAATGACAGCCGTGACACACCGGCCAGCTGAGACTAGGCTGGCTATTAATTCGCACTTATTTTAGCTCTGAAATACTGTAAAATACCCATTAATTTAAACACAACAAGAAACGTCTATGGTTTTTACCTTATCACATTTGTTCGTTGGCGTTTCGAGCAAGTTTGTCGGCAACATCAGAAGCTGCGAAGGTCATCAATTAATCAAATTTTGTGCCTTCAGAAATTTTACAATGTCAAAGGTCATGATGAAATAACTTTACCTAGCTGTGAAAATTTAAGTCATTTATTAAAATGTTTAACTCTTTGTATGCACCGAAATAAACTTTTAATATTTAATTGTATTATTTTAAGACAAAAAATGCAGCTCTTAATATTAAATAAATTATTTAAACTTAAATCTATAAAACAAATTAACAAAATTGTGCAAACTAAACAATATGGCTGCGCCCACGAATAAGTTGTCGGAAAGAAAACGCATCACACATAACCCACCACACACAGCACAGAAACTTTACATTAAATACCTATTGTTTTAAGGGAAAAATTTTACGACCTCGCCACTAACTTCCGGCCTGTTTTTTTTTTCTGGATGTATATACGCGGTAACCCTTCTTTTCAGGTTAGACAAAAATTCAGTGGTTTTGGAGTTAATTAACGGCGGATCATCATGGGATAAATTGGTGGCGACGTGCGGAAGATTATCCGAAACTTATGAAAGGCGTTCATTATTGAAGTTTCCGTATCCATCTTGACAATCATGATGATGATGATCAATATCATGTCATGTCCATGATCCGGCCCATATGACATGCATGAAATTAATAATGGAATGGATGGAATCCAGCTACACCACGCACTTTTTGGTCTTTTTCATTTTGCTAGTTAATAAATGAAATAAAACATTGTTTTGTAATGTAAAACAGTATCTAATTTACTCAAATTAGATATTCCTTTTGGTAAAAATGAGTGAAAAAGCGGTGGCAGGTAACGAACAGTTTCCCCGCTTGTCTTTGTTAATTTTTAATTATTATAAACTGATTTTTTTGTGAAAATGTAATCAAAATTTATAAAATTTCTATATTTTTTCCCCATTTATGTTATTATTATACATAGTTCAAACAATGATATGTAAGTATGCAATTACAACTTACAAGCATGGGACTACCTCAATGGTGCAAGCCATCATCAGCAAAACTTTTGATAAACTTGGAGTCGATCCTCTGTATGTAACTTGTAAGTGTAAACTAAACTAATAATTAGTGATAATTCTAAATTCAAAAATTGATCATCAAATTCTAATTCTTTTCTTGCTGAAGATTTTGAGAGCATCCTGACCATGTCCGGGGTTTGGTCTCGTCAGATTGTCTTAAGACTCTACAGACAACTTCTCAGAGAGGCAGAGACGCTCAAGTACACAGATCAAAACTTCTTCAGGAGGAGAATTCAGCAAGAATTTCGGAAGAACATTGCAGAGACAGATGAGGGCAAGAAGGTGAAACACGTCCAGGTACAATTTACAAAGAATTTTTACCTAAATTCTGAATAGGACGGTTTGTTGTCCCATGTTCTTTTACTAAGTGAATGGGAAAAACCTATTTTATATATCTTGGAGAGGGCAAGGCTATTTTCAGTTTTTAATGAAAGGCACTTCCGTAGGAAAATCTTGAAGACTATGTGGATCTTTGAAGGGGCACCAAGGCCAAAACCAGAGCACTCTGTGGCCATCGGTGATATTCCAAGACTGTGCCCAATTACACAGAGCTGCTTATAAGCACAAAAGTAGCTATAAGCACAACAAAATTATGCTTACCAGAATGAGATTAGCACTTCCAATAACATGTCACATGTACAGTTTTGACAAATATCCTGCTCATTTGTGCAAAGCAGAACAGCAGACAAATGTTTTCAGCAATAGTTAGTGGGTCAAATTTTTAATTGAAATAATCTCAATATCTGCATTTCCTTTATTGCAACAGAGAGGAAACCACATGCTTCAAACCAAACTCGGTGGCCTGGTGTGATACGGGTATCTTCCATAGTGGCAGGAAGCGACTGATAGTAACAATGCAACAGGATGGAATTAAAGACACCACAAACTTCCTACTGGTGGAGTGGTAGAGTCATGAATCAAAATCAGTGATGATGTGTGTAACTACTTAAAAGGCATTGACAGTTGACACCCAGCTAGTTGGGATATGCCACAGGAAGTTCATTAAAAATTCCATTCAAAGGGAAAGTATAAATGAGAGTCTCATTTTAAAAGGTTGGTTTTTTGAGATATCACTAAATATGCGGAGCAGTTAAGTCCACGCTCAAGGATAAGTCAAAATAGGAATTGGAACACACAATCTGAGAAGCGTTAATGCAGTAACGGTTCTCAGATTCAAATTTTGGGCCATAAAAACTTAATTTGTTATTTGCATAACCTTCTCAAATTCTGTGTACTTGTGTAAGCTGTTGTACGCGTAGGAATCATTCTAACAAATAGTTTTTGTTGCCATTATTTTAAAAGTGAGAACCAAACATATACCTTCCTTTGAAGTTATTGAAACCTCGCTATTTGGGATAGACCTACTGGCAAAATGAAATGCAGTGATAATGGTGCCATCTCTTAAAAAAACAAAAGATCATTGGACAAATTTTCAAGGAAATACTTTTAAAGAGTGAAACTGAAACAGTTGTCTATAAAATAAAGAAAACAATGTTTATTAAAATTCATATAACAGTTTCCTTAGTCAAAGTAAATACCTGTTGGTAATGTGATCTTATAATACTTTTCTTTAAAATAAATATGCACACAAAATGATGACAATAGTTTTAAAAAAAAATGAATTCAAATCTATGAAGAACAATACTTTCGGTAATGAGTACAAATACTGACAGTGGCATCTTTCAAAATGTTGCTTTGTCTTACGTGATATAAGTTTTCGCACAATTGTTATATTGAGTAATGCCAAGCTCTTTTCACTTTAATAGATGGTTATTAGAAACTTTCCTACATTTTCCTGTGTATGTGGAATCTAGAAGTGAAAAATTGCTAAGCAGATCCTTTGTGAGATGAGAGTTCAATGACCGACTCCTTGTAGACTCCATCCCTTTTGGTGAACAAATAAAAATAACTCACTTTGCAAATTTGTCTTCAATGCTTTCTTTTCAACTGGAAAAATAAAGTAATTTCCCCAGACTTTTCCTATTACCTACAGTAGGCCTATAGACCATGTGACCTACATAATGACATCACCATTCACCACATGCTTGGAAAATAACCACAGAGCGTAGACTTCCTGCAGGCGTGATTTGTACACAGCCCAACACGGTCTGATTTTTATGAACTGTTGATATAATTACGAAGAAAGGGGCACATCTCAAAACTTGTTCAGCTGTTTAGTTTTATTACCCTGAATTTATATGAAGTTATAACACAAGGTTGAACATTTCCCATTTGACCAGTGCAGTGTCTTTCCTGCCAAAAAGCTCTGAAATGTCAAGGTTAAATCTTTTTGTTGTAAAGCAAAGGTTATATGGTTTATTGACCCCTTCCACAAATTGGAACAAACTTCTGCACAATACGCGTCTACCATTCGTCTACCATTTCGGGAGTTATTTCTTATGTGTTCATTTTGACACCCACAATGTGGGACAGGATATGTGAAAGTTAGTGCATCTTGCATCGACCTTGGCCCAATTTGATAAAGCCTGTGTTTAGGCACAAAAATTTGTCTAAGCACAGAAAAGTATTGCTAAATGGAATCAGCTACCAGCCAAAATTACATTAAGTTGACAATGCTGTGACCGGTGCCCAACTCAAATTTTGCTTCGCAAAGAAATTTACCGAGCAGTATTTTCTGCTTAACGAGATTGGGTTTGACATATGATAATTTTCACATTTTCGCTGATTATACAGCGACTGATTTCTGACTCGATAATGATGCGTTTAAATGAAACCGATCTCTCTGTATGACGGTGTCAATCGTTCTATCATGGTAATACACTGCTACGAGAACGAAGTTATACACACAGTCAACACACAATAAAGCCATCGCTAATGACGTGAAACCATCCCCTGCTCTAACCAGTAGTTCCTGACCACTAAAACACATCAACCCAACGCCGAGTATAAAACACTCTAGCAGTATCTCCGTCACTAACGTACTGATGATGCAGATTCTGATATCGCTGTATAGGGGCATAACCTCGGCCCTAAGTTCACGAAGAGTAGCTTTCCTCTTATCGAGTTCATGCAGGAGGCCATTCTCGCTCGAGAAAGATCGTCCAATTCTCTGCTCGAGACTCCTTAAGATCAGCCCCATACTGCCTTCTGTTTCTTTGACTTTTCTTATAAGCTCTCGGTAGATCGGTAAGTTCCGCTCTACATAAAGCGATTGTGAAACTGGAATTGAGGTTACGATGAGTTCAAGAGTGTAAGTTGGCGTGTGTCGACTGTTGAAGACGCAAGTGATGATATTTACGATGAATAGAATAAAGAGGAAGATCCGTGCGAGATTGTTGATGTACACGGTACTGTTTGAGATCCATGTCAGATCATCGCTATTGGAAATACATTGGCAACGCTTGACGGCGGAGGCTACTAAATTACAGAGGAACTCTGTTGTCTTACGACCTGTAAGAAACAAAAAAAACAAATAAAAATGAAACCACAATATCAGTTACCTCAAAAAACATAATACATTGGCACAAAAAAATTAAATAACAAAACTACTGAAATATTAAGTATTAATGACACAGTTTCTTTACAAAACAAGGTGAGATGTCATACCCGAAAATTATAACCAAATTGTTCTTACTATGTTTTTCAGAAAATGTGTCTCGTGTGGCCATAGTTTTCACTCATTCAAGCAAATGTAATCAGACTGAGGCTGGGATAAAGAAAATAGACTGGTTCCTTTGTTTGCACTGTGAATAATTGTAATTGTCATTTATTGGTCATTCAAGGAATCTTCAGAACACTTGGAACCACACCAGGGCTCAACCTCATTTTGTGCTTTCTGTGCAAATTACATTTCATAGCACTGCTAACCAAAAGCACACAAAAAGGCGTGCTAATCTTACAGTGCTTACGGTACGAAAATGAATAAGTTATAATGCAAATCTATAGTAAACATGCAAGCTGGGCTCCTAATTGTCTTGCTAACCTCTGAAATATGCTTTGCTGTAGCAATTTTTTTCTGCTATTTAGCAGGAAAGTTTGTTTACCCTATAAGCAGTGCTATGAGATTGGCCCCAGGACAAAGGTCAATAAACTATTACGCACATAATAAACACTGGAATGAACTATACTACAGTCCCAAAATTGACATTTGTATTTACTGGATTATACACATTCCTAACCCAAGGATTATTGATCTCAACCATTCATCCTTTTTGTTTAAGTATAAGGAAGCGTTTCCTGAAAAATAAAACTCGGGAAAACAAATAAACAAAGTATGTTTACAATTGCACACAATCAATCAAGCAGCCTAAAATGACAGAGTACAAGGTTGTCGCCAGGAGAATTTTAGAAAATGTAAACTCAAGTATCCGCATTTTGTTTTTTTTTCCTGTAAATAAGTTACTCAAAATTATTTTTTCTTCCAACCAGTTCTCGGAATAAGTTCATGATTGCAAATGTCAGTAATTTTTTTATTTTATGTTTTACAGTAAACTTGGGCGTAGTCCCTGGCTATTTTGTAGTTATAGGCAATGCTTCTGACTGCCCCCCCCCCTCTCAAACAAATATACAAACAAAACAGGAATTCCACCAAAGTAGAGCTAGAAAGCTCAGTTGGTAGAGAGTGCCGGATGCTTATCTAGAGGTCACAGGTTCAAACAAAACTCTAGTCAATGTTCTATTTGTTCATCTTCCAAATACATTTCAGCAAACCAGTTCTTTTCAAAAGATTTCATCTCCAAAGAAGATATAACCTACCTTTTGATGTAGCGTCAAGGCTTGAGGTAGAATTCAGTGTCTGGACTTCAAAGCTGGATTTCAGAAGTAAATCTAAGTCATGTTTTGGTTTGGACGATATTGACGTCACTGAACCATCAGATAGCGATGTTAATCTCCCAGTGCAGCATCCCTGCTTCTTTGTGAACTGATCATAAACAAGATCTTCATGGGAAGTTACATCTTGTACCGACACAGATGAGAAAGATGACCCGAATATTGCATCAGTCCAGCCATTGGTAGTTTGTTTACTTTCCTGGGTTAAGCCTTCAGGATTATAGGTGGCAGTTTTCAGTTCCTCATCCGTTAAGATTGGCGGCACTATAAACGAAGATAAGGGAATCGTATCTGCAAAATGAAAACATTAGAAATCAATAACAATAACATACACTTCAATAAAGTGTTTTGGCGATCAACAGTTTACTTCACCATGTTTTCTTTCTTTCTTTCACTTAATTCTTTGAACTGTTTTTAAAGTAAATGACCCCCCCCCCCCCACTACTCCAGCCCATCTCCTCAATTGACAACTTTAGTTCAAGGGTGGCCCAACTCATAAAATATGCGGCTTTGTTTTTTGTGAACTAATAAACTTTGATCCAAGTGGGTGTAAAGGTTTTTGTTTTATTTGACCAAGAAACACCAATGACATTGACCTCTTTGTCCTGTCTCAATATTTAAACACTTGTAAGATAAGTATCAGAAGATATGACGGCTGTTTTATGCCCAAAGTGTTTTTATTCCTAGTGATTTCTAGTGCCACAGTTGTTGCTTCCAGCAGATGAGAAGCACTAGCAAAAGTTTAAAAACACGTTTTTGAAGCTTGAAATATTAGGAATGGAAGTTCAGCTTTCTCATAGAGTTATATATAAGAACTAGAGGGCGCACGAGTGATGCTTCATGCGCAAACGCCGTGGGACCGCAAGATGTCAAGCGCGTCATTCTGCACGCGCGTCGAATATAAAATACACATTTGAGTTTTTTTTTATTGAAGGCTCACGCGATGCTGTTTGATCAACTTACAAAATGGCCGCACAAACACACGCTGTGAGATGCCAGTTTTGTCAACTTAGAAAATGGCCGCCTGCGTGCATGCCGGGGCGCGTATATAGGCCAGTGCGCCCTCTAGTTCTCATATATAACTCTATGAGCTTTCTAGACTGTGGAATCAATCTGAAAGAAAATTGTAAGTTCACGCTGAGCCTACAAAATTTCAAAACACACAAAATTTAACTAGTTTACGCTGAGCCTAAAAAGTATAAAAAAATACGAAATTTAACTAGTTTAATTATCCTATTGGTAGAGAATATAACATGCAATGAATTGTGTTCTTGAAGGGGCACAGCAGTATTCCTCTGGTAAGGGGCATTTTGTATTTCAGTTCTCACAGTTTTGTTTATGTTAGCCTTTTTGTGTCTGATTTGCACTCTCCACCAACAATCAAGCACCCTTGGCTTTACTCCTAGAACTATGAATGAGGTTTGTCCGCTGAGACGATAGCGGATCGAACCTCATAGACCTTTTCGCAAATACTCGGGTGTGCGCGTAAAGCTTGGAATTAGGCGCATTGTGGTCTAGCAGGTGATCAAATTTGATCCATAGCTATCCCACAATGCACCTCATTGAACAGTTTGCGCTTGCGCAATGGTATTTGCGAAAAAGGTCTATAATCCTTGGAGTACCTTGGCTTAACGCCCTCAGTCCTTACTTAAGGATCCTTTAGAGTTACCAATGTAAACATAAACGCAAATATACAGTGTGAAAAGGGCTTAACAGTAACAATGTTCTTCTAACCTTGCGTTAAGATGTTAGTTCCTGTTGTCTTTCCACCTTGTCCTTCCTGTACTGTTTTTAAGAGGGCTTGGACTAAGACAGAGAGGCAATCTACTCGATCACATTCTTGAAGCGCCTCCACCAAGTCTTGAACCGACCCATCCCATTCATTCAGAGCCTCTAAGGTTGGTCTCATACACCGACTCCCCCAGAAACGTACCTGGATTTTTAAAAATTGAATGCGTTAAATACATTTTAATTTCTCAAATATTGACATCTTTAATAAAAAGAAGTATTTATTTATTAGTGTAGTCTGCAACAACTTGGACCAGTAACTTGGGGGGGGGCATAAATTAATAATTATATCAACTATACCATTAAACAAGATTGAGAAAATGGAATAAGCTGTTACTACTACGACCTTTAGTGTGAATGCAAAACAAATTGTTGATGGATTGACATTTCAACCCTAGCAGAGTCTTTCTCGAAACGTCAAGCAATTAACTATTTCTTTTTTGCAGGCAACCGAGATTGTAACATCTCACAAAAACTTTGCTTGCACTGTATATTACTTTGTCCAAATTCCTGGCTGAATGTTAAGAAATGTTTTAAATAGTATGTTCAAGTTCACACTGTGAAGTTAGTTATTATTTCAGGCACAATAATCAACACAAACAGCATACTGTTGGGGTTAACTTAAATCTCGGGCAGAAATTGTTCTATATGTAGGACTAGCATGATCAACAGTGAATGTTATAGTTGGGAAACTTATCGTCTTGCTGTTTATGTTTTAATTTTTATTCTTTTTTCAACTAAATCATAAGAAGACGTAATAAAGACTAAGAGTAAAAGTATGCCACGTTTATATTTTTCTAGATTTAATTAAGTATACCTGTTCAGGTGGAAACCCGAGCAGTTCCAGCACCATTCGGTAGTCATTTTGACCAAGCGTTTGTTCAACATCGAGCAGCGTGGAAAGCTGTATAGTAGTGCGGTAGAAATGTGGCAGCTTCCGGTAGGGTGTCTTGCCAAGTGACTGCACCGACATCGTCGTGTGGTGTGATGACTAAACAAGCTTCCGAGAAGGACCAACTCACAGAGCGGCACACAGGCAGTCACAAAATCATGGCGAATTGTCCACGGCTACAGTCGAGACATTCTTGTATCTATCTCAATTCCTGTTCTGTGCTCGGTCACTTTTTAATTTAAAACAAACATAACTTTGCTAACTGTTTGTTGCTAACTGTTTGTTGCTACTCTTTGCTGCCTGGATGTTTTGCGTCTACATCGTTCGTGGATGGTTCGTGCATATTTGTGATGTGTGGATGTGAGAACAAGTCAATAGGTTACGAGGTCAAGATGTCACGCGCATAGGGAAAACCCCCGGCATGACGTCATCAGGGTTTGCTCAATCACTCTCTCAGCTAGTGGGGAGAAACCGCAAACTTTTGTCTCCTATTAACCCATCAAACACCGCTTGATTATTAGGCTACGGTGATTCACTACAGTTCGGAGAAAGATATGTCAAAGCTCAAAGATAATTTTAGACAACTTCTTTTGAAAGGAAGCAAAGTTCAATGTAGTAATAAACTTGCCTTCCGCTGGCTCACAAGGACAGCCAATCATGCTCCCACAGTGATATCACGTGCTGTGTCGATAACCTCTCCTACGTGCTGGTGTGTGGGGTATACTGGAATGCGGACATCCGCAATGGAGCATGGAACTCAATGGCACATAAAAAAATGGGGGGGGGGGGAGGGTGGTAAGGTGGGCCAAGTCGTACAAGGTCCAAGGTTTTGGGTTATAGACTAACGAATTCCTCGAAGTGACGTGCATACCTCGCCCTAGCCCCATAAAATGTCAACTGACGCCCCCCCCCCCCTCCCCAGCGTTATACAGGACTTCGACCACAACAACCACAACAAAACAACAACAGCAACAGCAGCAAAAACAACACTCACTTATTTTCTCAAAATTTCGCGCTTTTTTCAATATTAGAATTAGCTTGGGACGAGAGAATGCAAAAACTTTATTATAGGTACATTCACCACAAGAGGGCAGTAAACAACTAGTTGCAAGAGTCCGTATTATTAAAGACAGTGGACACTATTGGTAATTATTCAAAATAATTATGAGCATAAAACCTTACTTGGTAACAAGTAATGGGGAGAGATGAGTAGTATAAAACATTGTGAGACACAGCTCCCTCTGAAGTGGAGTACTTTTCAAGAAAACGGTAATTTTCCACGAATTTGATTTCGAGACCTCAAGTTTAGTTCTTTAATAGTTATCTCGCAACTCCGACGACCAATCAAGCTCAAATTTTCACAGGTTTGTTATTTTATGCGATTGTGTGTTATTTATTTTTCTTTCTGTATTGCATGTATTCAAGTAGAATTTCCTACATGGTGGGGAAAAAAAAAATGAATTGAATTGAATATGTTGAGATACAGCAAGTGAGAAGACTGGTCTTTGACAATTAACCAATAGTGTATAGTGTCCACTGGCTTTAAAGGAACACGTTGCCTTGGATCGGTCGAGTTGGTCTTTAAAAAGCGTTTTTTGACCGTTTATTATAAAATGCATATGGTTAGAAAGATGATGTAAAAGTAGAATACAATGATCTACACAAATATGCCTCGAAATTGCGTGGATTTCTTTTTACCTCGTCCAAAAACACGGTCGGCCATTTATGGGAGTCAAAATTTTGACCCCCATAAATGGCCGACCGTGATAGTTCGCGACGTAAAAAGAAAACCGTGCAATTTTGAGAGATACTTGTGTGGATCATTATATTCTACTTTTTAAACATCTTTCTAACCATATACATTTCATAACAAACGGTTTCAAACGCTTTTTATAGACCAACTCGTCTGATCCAAGGCAACGTGTTCCTTTAAATGCTTGGGGGGGGGGGGCACACGTCAGTATTGTGCAGCATTCTATGTTGAAAAAATGTTAGCCATTATCCTTCCAATTGAGGTTAAGGACTGTGGATTAAATGCAGACCCTTTGTCTCGAAGTCCACATTTTTCTAGGTCTAGATGTATATTGAATAAGACTTAGAATGTTTGTACATCGTGACCTATAAATCAGCAGAGACCGTACGCAAAGAAGACTGGGGCGCCAGTTAACATTCATTTTACACTTTGCTCGCTGTAAGAAAAAGAAAAAGAAAAAAGATGAATAACCGAGGCGGCATTATTCCTGCAGACATGTTGTATTAAACCAAACTGACAAGAAGCAAATAAACCACAGTGGAGTTCGCAAAACCAATAGCCTCCATGGTCGGCTCAGCCCTTGACTGTGTTTTGATACATTATTTGAAGTTCGTGAAGTGTTATTACTGTGATAAGAGTAATGACAGTTGCCTACTTTAATACAACATTTAGTCGATCACTGTCGATTTTTGACGAGATCCCACACTGGGGAAATTGCTGGCCTAGATTCAAAGAGATATGCCTTCAGACAAAATCACTAAACATGTTATATGTAGCAACAATATTTGATTAAAAATATTAATAAAGAATCAAGACAAAGCTTTCGCCAAGGAATCTCCAATGGTTGACAAAGGGCGCCCTCACTTAGTGAAGTCTTCTTGGATGACTTTGTTGGGGGGGGGGGGGCGATTTTGACAGGGGCGACTTTGCTTTGGGCGACTTGTAGTGGGCGACTTTGCTGGGTGACAAAATACTGGTATTCGTTGCCGAGAATATCAGCTTCTCACAATTTTTAAGGGTTTTTGGTACTTTTTGTAGGTCACAAAACACAATGTCCAAAACCTACAGCACCTTTTACATCAGCAAGTACTATTTTAAGGGAAGATTTCTACTATCATTGTCAAACTGTGTTACTGTAAGTTTCATGTAAATCTTTAGTAAGACGTGGTACAAAAAGTATCGGCACCCTCTTTAACAACTCTACAACCATTGAGATAGACAGGATAGTGAAATTACTACAAATTGTTTTAAAAGCCGCCAACATTAAAACCTCAGCAGTCTCTTCGGATTGCACAGTCGATCTCCTTTTAACCGGGCAGCGTAGTTGTCATGAAATTGGTATTTTCATCACCCTCCTCTGAAACACCCTGGCCCCGCCCCTGTCAATATTGAAGTAGGTTTGCTTTTAAACCCATCTGTTTGACGACTTGCAGTTGTATTTATTCTGGGTCTGTTCCTTCGTATTTATTGATGAAAGATCTTACATCTTGGCATTGAATATTTACTGAGTAAATTACGCGTGCATCTAGAGACAGACATTCATTTTCAATTTCAATTTCTCTTTCAGGCCTTTGTTGCAGTCATCTTGGTATTCTCCAATAAAATCAATGTGACCAAACCAAGACTAAACGGAGAAATAGTCTGGTTCCTTTTTGTGAAATGAATATAAGGCCGTGTCCGAAACGGCGACTTCGGCTACAGCTACGGCTAGATCGCGCGCGTCTGCCTATTCTTCAACACTGGTAGACGCGCTGATCTAGACGTAGCTGTAGCCGAAGTCGTCGTTTCGGACACGGCCTAAGCATCCATTACTGTTATTGGATACAGGGAACATGACCAATATGGTGGCAGAATGATGAAGGCCTATGGTGATGGGCGCACTCTGTCACTCTGACAAAGTGTGAAGGAGCGGGGGGGGGGGGGGGGGGGCTATTCTCACACCATGTAACCCCCTTTTCATGACATCTAAATATCGTTATCTAAATCCGCTCGACTTTTATATGAAAAAGGGAGTTACATGTTGTTCGATTATTCCAGTCATGTATAATAACATTGTTTTT
Source organism: Asterias amurensis (assembly GCF_032118995.1). Classification (NCBI taxonomy): domain Eukaryota; kingdom Metazoa; phylum Echinodermata; class Asteroidea; order Forcipulatida; family Asteriidae; genus Asterias; species Asterias amurensis. The sequence continues at coordinate 16,459,653 of NC_092663.1, forward strand.
CTCCCAGTTCAGTTTTGCTGTCCATTGTATTTCAATTCTGCTTATGTTTTGTATACACCTAGTTTACTCTTCGTGTTTGTTGTGAATGTCACTTTTCAACTTTCGAGAAAGGCTCTGATTAGGGTCAAAGTGGCCAGTCATTAACTTTTTTGTTTGCATTTATACCACAGGTCTTTTGGTTTGTAAGCAGATTGCTTCAGCTAATTCTATTTCTTTATGAAAGAAAGAAATGTCAAAGACCATTAACTTTACTTGGTGCATCCCAACATGCATAGATAACATACCAGTGGAAATTTGGGCTCAGTTGGTCATCAAAGTTGCAAGAGAATAATGAAAGAAAAACACCCGTGCATGCTGCAACAAAAATGTTTGAGTTTTCAAATGCCCTATAAAGGCTTCAGGCCTTTCTTCGAAAAAATAAAAAAATAGACCAGTAATACGATTCTACATTTCCGCGGTCAGTTTTTAATTTAAATGTCAGATTTGACGGATTTGAGGACGGTCAGAGACACGATTCAGAGGGTTATGTTACCAAAAGACGAGTTGTCCAACGGCGAAATCTGATATTTGGAGGTAAATTATGGATTTAAGACCGGTCTACTGCTTTGTAAACCAACACGCTAAAACAAGTTTCTTGGATCAAGCCGAGAACACGTTCACATGGTTAGACTAATATATTTCCGCTTAGCACGATCAAACAAACTTAGCGGATGTGCCAAATAGCCACTCAAAAAGATGTACAATTTAAATTAACCGGTTTCTCTGGAAATGTTGTCAAGAAATTTAACAAAACAGGTATAGTTACCTAATGACATTGATTCCTATGAACTGTATAGCATAAAGAAAGAGGTCAAGCTAGCTTTACCAAATAGCCACTTAAAATGATGTTTATTTTAAAACTGGTTTCTCAAGAACCGTTGTCAATTAGATTTCCCCCAATAATTAACTGATGACAGTGATTCTCTTAAAAGCTTTCAACGAGCAGAGTCAGACGTAATCTGTCATTGAAATTGCGATTTTTCACAAGCCCCTAACTAAAACATTGCTTTGTAAAATGAGACAAACAACTGATGGTGAACTCTATTAACTGTTATGGAACAACTTAGCAGTTACTCAAAATAGTGGTTATAGCATAAAAACTTACTCGGTAACGAGCAATAGAGAGCTGTGGTATATGTTTAAAACATTGTGAGAAAAGGCTCCCTCTCAAGTAACGTAATATTTGAGATTTTTTTTTATTTCGCACTTAAATAATAAAACAGCTGAAGCCTTTTATTGTGCATCTGAAATCACATAAATTAATGCAACAAGGGTGTTTTTTCTTTTATTATTCCCTTGCAAATTCGATGACCAATTGAGCTAAAAAAATCACAGTTTTGTTATTTTATACGTAAAAAAAAGTTGGAAAACACCAAGTGCCTTTAAGCGATCACAGGTCTTCTGTCCGATTCGATTTAATTTTGGTTGATTGATAGCAACGTGTCACGTTGTCCGAAAACATTGGTTGTTTAGCGATCACTCTGGCGTAACCAGATATTTTCATTTGAAAAGGGGGAGGGGCAAAAAGCTTAGTATATTTACCTAAATAATATAGGTTGATATATTTTGTATCTGTAATGTATTTATTTCTTATGAATCATTGAGTTATGTGGGTTGGAGAAGCTACCGTTATAAGTGAGTCTATAACTGGCTAAACGCAGCGTTCACAACCTAGTGCAAGAAAATAATCAAAATCTCGCGAGAGTTCCTTCTACTCTTATAGTGGGTGCGTTCGATCAGCTTCCCTGGGTCGACCTCGATGTGGCGTATTTAATTTTTTTCCAGGACGAACGTGGGCACATAATTACCTTACGTTCGTCCTGGAAAAAATAAAATACGCCACATCGGGGTTGACCCAGGGAAGCTAATCGAACGCACACATAATGAGTGGGTCAACAGATTCAAACGTTCAAAGATTTTTTTGAATTGACCCATTTTTACAACGCACTGCGCACTAGTGTAAGCCAATTTGAGAGTCAAATTAACGTATACAAAGGAAGTGACTCCCCAAATGATGGAAATTGTTGACGCACATTGGTGCAGAAGTGTGTTGGTTCCAAAGAAACACCATCTTCCTGCTAGTTTGTTCACAGAATTAAGAACAACATTTTATTGCAAACCATGTTCTCAGTTAAGATCGAGCCTGCAAGTCAATAGCCTTGTCCAAGGCTCTTTACGCAAGCACCGGCCCGCTCTGAATTCACGAACTGCATAATATTGCGTGGGTCGAAGCATGGTTTGGGGTCGAAGCAGGGTTTTTAGAGGTTTTTCAACCTCGTATACAACCATGTACAACGAAGCCGAGTTAGAATCTGGTGCGGCTTCGTTTGTACGAGGTTCAAAACCTTGAGAACCATGCTTTGACCCCGCGGTATCAAGTACTGTACACAGTATACAGTGACAGATGTATCTAGCGTAAAGAGCCTTTGACAAGGCTGGCAATTTATGAGTAATTTAAGAGTTATTTTCAAAACGCAGTCTTAAAAGAGTAACTTACTGTTCATGGAACTTTTGTAAACATTGAACTCAAAAGTCCAACGTCTCTGAAGACGCGGAACAAAATGATGATTTCTGGTCATCTACAAGGAAAGCCCAATCAACCACCTCGCCAGATTTAGAAAAGCAAAAGAGGAACCTAGTGGGGCATGGGTGTGTTCAAGAAGTGTGAAAATGGGGAGGGTGTCGTAAAAGTTATATGAAATGCATGGTGGACACCTATAGGAATATACTCAACTGATTCAAGCTTTTAACATCTCTTATGATTCAAGCTTGCTCTATGGTCCAACCGCTAGAGCAAGGTTCACCATGCAAAAGAGGAACCCAGTAGGGACATGGAAATGCATGATGGACATTACAAGAACCCGCTATCAGGAATATACTCAACTGATTCAAGCTTGCTCTATGGTTCAAACACTAAAGCAATGATTTAGGCCTATACTGGCCTAATGAAATGCAAAACCCAGTGGGGTATGGGTGTGCTTTCAAGAAGTGTGAGAAAAGGGAGGGTGTTGTGTTCGGTGAAATGCATGATTGTCACCTCAAGAACCCGCTGTAGGCCCAACTGATTCAACCATAAAGAGCGAAGCTTGCTCTTTGATTCAACTATAGAGTAAGGACACACCGACTGTGCCCTAATGACATCGTTGTCTTCACCCTGCCGTGAAAGACGTCCAACGAACGGGGTGATATCAAGACGTCACTCGGTCGGAAAAATCTCTCTACGGCACGGTCTCTTATCCTGTGTTCTCCTCCAGAGATGACACAACGGTAATGCTCGACTTGTCAAGTTGTTCCCTTATGCATAGTATTGTATTGTGGTTGCTAGGTAACAGCACGCCCTCGCTCTCAGAAGTGTCTGTTTTGTCTTATTTAAATACACTCTGATCTTGAGAGAGTGAAGTCAAGTGATTTGAAGGAATCTCCCCTCGGTGTATATATTCTATGAAGGAAAATGTAATTTTAATGAAAGTGCAAATAATAATAGTACTTAATGCTATTTACACCGGCACAATCTGTGATGGATGCATATCTCATTCATGATTACATTTTGTTTGCAGAATAAAGGTACTTTCCAGAATTGATTATACCATGAACCTAACTTAATGAGAGTTGATGATACCCCACTTTTTCGGGACACCATTTTCACATTTAATGGTACATATATCAGTGTGTTGATAATGAGAAATCAGGCATTAGCTCATGCAACTAATGGTCCGCCAAACAGCTAATAATGATCAGAGGGTCAATTTGAACAGCGCATCGCCCACTCTGACAAGCGTACTCGACAATGAAAGCCATTGGGTTTTAACTGGCAGTTTTCTTGATTTGATCACAGTGAGTTAAAGCCATTATACACTTTCGGAACAGAAAAAAAAAGTTCACAGATTTACAAGTAACTTGCAGGGTTTACAGAAGGTAATTTGAGAAAATTTTTTGAGTAAACATTAAAACAATCATCAATTCTCGACAACGAGAATTACAGATTATAGTAAACACATGTCATGACACGGCGAAACGTGCGGAAACAGGGGTAGGTTTTCCCGTTATTTTCTCCCGACTCCGATGACCGATTGAGCCTATATCTTCACAGGTTATGTTATTTTATATATATATAAGTTGTGATACACGAAGTGTGGGCCTTTTGACAATACTGTTAACCGAAAGCGTCCAATGGCTTTAAAAGGCTAATACCAAACTGATGACAGCAAAAATTAGTTTGATATTGAATATTGGACATTCACATAGGTTTGTACAGTCCAATTTGAAAGTCCAATATCAAATATCGATGTACAATTGGCATGAATTTCACTGTACAAACCTATTTGAATGAATGTCCAATATCGATGCACAGGGCAGACATTCATTGTACACACCTATGTGTGTGTCCAATATCAAATATTAATGTACAAGGAAGACAATCACTGTACACAAACCTATGGGAATGTCCAATATCCAAGAATTGGTGTACAAGGTAGACGTTCAATGTATAAACCTGTAAGAATGTACGATGTCAAAATATTGTAGAAGGTAAGACATTCACTGTACAAACATATAGGAATGTCCAATATTGATGTACAAGGTAGACATTTACCTACAAACCTAGGCTAATGTCCGATATCCAATATTGATGTACAAGGTAGACATTCACTGTACAATATATCCGAATGTCCAATGTCCAATATCGATGTAAAAGGTATTCACTGTACAAACCTACGTGAATGTCCAATGTACAATTCCAAACCAACTTAACTGTCATGCCGGATGCAATAGTGTCTTTGGCTGTACGTGAGATGATTCAGTTGGTTGTTAAACCTGTGACGTTGAACATAACATGAGCATTAATGAAATTACTGAAAAGTCATATGACCAGATCCTTTGCCTATTACAAAGCCCCTGGCGTCAGGTATTTTTGCTCGCTATAAATTTATGTGAAAACGTTTTATTGGGTAAAGGGCTGGCCTATTTACTGTGGTGCATGTTTTTTAATAAACCCTTCAGACTTCTTTTCAAGAACAAATTTTCTGATTTTTGCATAAACAACCGAGACATAAACAATCGGAAACCAATCTCTCGGGAGTAGGTTTTGTATAGCTAATTTTTAAAGTAATTTAATTATCTGCACATGTGTCCTTGAATACAATACTTAACTTAATTGCTTCCCTTCATCTCGGAGTACAAAGCGGGATGTCTGGTTTTTAAAATAAAAATTGGGTTAACATGGTTTTCGGCCTTGAGCCTTGCAGGCTTTGTTGAGGTTGACAAATCTCAAAATAGCTGTATTTGTATATAGGAAGGATTTAAACCACAAAGTGGCAAGTACAATGGGTAAACTGGAACGCGAAGTGTAAAGCCCCCTACTTAATGAAAATTGGAGTAACTAATAGCAAGAACTTAATTTTTCGCCATGGCGGCTTGAGGTTGAAAAATCTCCAAGGAGTTGTATTTTTAGGAAGGATTTAGAATAAAAAGCTGCAGGTACAATGCGAACTGGAGCTGGAACGTGAAGTATATAGGCCCCTTCTTTTAAGAAACCTGCAGTATATAGGTCTAGACGTAATCACAACTTAATGTTTCGCCATGACGTCTCAACGGAGCTATATTTTTTGAGGAAGGATTTACAATAAAAACCGTACGATGCGGACTGGAACTAGAACATGTAGAGGCACATACTTTATTAAACTTGCAGCAGGCCTATTCTATAACAACAACAAAATTCACAATTTCAAAAAACAAAATCAGATTGAAGTGAATAATCATAAGTTTCTGAAAGGTCAAGGCTGAAAGTAAGAAGTAGTAAACAGAAAAGCTGAGTGTATAAATTACTTGATAAGAAAACAAGAAAACTGATGAATGTTTTAAAGAGAGAGGCGATGGATACAAAGATTCAGGCCGATGGTTTTTAATTTACAAAGTGGTGTCCGTGACATTTTGTGACCTTTGAGGGCGTACCAACTATTGAGGGAGTACAAAGAAGGGACAATCATCCTTTAAATTTGCGGCAGCGAGGTCTTGAAATTGGATAAATTTTCCAGATCGTAATGCTGGTCATCTTCTTTGTTTGTGAGACGGGATGAAGAAGAGGCAGTAAATGTATCACAAGTTCAATTTGACAAATCAAAACAACCTTCAGGCCCCTTTAGCTTGCGGGAATTCTATTCAGTATGAATTATAAAGTGGACTTCTACTCTGGCTACGGGAAAACATGATCTCTATTTTCGTAGAGTGTTTTTATGCAAATTGGCATTTTGGAATTGGCTAAGTGATTAATGGTACAGTATGTGGGTGTTGTTTATTTACTTTACTGTGTATTTTTACTAGTATGTACAAACAAGCTGCCGCTAATAAAACAGTTCCCATTTATAGAGATGTTTTGAAATTTTAAGTAGACCATCCTTTTATGGTTCGACCTATTTTCCCTTAAAGGCAGTGGACACTATTGGTAATTGTCAAAGACTAGCCTTCACAGTTGGTGTATCTCAACATAATGCATAAAATAACAAACCTGTGAAAATTTGAGCTCAATCGGTCATCAAAGTTGCGAGATAATAATGAAGAGAAGAAAACACCATTGTCACACGAAGTTGTGTGCGTTTAGATGGTTGATTTCGAGACCTCAAGTTCTAAACTTGAGGTCTCGAAATCAAATTCGTGGAAATTACTTCTTTCTTCAAAACTATGGCACTTCAGAGGGAGCTGTTTCTCACGATGTTTTATACCACATACCTCTCCCCATTACTTGTCACCAAGAAAGGTTTTATGCTAATAAATATTTTGAGTAATTACCAATAGTGTCCACTGCCTTTAAAGCCATTGGACCCTTTCGGTAAAGAAACAAAAAAAAAAAGTTCACAGATTTACAAATAATTTACAGAAGGTAATGGTGAAAGACTTCTCTTGAAATATTAGTCCATGAAATGCTTTACTTTTTGAGAAAACGGTAAAACTATATAAATTCTCGTTAGCGAGAATTACGGATTTGTTATAAACACATGTCATGACACGGCGAAACGCACGAAAACAGGAGTGGGTTTTCCCGTTATTTTCTCCCGACTCTGATGTCCGATTGAGCCTAAATTTCCACATGATTGTTATTTTATATATAAGTTGTGATACACGAAGTGTGGGACTTGGACAATACTGTTTACCGAAAGTGTATAATGGCTTTAAACCCAACAAATACACTTCACAGACTTGTCGTGAGAGTAATTATGATGTCAGTCATGGAGTTTGCGCGCCAATTTTTCACACAACGAGTTCATTATGCCTCGTCAACTTTACGTTTTTCTTTCTCTTTCAAACTGGTCCGTAGAGATCAGGGGCCGATTTTACAATGAGCTAAGATTGATCCTGCATGAAAATCAATCGTAGTTGCTAAGCAAAGTGTGATGTCACAATACAAATCACTATGGTAATACTGACAGTTTTGTCTTGCGATGAATTGTATTGCTTTGTGAAATCGGCCCAGGGCCCAATTTCATGGTTCTGTTTAAAGGTACACGTTGCCTTGGATCGACGAGTTGGTCTATAAAAAGCGTTTGTAACCATTTGTTTTAAAATGCATATGGTTGGAAAGATGTTTTAAAAGTAGAATACAATGATCCACACAAATTTGCCTCGAATCTGCGTGGTTTTCCTTTTACTTTGTGAACAAACACGGTCGGCCATTCATGGGAGTCAAATATCTGACTCCCATAAATGGCCGACCGTGTTAGTCGACGAGGTAAAAGGAAAAAATGCAGTTTCGAAGCACATTTGTGTGGATCATTGCATTCTACTTTAACAACATCTTTCTAACCATATGCATTTGATAACAAACGGTTACAAACGCTTTTCAAAGACCAACTCGACCGATCCAAGGCAACGTGTTTCTTTAAGCACAAACCACAAGAACGTTACTCACCAGTAACTATCTTCGTAAAGCTGTTTAGCAGTAAATACCGTTTGGCAAATTACTTTACTAAGAAAACAATGCATTGGATGAGAACCAGTGAAAACAATCCAATCTTTATGAACTGTTGACCGGGCCCAATTTTTAGTATTTCATGGCGTTGCTTAACGGCATGTACATTTTCGTACTTACTGGCAAAAATAAAATGCTAAGATAGACGTATTTCACAGGTTAGGGAGAAAATTAGGCGGCCATTTTGCGCACTCACCATGGGTTTGTATTCTTACCTTAATCATATACGTGCAGAGCAGTGTAAGAACTATGCACCGGAAGGTATATAGTATGGCCTTTTCGTGTGCCTCGGTTTTAGCTGCACTTTGTCTTTGAAAACGTATTACAAAGTCAGCCGTTAAGCAGCTCTATGAAACTGGGCCATGGTCATACGGTGCAACGATTTAACGTCACGAATGTACAGGAACGAATCTCTGTTGACGCACTGGACGTGATTCCAATACTGAATAGTCCCCCTTCCCTTAAAATAGAGGATCCATTATACCCGAAAGATAAATGGACCACAAAAATCAATGCGTTTTAAGCAGATTGCGAGTGCCATGTACTTATATCAACCAGCCCAGGGAAGTGTGGTCCAATTATATGACAGTAATTGCAGCCCCAGAATTCCGGAATAGTGGGCTATAGTATAATACAAGAATTGCTGCAAGGACAGAACTTGGTCGCCATAGATCTTTCGGGTTAATTAACTGACAACTATTCAGGCATTAACCTAATAGCGTTTCCAAATTAGCGGCTTTGGATGTGGCTCGATCCACTGCGTTCACACGCGTTGAAGCTATATAGGTTACTCTTAGCAACAGCCACAGCCACTAAGTAGGACGCAGCCGACATACGAAACAGTAACGCTTCTCCGATTCAAATTGTTGGCCATAAAAACAAAAACAAAACTTTTTCCCAACCACGTTACTTCGAAGTGAATGTTTCTTAAAATGCCTTCCTCATCGGTGCACCCAACAAAATAAACTCTCACAAGCAAACAGTGTAAAATGCTACAAAAAAAACACACGAAAAATACTTTTATAGTTAAGGGGAAATTGTTCATTGACTCTTGACCTTTAATCCTCTGCTCAATTTAATTTTGGGAGTCCCTGGGCCTGTCGAGCTACCCCCCCCCCCCCCCCCCCCAAGTAAAACTATACACCAGTGACTTTCCGAAAGGCTTCCGGATGAGATACAAAATTCACTTTTGTTCACAAACGAACCGCACTTTATTTCAGCGTACCGTCTCGGAGTAAACAACAAATCTGCGCCGATAAATTCGTTTGCATGTTAATGTGAACGTTATACCATGTCCTCTTTTATAATAAAGATAGATTACTATTATTTCGAGAACTTCCCTGGCTAGGAATTTGATATCATCAAATTATCTAAGAAACTTTTTTACTTCACACTTTACCTCCCGGGGAGCGCGATCCCGGGGAGATGTAACTAAATAAGGGGAGGCTGATGGTACTGTGATGAGGTAAGAGCTCGCCTTTCACGGTGGATCGAACTGTAATGCGAAATTAAGTGCTTTTTGAATCTATTTGTAACTATTTTGTTTCCCAACAGTCTTCGTTGCTGTATAGACCATCCGCATTGTCACAGCCCGAGCTTTTTGCTAACCGATTTGTTTAAGTTTATTTGTTAAGTGCTAAATTGAAACACATTTTTAATTTTGTTCATTTAAAACACAACAGTCCCTTTTTCAGTGCCCAAGTTAACACAAAACAATGCAATAGACATGAATAAAATTACATACCAAGAAATACAAAACGAAGGAACAGACAGTCTGGTCCGCTGGGGTCTAATTATTAAAAAAAAAAACAAAAAAAAAAAAACACTTCTTAGAGCAGTCCACTTTTTATCACATTGTGCAGGAGTGTTTTGTCTTAAGCAATTTTTTCACCAATGTGTACTGAAGCTTAACTAAGTTAAAAAAGGTCATTATTGGTTTTCTGGTTCTTGAATCTACATTAGATAACTTTCTTGGCGAAAATAATACAAAATCGAGCTTGGGAAAGCATAGAAAGCCACAAAGTCACCGATTTCACGAAGGAACGGTTTCTTTTAATGACAAATTATGGATTGTTTTAGGAAGAGGCATTTATCTCAATAATTGCATTTTGCGTTTTCACGAAGAATCAGCGCCCCCCCCCCCCCCCAAAAAAAAAACATTGTAGTGACATTGCAACATAGTGAAGGTCAAACTTTATGCAGTTGGGTGTTTAAAGGCAGTGGACACTATTGGTAATTACTCAAAATAATTATCAGCATAAAACCTCACTTGGTAACGAGTAATGGGGAGAGGTTGATAGTATAAAACATTGTAAGAAACGGCTCTCTCTGATGTGACGTAGTTTTCGAGAAAGAAGTAATTTTCCACGAATTTGATTTCGAGACCTCAAGTTTAGAACTTGAGGTCTCGAAATCAACCATCTAAACGCACACAACTTCGTGTGACAAGGTCGTTTTTTCTTTCATTATTATCTCGCAACTCCGACGACCAATTGAGCTCAAATTTTCACAGGTTTGTTATTTCATGCATATGTTGAGATACACCAAGTGAGAAGACTGGTCTTTGACAATTACCAATAGTGTCCACTGTCTTTAATGACATCTCACTCGTTAGGTTTCAAGGAAAGACGAGTATCTTTGACCATTTACTATGACATCTAGCCAATTAAAACAAAACTAGTTGGTCAAGTAAGATGTTAAACTTATACAGAATCATATGAAAGATTTTTTAAATGAAAAACAAGTCACAAATTATTTTAGCATGTAAAAAGTAATTTCTTTACCTCGTTTTACTCATTTCTCAAAAACAACAGCACCTCAGCAAAAAATATTTGAAGGTTATCTTTCTACTATAATTATCTTCAAATGGTGTAAGTTTAGTGTAAATCTGTGGACATTGTGTTTTGTGTTACAAAAAATACAAAAATCCTTTAAGGATTGCAGATTTTGCAGTTTTAAGCCTAGCACAATATAAACTGTAAATATCAATGTAGCTTTTGGAAATACCAGTCCAAACGTGAAAACGGTGACGATAAATGCAAAACAAAAACAGATGGCCACAGCTTGTAACAATGTCACACAACTATTCACAAATTGTGTTGAATTTGTTGGAAACAAGGCAACGGATCTTGGGAGGTGTTTCATTAATTAAAAGTTTGCAGAATTTTTTTTGAATTTTGGTTTAGAACATCTGATGACAAGATTTAAACGTTTTGCTAACATTGCCAACCAGTGTGGTTTCATGAGAGAGGTTCATCAGGCTGGTTTGTTCAGGCCTGTTTTTTTTTTAATCAAAAGTGGAAAGGTTTTTCACTGCCTTTACGTTCATTTATTATTAGTTGGACAATTTGCAACAAAGCACTGTACTTCTGTGACTCGATCCAACCACTGGGGGAAAGTTATTTAAAAATTATCTTACTCTGTGGGAGTAAGTGCCTTTACAAAGAGATAAAAACCCCGTAAAAAAAAAATGTTGTATACAAATAATTCTTTGGAAAAGCAATCTTTTCTGTACTTTCTGCTTTTTTTTCTTATTTTTTCTCTCTTGATGTGGAGTTATACTACTATTATCAGCAACAACATACATCAATACAACAAGCTCCAATACATACTGATATTATATAACAGATTAAATGAGCTACGGGCTGTAATACATAGAAATTAAATTGATAACATACAAACAAGAACTAAAGAGAACTAAATATTTACATATACCTAATCACGGCGGTGTTCGAGAAAGACAATGAGAAGAAATTATTTTAGACAATAACGGTTAACAAAACAAAAATAAATAAACAAAAAGGTCATAAAAAGGAACATGGTGACGGCCTTTGGTGAGAAAAGCAATTAGTAATCGAAATTGACATCACCATTAATAGTGAAACACAACGCATTATTTCTAGTGTAAATAGTTTCAAAAGATTCTGGGCTCAGTCTGGTCTTTTCCATACGGAGAAAGTGTTTCAAGGATTTTTTTTAACTGAATGATGATGTCAATTTCTGCTGGTCTGGAATAACTGTTGAACACCTTTTTGCATCTTATATTCCAGATCAGTCTGAGCAGTTTAGCTACGACAATAGCCTGAACTGGTTCTAAATTATAACCAAGAATTCTATTAGAGTCATTCAAGTAATAGTGTTTGTTACCAGTATATTTTCTGAGCAGTCTTTCCACAAAGATCCAAGCCTCCCAAGTGTGGGTACAATAAATAAAGATATGTTCGTGAGTTTCATTGTTAACGTTACAAAGCGGACATGTTAATTCTTTAACAACACCTATTTTCAGCAAAACGTCTTTAGTTGGTAAAATTCTATGTCTAAGTTTGTACATAAACTGTTTGTCATCCGGATCCATTAACCCATTTTTCCAATTACTCATCCAAACTGAAGCCAAGGTAAATCTTGTCCTAGGTGAAAAATGTGTTTCCATTTAACTTGCACCTTGGGAGAAACAAATTTACACATTATGTAGTTCATATAATTAGACTTCACATTAGTCTCATAAATAGGAACAGTTGTGCTTTGATGATCACAAATGGCAAGCCAGTTACTTAGTTAAATTCTACCAGCATTAATATGTTTAATTTGACATGCTCTGGCCATATCATGAAAGGAAAACAGTTCTCCTTGTCTGACAACATCACGTACATTATAACAACCCACAGATTTTAGAAGAGGGCTCTTTAAAAGTGGTTCATCCCTAGTAAGCTTAAGGTAAGGAGAAGTAATGTAGTCTATTTGTGTACTTTGTTTTCTGTAGGCCAATAAGGTGAAATTTGTATTCATTTTTTAATTATTTTTTTTTATTATTATTTTTTATGTAAAGGCCAAAATAAATTTCCCAATGGGTATTTTTTTGATAAGTGCCTCGTCAAAAAGATCAAAGCACTGTGTACTTTGTTTTCTGTAGGCCAATAAGGTGAAATTTGTATTCATTTTTTTATTACTTTTTTATATTATTATTTTTTATGTAAAGGCCAAAATGAATTCCCCAATGGGTATTTTTTTTGATAAGTGCCTCGTCAAAAAGATCAAAGCACTGTGTACTTTGTTTTCTGTAGGCCAATAAGGTGAAATTTGTATTCATTTTTTTAATTATTTTTTTACTATTTATATTACTATTTTTATTATTATTTTGTATGTAAAGGCCAAAATAAATTTCCCAACGGGCATTTTTTTGATAAGTGCCTTGTCAAAAAGATCAAAGCACTGTACAAAAATAGACAAAGGTTAAAAGACGTGCTTGAAATTGAATGATTGGTTTGAATTAAAAGCGCTTTATAAAAAGATGGAAGGGCTGTACACAATAGGACGATAACAAAAGTACAAAGACGGGGCTACGAGAACAAAAATGTTTTATCTTTTGACCATCTTGAAATAACAGCCCCTGGCTGTAAACAGCCTTTGATGAACTCATAAAACCACTGGTCATTCATAACTTCTACATGCTAATTGCATTATGGAAACTACCAATATTCGAAAGATGTTCATTTTTGGTTACACGCTATAATTGTGACTGAAATCTTAATAAGACAACAATACTATACGTGGTAAAACGACCATACGCAATTAAGCTTAATTCATATCCATTGGTTGCCACATTATCTACTATAAATTGGAATTCCAACGATTCTGGAGATGTTTGTTTTGGTTGAGTGCACTGGACACCTTTTAGTAATCTTTTAAAGACCAGTATTCTTGGTGTAACCCAACATAAAGCATAAAATAACAAAGCTGTGAAAATATGGTTTGAATTGGTCATCGAAATGGCGAGAGAATATTTAACGGAAAAAACACCATTGTTTCAGAAAAAGGAAATGCATTTAAACAACATAATGCATAAAATAACAAATCTGTGAAAATTTGGCTTGTATTGGTCATCGAAATGGCGAGAGAATATTTAACGGGGAAAACACCATTGTTGCGAAAAAATGCGATCTGATTACATATGCCCAATAAAAAGCTTAGACCTGAAGTATATAATTAATATTTGAGTGAAAAGTTACCTCTTTCTCAAAATTTATACTACGTGACATACAGAGGGAGCCGTTTCTCACAAAGTTGTTATAATCAACAGCTCTCCATTGCTCGTTACCAAGTAAGGTTTTATTCTAACAGCTATGTTGAGTAACTGAAATTGAGTGTCCAGTGCCTTTAGGACACATCAATAACGTGATACTTGACCATAATTTCAGGCAGTTTCCCCTAATTTCCGTCCAAAACGGTTCCCTGCAACTTTGGGGGAATTCAGCAATTTCATTAACAATCAAACTTGATTCATTCTGGGTATCAGGTGACAAGGTGGTGTGGCGCCAAGGAAACTATTCTTTAATTAGTTACCATCGGCAAGGAATCGACTGGAATAACAAGTCAATTTGAGAATCTTACTCTCGCAGCATCTACGTATAATTTATTACTATTTGGTTACTGCTAAATAAAAAGTGGGTTGGTTCGTGAACGCACGTAAGCATGTAAATAATGATTACACCCGTTAATTTGATATTGCGCTACGTGTTATTTACCCAGATTGACTGTAATTGAGAAATGACTGTTAGATGAGCTTCGTGTAAAGGTTGGTCGAAGTTCAGGGGAACTTACAGGAAATGTAGATTCTGTCAAATGACCATGTTGTGGAAGGAGTCTTGCTCAAATAGAGTGGCATTAGTTAAATTCAGTCTGAAGTCTATGCACAAGTTCTTTGGATCAAATCCAGTAGTATAGCCACTAACCTTATTCTTAAATCGAGAGCGTTTATTACCACGAAAAGAACGGTTAAGGGAATGAGGATTTGGTCAATGATCGTAAATTGAAATGATTTTGGCCGAATAAAGTGACACTAGTTATAACTCTGTCTAAATCTAAAGCACATCTCCTTGTCAAGACGAGTCTTTGTATAGTTTGGATCAACTCGAGAGCGTCTGGTTGCCGTTTTAATAGAATGTAGATTTGGGCAAATAATTATCTTGTAGTAAAAAGCATCTTGATCAAATAAAGTGGCATTTGATAGATGGAAATGTGCATTGGGGATAAAGGATACTCATTTTGGCTTTAACCCATACACCGAAGACCGATGTGTGTTAGCATTGTGATACTCAGTATTTTCTCGAGCTCTGTGAAAGGTTAAAACAAATCACAGGCATGTTACTCGGGTGGGATTCGAACCCACGACCGTTGCAATTGTAGAGCAGTGTCTTACCAACTAGACTAAATTTATTTTATATTTGCTGTTTTAATTTATACTGTTCATGAATGTTTTTCTGCTATTTTTAACAACTGTATTTTAATGTGCAAATCGAGAAAGTAATTATCATGTTGGACATGATGAATACAAACATTGAATTGAATTGAGTTGAGTAGCATTATTATTATAAGTTAAACTCTGTCTGAACCAAAGCTCTTGCTGTGATAAGTTTATGCAGTGATAAGTTTATGCATATAGTTTAGATCCAGTCAAAAGCTTCTGAGCTCTCGTTTTGTCTTTTCATAGAACCTCTGATTGTACGATCTTAACCACAAAAGCCGCATGGGAATTTGTGGTGTGTTTTTCCCGCGCAGGTATTGAATGAATAAGCTTCGCGATACTCGACAGAAATATCGAGTGCTTGAGTGGAAACTACGTAATCTCTTTCACTCAAATATTGACTGCCTGATACTGAGACTACATACATGCAGCTGTGTCGTCTTGAATGTAGTTCTGTTGGATAGTATTACGGTCTAGTTACAGCGAATTGCATTAAAATCGAAGTAGAATCACACATGAGGTATATGAAACTTTATACGTTTAAGAGAAGGCATTTTGGTCGGTAATCACTCTTAAAATAAATGACATTCAAAACCTGTAATATAGACGTCTACTGCAGCAGCTTTCGATAGTATAAAGCAATTTCAGAAACACTTACGTTGAAATACTGCGATTATATTAAAAGATGTGTTATTTAAGCCCAGAAATTTGAACCTGTGAAGCGTAGGCATAACTGTCAACATCATGACTCCGATTGTGTTTTCCTATTTAGGGAGTATTCTTCCTGCGTGGACATTCGCTCCAGATTTCCGGCGATATCTCAAAATACGCAACTTTTGATATGACATTTTCAGATGTTAGTTTAATTGTGTATATCTATACATTTATACTATAGAATTATAACAACTGAACGGTTCAAAAAACAAAAAAAGTATATAATGCCGTAAAATGCAAAAGATAGAGTTGCTTCAATTTGTTCAATTTATTCCATACGAACATTACATATAGATACTCTCTAATCGGCACACCTGATGAGGTGGCCCATAATCTAACCAAACCTTGCAATTTTCTTTCATTTCTGTAAACGCCAGGCTGGTCTTAGACCCATTTCCCACGAGGCAATTTACTGGCAATAAGTTCTAGATAGATAATTTGAGAGAGTGAGTGAGTGAGAGAGTTTTTCAACGTACTAAAAGAAAACATAACTTGCAGGAATACGGAACGCTATGTTTTTGCTGGCAGCAAAAATGCTGGCAGCAAAAATACCGGCAACAGTTTTTCTTTCCGTAGAAAACAAAGAACCTTAATAGGAGTTGGTACATATGTACACAAATTAGGGTGAAATAACAATATGTACTTACATGTACTATATTATGTGTAGGTGTTTGGGCAATTGTGGTTGACTGTAATTACGTTAATTAGCATAATTAATATTTGAATTTACGGAAAATCCGTGAAATTACGGCGACAAATACGGAACATTCCACTTTACGGAGTCCGTAAATTTACCTCACCTATTCTATGGCCAATTATGAGAAAAAGCCGGCAACTTTGTCCCCGTAGACGCTTAGGTGTTAAACCCTGACTAAGCTAGCCTGAAATGTCATGTGATCCGTTTTCCATCACCGTTGTCGTCGAATTTCTCCCCAAAACAGGCCAAGGAAATCAGTGGCTTTATATCCAAATTCATCTAAAAGTGCAATTTTCTAAATAAATATAAATACGATTTTCTTTAAAATCTTCTTCATATCGCAAGAGAATAAATAGATTTTACCACATGAGAAAAGGCCTTCAACTTTGTATCCGTAGACGCTTGGGTGCCAAACCCTGACTAAGCTAGCCTGAAATGTCGTGTGATCAGACAGGGTTTTTCCATCACCGTTGCGTCGACTTTCTCCCCAAAACAGGCCAAGGAAATCAGTGTCTTTATATCCAAATTCAATCGAATACTGCATTTTTCTAAAATAAATACAATACGATTTTCTTTGAAATCTGCCATTAACTGAAGAGAATAAATAGATTTCATTACAGTGTTGACCTTTGACAAGTTCTAGACACACATTGTGCTTGGCTCATTACAGTGCATCCTATGGCTTTGGTGTGTGACGTCACCACGACGTGAGTTCTGTTTCCTTATTCGACCACTTCAGTATTGTACGACTTATCATCTGCCAATGCCGGTGGCGATTGGCGCGTTCCAGCCCGTGTACCCGTTGTTTTACTGATAGTATTGACACCAGGTGTAGGGTCGCTAACACCAGCCGTATCATCATTACCATGATCGGTTCCCTCATCAGACACCCTGTTGGTTTTACGTACAAAAAGCTGCACCATGGAGTTCCTGAAGTTTTTATTTTTGAACGTGTAGATGATGGGATTGGCGCAGCTGTTTGTGAAGGCAAGAATAATAAACGCCTGGTGGGTGTCGCTAAAGAAATAAGTTTGAACGGATAAGATGTCGAGGTTGATGAGAAGAAGTGATATCTGGTTTGGTGTCCAACAAACAATGAAGGAGATAATAACAATGAGGACCATGTGGATGATTTTCCGGCGGGTTCGGAGCACCGACTGAGCCGGGCCTCTTTCCTTCGCGTTGTGGTTCGAGCCATGCTGTTGTAGATTACGCGCCTGGGCTCTCAACGCTCTTATCGTCACTGTGTTAGTTACAATCATCACAATTATAGGTATAAAATACTCAACCAGAGCAACACCAATACCCAGGAAAACATTGAATCCTTTCGGGAACTCGATATAGATGCAAACGTTATCCACGATAATGGTGTTGTAGAAGTTAAATGACTTGACGATAAGAGCAAAGAGCCAGATTGCCCAGACGAAACGTCGAGGACGTGACTCGCGAAATATCACCCTGTAACGAACGGGGTGTACGACAGCCATGTAACGCTCAACCGATAGCAGAGTCAATGTGTACACCGACGCCTCTATAGACATCCACTGTATAGCTTTAGTGTGTATAACCCGGCAGTAAATCTCACCCCATGCGTTTTTGGGTACATATGCTGGAACCGGTAGAGGAATGAAAAAAATTGAGCTGATCAAATCGGCGATTGCCAAGGCTAGGATAAGGACATTTGTGGTGTTTTTTCGTTTTCTTTTGCTGGTGTAGACTGCGATGACGAGTGAGTTACCGATGATACCAACAATGCCAACTATCACTTTGCATATGTCCTGCCATTGCCAGCCGGTATATGGTGCAGAAGTTGTTGACATCGTTGTGTTGGTGTCGTTCCTGACCGCTGTGGTCACGTCGACTACTGTGGTCATGCCGAATGGTGTGGTCGCATCAAAAGTTGAGTTCATGTCGAAAGTTTGGTTCATGTGGAATGTTGAGTTCATGTGAAATGTTGAATTCATGTCGAATGTTTTGTTCATATTTATGTTGCTAGTACGGTGTTTGTAATCAACTTCCGATTGGTGCAACTTTCAAAACGGGAAACTAGAAACCAAACACAATCACTGCATTGCCGACGCCATCATGTAACAAAATCCACCGAAAGTTTAGATTCTGCGAAAAAAAACACAATAAACGGTTGTAATTACAGTCACAAAATGTATCACAACTTAACACGGTGTTGTTTTTATTGCTAAACGTTTCGGCACTAATCTCACTCGTTTTCAAATTTTTGTTTAAGACGCCATTTTGAAAGTTATCGCCCCACGCAGTTCCGTCGTTTGCATCGATCCACACACATGATTCGGACACATGCATCCGAATATAAGCTTTGTACCGATGATATGTCCCAGGGAAATTTGTCTCAAGAGATTCTGTCCCCCATAGTGGGAAATAAGCATAAACCGAAGGGGGTGATATACAAAACAGCGCTGTCGGAAGAAGTTTGTGTACGCAGTTCGTCGTGTGGGGGGGGGGGGGCGGCACAGTCGCCTTCCACACCGGGATCAAAACTAAGCCATATGACCGGGGAGCATTTTATACCCGGATTCCTCGTCAAGTTTAAGACAAAATACTTCCATGAAATCCGTGTCAATTATTCATACCCAAGGCGAGCAGCGCTGAAACTATAGCCGTTCGTAATCAGACTAGCTTTGTTTTCCTTTCTCTGTGCTGGGCGCCACTGGTCAACTACAGCGAGTCACTATGAATAACATAACGCAACCGTTGGCTAGCATTAAAAGAAAATAGTCAAATTACACCCGAAGGAATAAAATTGTTTTCACTTTGGTTTACAGTGGGCTTTCTCATAGTCTGCAACGTTTCTTATAATTTGATCAAAATTTCAGGAGACTCAATTATAAAAGGACTAAAGGTGTATACTGTTTCAGCTCACTTTTCTATTTGTATCCTTTTGTCCGCGCAACCTGAGGGTTGAGGTTTTTATATCTAGCAATTATCGTCACATTATCTGTGCAGATCGCGACTGACCGGAGTTGATGGTCTTTTTAAATCCATTTACTGACCCGCTAGGGAGGAATGTAGATTCTGTTATAGCATAAAGACTTGTATTTCCACTTCCCTGCTTATGTTTCACTTTTTAGTTACCTGTTCATGTTTGTTGTGTTGTCATTTAGCCTTCGAAACGTCAGGCCATTAACTATTTTTTGCATTTTTAGCATAAAGACTTGTGACACTATTCTGAAACTGGTGAAAGTAACGGTCAAGGTTTTAAAATGGATTTGAGTCCCGCAAATTGCATTTGAATACCATGTTTAGCTGTTTGTCAATTTCTTCTTTCTAAATTTCAACATGCATGATATGAAGCCGAGAGGGAAAATACTTTGAGAATTGTGCTTTTGATGCAATTTGCCATACAGTCAGAGTTATGCTCTCTAAGAAGATATTTTGCTGTTGAGTCATTGCAGGTTTGAATAATTGAATCAATAATATAGGAGTGAATAACATACACTTATAGGCTATTGCTATGAATTCTTTTAATTTTTAAGATTAAGCAACTACAAATTCATTTGGCCAAGGACCCAATATTGAAGAGAGACTTTTAGTCTAAGATGTGAAAGCTAAAATAATACACAGGACAAAAAAAATGATACAATTGACGGCCAAAGTCTTTACAAATAACAGAAAAGACCAACAAATAAAGTCCATTAGACCGACTCAGTTTTTCCAGACACACAAAAGGTAACAAATATTTATTCAAAGAAATCAAATTTCTGTTCCCTCTAAAAGTCTGCCGTGGATTTGATCACACTGCATCGAACAACTCGTCCTCCAAAATATCCCTTTTACATGATAATAAATGATAATGGGTTATCACAAAATAATACGCACAAACAAATATTTGTTTGTCGGATAAACACACTGAAACAATGTATTTGTTTTTCGGTACCACCTGTGTGTATCTACTTGCCATGTGATTTTGGTCTTCAGAGAACAGTCTTGCTTTATATTCTACTAAACGGCATAGTCAATTTCGTAATTCGCTAATTTTGTCAGCTCTGAAAGGAACTGTCCTGCTTGTTAACTACTATCTTGGGGGAAGGTTGAACATTATTTGTACACATTTATTGAAAATGTACAATGAAGGCCCAACAATGAATCCAAACAGACACATTTAACAGCAGACAAACAAAGAGCACATGACGTACTACGGCTTTCATTAAAGACGCTTAAGATTACACAGACTTGAACAATTATGTTGCCCTATATTTCATACTCAGTTGTCTTTAATTTGGCCTTAGACGTCACCGGTCTATAAAAGGTATGTTTAAGATTGGTTTAGCTGCAATTTACGCAACAGATTATATGGCGAATAAACTTTGCTAAGTTTTGACAGCTTCATGTGTACATTATTCTGTCTGTTATTAGAGCGGCGTTTTTATATCTGACAATAAATAAGATAAAATGGAAGACTATACATTATCTCCCCAATTAAGAATGTTGACCAACTGGTTAATACTCTCTCTCTTTCTATTCTGTTTGTTATAAGATCTGCGTTTGTATATCTAACAGTGAATAAGATGTAAAGATTACATTGTCCGCCCAATTTATAATGTTGACGAACTGGATACTCTCTCTTTCTGACTTTTCAACGATTGGGCGAAGAGGAAATGAATGCAATGTGATATTAGGGCGGGTAAATATTTTACTTAAAACGCATCGTGTGTATAAGACATCATGTGTGTTAAAACCATTGGACCCTTTCGGTAAACAGTATTGTCCAAGGCCCACACTTCGTGTATCACAACTTCTATATCAAATAACAAACCTGTGAAAATTTGGGCTTAATCGGTCATCGGAGTCGGGAGAAAATAACGGGAAAACCCACCCTTGTATCCGCGCGTTTCGCCGTGTCATGACATGTGTTTAAAATAAATCCGTAATTCTCGTTAACGAGAATTGATATTGTTTTACAGTTTTCTCAAAAAGTAAAGCATTTCATGGAATAATATTTCAAGAGAAGTATTTCACCACTACCTTTTGTAAACCCTGTAAGTTATTTGTAAATCTGTTTTTTTTTGTTTCTGTACCGAAAGGGTCCAATGGCTTTAACTCACGGACAAACATACTCGATTTATGTGTTTGTGAATCCACGCTGCCTGATGGGTCAAAACTGACCCGGATTTAAGTGTCACTTTGAAACTTTGAAACAGACGACGGGTCAAACTGAGCTATAAAAGGACCACGAGGCTCCACGGGGGATTCGGGAAATTAAATGAAACATCACAGTGTTTCCTAGAACAGAATCTGTGATGGGATGGTTCTATAATGTATGCCCATCATAATCAGTAAGCTAACTGTGAGACTAAACAATGTTTGTTTTATCCTGACCAATATATAATACAACGTTTCATACCCTCTAAAGGCAGTGGACACTATTGGTGATTACTCAAAATAATTACAAGCATAAAACCTCACTTGGTAACGAGTAATGGCATAAAACACTGTGAGAAACGGCTCCCTCTGAAGTGACATCGTTTTTGAGAAAGAAGTAACTTTCCACGAATTTGATTTCGAGACCTCAGATTTAGAGTTTGAGGTCTCGAAATCAACCATACTTATAAACGCACACAACTTTGTGTGACAAGGGTGTTTTTCTTTCATTTTTATCTCGCAACCTTGATGACCGATTGAGCTCAAATTTTCATGGTTTGTTATTTTATGCATATGTTGAGATACACCAATTGTGTAGACTAGTCTTTGACAGTTACCAATAGTGTCCAGTGTCTTTAAACTAATAGAATCTTAGATTTTTTAGCAGATGCAACATTGGGAGTATTCTACAGTTTAATCCTCATGGAGACCACAGCATATACTGAAAGGTCGATAAGTTTGCAGGCTGTCATGAGAAAAAACAATCGTACCAACAATATTTGATTATTTTTGTTCACTATACCGTAATTTTAAGATTGCAGTTTTCAACGAAAACGAACAGGAAGCAATTTTATATCATAACGCAGGATATAAAAACAAGGCTTTACTACATTGTCATTTCAGAAAACAAATTGAGTTTATCAATTATTTCTGACCTTGCTTAACCGGGGAAAGAAAACTGCCCATTGAAGAGAAAAAAAATAAAGAACAGTTTATTCTTCTTGATACATTTTTTGTTGACAAACCAACTGCCAAAAAGGCATATTGAATATTAATTTTTCATGGATGACTTATAAAACAACGATGTCTTTACGAATGCCTTGGTGGACATTGACTTTGTTTTGCCATGCCTTGAAGAAAATTAATTTCTGCTGGCCGCAGCTAGGCTAAACTTGCAACGATGAAATTGTATTTAACCAGTCAATGTGATTAAACAAAATGAATAATAATAATAATTCATAATACCGTAAAGGAAGGTTGCATAAATACCAGTGTCCTGTCATTTGACAACTTATCTCAATTTACTAGTCCTAACCGAGGGTTAAACAAACTGAAAGCAATCCCACAGTCTTCAACATGGTCTAGATATTGTATCTTACCATTCAAGGGGTGGACCGACCGTCGATTTCACAAAGAGTTAGGACTCGTCTTTTCTCGAGTTAGGAAGAGTAACTCGTCTTAACTTAGGATTAATCTTAAGGTCTGCATGCTACAGTGCAGGGTTGTGACTCGTCCTAAGTCCTAAGATTAGTCTTAAGTTAGGAAGAGTTTTGTGAAATCGACGGCAGGACTATATTGTTGCTACATGGCAGACTTAGACTCGTTTGTGTACGAGACAATGGGGAAAACCATTGAGACAGCGGACTAGTCTATGTTGGAAAAAAATCCAGCGGGTAAACCCTGGCCAAGCAAACTTAAGTATAATCCTCAAACTTTGTTTTAGAATGGGATTTTAACTACATTCGTAGGCCTTATCAATTAAGTTGTGCCCCGGCAAAGTTGTAATTTGTAATTTCAAATGATTGAGTGGAAATAAATTGAACTACGAACTATATATGAGTAAAGAATAAGCTTATTTAGCAAGCCGCTTACTGCCAGCTAACACACTAAATGTGTTTAATGTCTAACCGTCATTAGATTTTAGTTCAAATGTCTATATCACAAACCAGATGTATCTATTTCATACTCTGAACAAAAGACAAATGGATGAAGCGAAAAAGAAGAAATAAAAATAAAAGCTGGGATTCAAGATTTCGAAGCTTTACCAAACGTCTTGATACCTCAAAATAACAATTTTGTGGGAAGTATATTTTGACCTTTGGATGTATTAAATAATTATGGTTGAAGAACTAAAGGGTTTCGCAAACCCTGAAATAATAAGTAGCATGAGTTCATACAGAACACAAAAATAAACAAATGTGGCAGAATCTCCGAGGAGTTCCTTTTGGACCTCAACAACGACGCTCCAGACAAGATAGTTCATTATTAAATAAATCTCATAGACAATCTTACGGTTCCCAATAGAGTGTCGGAATAAACATCGTAAGCCCTTCATGCAATATGAAAACATGCTTGATCAACTTGCGCCTGACTGATTATTCCTTTAGGCTATATATTGTGATATATATATATATATTACACTGCCTAAATAAGTGTTCTTATGTATTGTGACCCATCTACAAGGTTACTACATAGTCTGAATTTGATTTATTTACCACAGATCCATTGTGCGTCCATCTTATTTTTCTGTCAATGCACGCACACAAGTAGAAGGTTCAAAAACAACAGCTTTATAACAGTATGGAGTATACATGTACTTGTTTTGTGACATGGCATTGGATTGACATACGGGTGGAGCGGGCGAACGAGCAAACGGGTGAAAGTCAACGACTAAAAGAGGGGGAGCAGACGTAAAGAGAAAAAAAACCTATTAGGGCAGGTCAGTTATCAAATTAAGGTGCTGTAGAGACGCACGAGAGAACCTTACACAGTTAAAAAAAAAGAGGTAAATAGCCGTTTTAATACAAGGAGCAATTCCAAACAGCAATATTTTAAGTGATTAGAAGGCAAAGTGCCACTTAATAAAAAATATGACGGAACTTGGTAAGTTGTAGGCCTATAAATTTCCTTCTGCGCCCCCCCCCCAAAAAAACCAAAAAAACAAAAAACCTTTTCTTATTTTTGTTCTAATGATTGTGCAGTCTCCAATGTCACTCAAAACGCATCACTCATTGAATAATAACAATAAATCAACTTCGACCGTGAATGGGCTGCGGACTGACTCTTGACATACTTTTAAATTCCTTCATTCTAAACACAGGGATTCATTTAAACAACACACAGTTCCCACGGCAACACTTTCCCAAAACGCATCCTATTGTTATCTATTGAAGTTACGTGTGAAAACCATTGCCGATCTCAAGTACGGTACTAACGGCCTTGAGTTGGAGTCTACACAAAACGTCATCGGCATTGTAATTGTATATGCATCGTGCGGCCAACGCCATACTCCTTAGCCTTCTTTCAAGGTGTCAATGTCACCCGACAGTCATGACCATGTAATTGATTCATGTTCTTTCCATGTAATGGATTTATTAATACAGACCGACTGAATATAATAAAGACGGCGAAGTTGTAAATTAGAGTCCAGCGTACTCTATCATCAATTATGATTAAAGGGCCCTACCGTCGATTTCACCAAACTCTTCCTAACTTGTATGGGATTAATCTTAGGACGAGTCAAGTTCCGTAACGATAGACGTTAGGACGCATTGTACCCATCCTAAATTAGGACGAGTTCCTCGATCGTCCTAGCGTTTCGTGAAATCGACGGCTGGACACATTTTTGTAATTGTGAAAGACCAGTATTCTCACTTGGTGTTTCCTATCATATTTTATGCATATATAACAACCTGTGAAAATTTGGGCTCAATTGGTCAGCGAAGTTGCAAGAGAATAATGAAAAACACACACACCCATAATGCGCAATGTGCTTTCATAATGCACAACAAAAGGTTTCAGCTGAAGTCTTTAGTATTTGAGTGAGAAATTACTTCTTTCTCAAATGCTACATTCTTTCAGAGGTAGCCGTTTCTTACAATGTTTTAAACTATCAACAGCTCCCATTTGCTCTTCACCAAGTAAGTTGTTATGCTAACAATAATTTGAGTAATAACCAACATCTAACCAGTGTCTTTAACACAGACCGACTCAATCTAATAAAGACGATGATATGCAACATAGAGTCAAGCGCCACATCGTACACTCCCATCAATTATGATTAAACAAATTATAAAGACGATGTGTAATAGACATCGTACACATCTTCAATATCCAACTTTCCTTGTGCGTAGCAGACGTTTCAGCACTTATTACATTAAATAAACGTACACAGAGGCATCTTAAGCTAATATGAATCAAGGCATGTCTAGAAAACAAAGCAATTAGACTGAACCCGAGAGAAAATCCATCCAAAGAAACAGGAGACCTCTTACCCTTAAAAAAAAAAAGGAAAAAGAAACATCAAAGCTTGATTGAAAATTATTACTCCATCAATATCAGTTTTATTATGGTTGTGAAACCAGGGGCACTCAGAAAAGCGATCTTAATCACTGTACTACTAGCCAAGAACCCAATGGAGAGAAGAAGTTGGTTTCAGTCTTATTTGTGGGAGAAATACCCCAGAGAATTATTCAAGGGGAAACCCATCCTCGCGCATAGTTAGACAGGGACATCAAAAAAGAAATTCGAAAAAAAATAAACACAGGAAAATCAAGAATATTATAATAACCAAAGGCTTAGAGCAGGATGCTATTAGATGCACTTTTAAAGCCAACTTGAGCACCTAAAAGACTAATGACGATTTTTTATTTCTATTAAAACGTGAATGACTACGAATCAATGTTATACCCAAGAACCAAATGGAGAGAAGACCAGATGTGATAGATGTGGGAGAAAATCCAAGAGAATTGTTCCAGGGGAACACCAAGCAGTAAGATAGGTACATCAAAAAGAATCGTAAACGAAACTTGCTTTAAAAACCAAAGGCGCCGAGCAAGCTGAAAAAGATGCAATTTCAAAGCCAACTTGAACACCTAAGACTTGTGCAGATTGTTTCTTCCTATTAAATGGAGAAAACCCCATCCCCCAGGGAATTGATCTAGGGGGAAAACCAACGCAGTAAGGTAGGAAAATAAAAAAGAATCGTAAACGAAGATTGGTTTAATAACCAAAGGCTCCAAGTAGGATATTTAAAGCCCACTTGAACACCAACAGACATATTGTTTCTTCCCATTTAAATGTAAATTTTACGAATCAATATCGACGTATCCTAAGCTGGGAAAATTGCAAAGACGTTTATCCAATAAAATTGTTAAGCTTGGAAACTATTCACGCTTTAAAGTTTTTACCGAGGAATAAAATCCACACGAAAAAATTGCTTTTTAAAATCTTCGTGCGATATGTGAATAAAAGTATACGAACAGAACAAGACACATTATAATAGACACACAGACAGACTGACTTAAGCCTATGATCGGTTTACCGTACGAATCAATTTTCTTCGAATTTAAGTGAACACCAATTTATCAATTTGTGCAAGACGCTTGAAACTAAAACAAAGATAAAATAAAAACACCTGTAAAAAATCATTGACAAGCGGTCACTCGAGTGTTCTCCTAATGAATAAATACGTTTAAATTTACTCAATAATGAAATGTGAAAGGTGTCCTGTCACATGTTGAACTAAATATAAAATATTTCATTTAAAACAAATTTTATGACAGATAATAACTTCACCTGTGTGTTCATAGCCCCTACAAAATAACTGCAGATCACAAGTCCATACCACAAGATGTTTTGGGGGGCTCAATTGGTCATCGACTTTGAAAGAGAATAGTGAAAGAAAAAACACCCTTGCATTGCACGTTTTTGTGCGTACAGTATGCAAAGGCCTAACAAAAGTTTTATAGCTGAAGTATTTTTTTTTATTTGAGTGAGAAATTACCTCTTTTCTTTAAAACTACGTTACTTCAGAGTGTGCCGTTTCTTACAATGTTTTATACTGTCAACAGCTCTCCATTAATCGATACAAAGTAAATTTTATGATGTTAAATATTTCGAGTAATAACGAATAGAGCCATGTGCCTTTAATTGAACATCGAACTGACTGTTCCAAGTATACATTAGAAGTTGAAGGTAAGATATCAAGTCACGGCAGACGGTAAAAGCCTGACCTACTTTGAGCATTCATCTGGTGATCGTTTTATGACAACAAAAGGAAATTATTCCAGCGATAAATTGCTGCAAAGGTCCTACTTAAAGCTTCCTATTATATATAACTATCTAAATCATTGTGAACTTTTATTTGTTTTCATATCCTAAGTTATGTATTACTGTAAACTACTCATAATTTGAATATAATTAACACATTTTGTTAAATGTGTAAATGTACATGTAGGGCAGCAATAAAATAAATGTGTGCAAATACAAGGTCTCATATTAAAATATAAAGACCCTTTTCGAAACCACGGCTTCGGCTTTGGATTCGGCTTCAGGCTCCGTGCTCTCGCCTGAAGCCCTGAGCACCTACGAAAAGCACGTGCAACTGCGGGCCAAGCTAGCTTGAGTCGATTCTGGAGCCGAAGCCGTGGATTCGAAAAGGGTCACTATCCATGGCCCAGTTCCCATGAAAAAAAAAGAGGAAAAGAGAAAACCGGTCAAGAAAAAAAAGGGATATTCTTATATTTTTGTACACAGAAAGTGAGGGGGAAAAAAGCGGATAACCAAAACCCCAAAAGAGGAAATCAGCTGAAATCAAGAAGTCTCATGTCATATCTGCTGAAGGGGGACAACATGTCGACATCTGAACAACATTTTAAAACCGATTCACGGAATGTGATTATTGATGTTTTTTGATGAGCAGTACATTAGTGAGGTGAAACAAACCCATTAAACAATCGACATTTGCTTTAAGGGTACTGAACACCTTTGGTAGTTGTCAAAGCCTAATCGTCTTACTTCATGTATCTCAACATATGCATAAAACAACAAACCTGTGACAATTTAAACTCAATTGGTCGTCGAAGTTGCGAGAGAATATTGGAAGAAAAACACCCGCGTTACACTGTACTTGTGTGCTTTCAGATATCAAGCAGCTGAGGTCTCGAATTCAGTTCAAATTTTTTTTTTAATAAATAAATTACTTCTTTTCTCAAAAAACTACATGACTTCAAGAACTGATCTTAAAGAGAGCATATTTTCGAGCGCCAATTTTGCTGCAATTTCCCGAGTTTACATTGAGCGCACTTCCGTCAGCTTCTGCGAAAACACTGAAAGTCAATTAGAGCACAATATTTCAACGAATAGTTGAAGCTAAACGTTCTTTGTATAGCTTTTGCTCGACTAAGTGAAAATAAAAACAAGGGTGCAGCATTTTTGAGCGCCGTTTTTCCTCCATTAATATTGAGCGATTTGGGTCAGCTTTGATGAAAAAATTGAAAGCCAAATAAAAGAAGATGTAGGTATACTGTCCAAATCGTTCTTTGTATAGTTTTGGCTCAACTTATTGATCAAACATAGAGAGGCAATTTTGTGCGCCTTTTTTTCTCTTTCCTGAATTGACATTGCACAAAACTCCGTCAGTTTTAAGAAAACACTGAAAGCCATAATATTTATTTATAAAACGTATAAAAACAGAACGACAATTCTTTCGACAAAAGTTAACAAAAGTAAATCAGTTATTGTAGTTAGTACAAGAGCGCTGGGAAAAGGTCCGTTTAAAAATTTGCAAACGAAAACAACGTTTATAAATGGCCATAAGTGCCTATACGGAATAAATGTGCCACGAACAAAGAAAAAGAAAAAAAGAAGAAGATGAAAAAGGAAAAACTTTAACTTCGCCACGAAAATCATTACATCTAAAAATATAAAATAATGCCGTTGGCATTATTGATTTCGCAGAAGAAAAAAAATATCAAGCAGCAAAGTGGTTGCACCTATCGCTGTAGGGGATTCATCAAGTCATCAAAAAAAAAGACCAGCTGCTAAACCTTAAAGCTTGTTTTCCAAAAAATCCCCCAGTGAACCTTGCTATAATTTAAGGAAATTTAACTGAGCGATTTATATCAAGTTTTTAAAGGGATTGTTACCTTTTTATATATGTGAAAATGTTGTCAAGACATAAATCCCTACTGACTGTGAATGAAACTCTATGTAATGTAATTTACCTGCAGAAGTTTCAGCTACATTAGTCGTTAGGTTTTTTGAAAACAAAGGTGAAAATAACAGGACTGGAGTCGCGTAAATCCGTTGTACGTGGTAACCGAGACGAACATTATTTTTGTGAGATTGTTTTACAAATTTCTCAAAGACTGCAGCACCTCAGCAAGTAATATTTTAAGGGAAGTTTTCTACCATCAATGTCTTTAAACTGTGTAACTTTAATGTAAATATGTTGACGTTGGTATTTTGTGTCGTATAAAAAGTACCCAAACCCCTTTTCATACTGCCACCATCTTCGTGATGTTCCCTGTGTACCCAACAACAGTAATATATGCTAATACTCACCAAACAAAACGGAACCAGACTATTGCCCGTTCAACCTCAGTTTGGTTACATTGGTTTGAATGGGAGGAAGTCAAGATATCCGTAAACGGATGATAAAGGTTTATAAAAGAAGGGTGTATGTCATCTTATTACAACTTATTGTATGTACTTTAATTTTTAATGATACAAAAAGATATAAAAAATCTCCCGAATAATCAAGACATCTCGTACGTCCACCATTTCTCAAAAAGGCCAATACCTCCATCACTGTTTTCCATTATTGCAAGAAAGAATTATCAACACAAAATGTTCAGACAAATGCAAGAGTGAATTCTTCGACTAAAAAAATTGACATTCAACAAAAAGAATATCACACATCGCTAAATCTGTTAAATCCCAAGTTAGCAACCTCTCACACATTCGAAGGTTTTTGTCTCGTGAGGCAACAGAGTAGGCTTTTCGCTCTCTCATGACGTCACGACTTGTGCAATCTCTCATGACGTCACGACAAAGTGCAATGCCATATACAGCAACATCAGGGCCACTTCATAGAGCTGCTTAAGCAGAAAAAACTGCTTAAAAATCCCTGCTTAGCCACAATAAACATGATACCAGTCACAGATTGTACAAGTGAAATGGTATTTAATTGTGCTGGTAACCATATTCTAGTTTAGGACAAGTTTGTTTTGCTGAGCTTCTTTTAGTGCTTAAGCAGCTCTATGAAATTGGGACCTAAATATAAAATCAAGCATATTTTTATAAAAATATTCCAAATTCCATTTCCCCGATTATAATAACCCCCTAACCAAAGGATCAACACATATCTCTCCAATCAAAAAGGCTCTGGCTCCCGGTAAGAAAAAATGCATCAATTTCAAAATCCTCATTCATGTGTATCAATCTCTTCGGGGCACAGCACCAACATACATCCAGAGCCTATCTTCACCTTCTTTGGCCGGTTATCTGCCGTCAAACTTCCTTCTAACACTCTCCTCATGGGGAACATTATCCTTTTGACACACTCGCCCAGCACTATACAATGACCTTCTTCACAATCTATCCATAACCACATTTAAAAAAAACATTACCACATTTAAAGGAACACGTTGCCTTGGATCGGACGAGTTGGTATATAAAAAAGCGTTTATAACCGTTTGTTATAAAATGCATGCGGTTGGAAAGATGATGTTTTAAAAGTAGAATACAATGATCCACACAATCTTGCTTCGAAATTGCGTGGTTTTCATTTTACTTTGCGAACTAATATAAGACGGTCGGCCATTTATGGGAGTCAAAAATTGGACTCGCATAAATGGCCGACCGTGTTAGTTCGTAACAAACGGTTACACACGCTTTTCAAAGACCAACTCGACCGATCCAAGGCAACGTTTACGTTTAAATATTCATCTGTATTGTATTTACATCTCTCCTGCGCCAGCAGCCGATTTCACGAAACGCTAGAATTAAGCCCATCGCGAGTTAGGACAAGTTATGCATGTAAACATTTATTTTTACGGAATTTAACTCGTCCATAAGAGTAATCCTAGTTTGATTATTTAAATCGACGGCAGGTCTGTTTCAAAACAGACTCGGCGCATATAAGTGTATTTGCAAACCAGTGATTTTCAACGAATATAAGACAGTACTCACATAAGACACCCTTAACCATTGTAATAACATACATTTATTGAGCGCTTTGCCAAGGGATTCAAAGCACCGTTATTAAAACATGAAATCAAAACGAATGGGCTTCGAGAAAGCACGGCGTCCCATGGTACTACAGTGGGAGGGGTGAATAAACTGGACTCGGAGCGCTGGAGCGCCGGAGTGCCGGAGCGGGTTGCCGGAGGTCAGGAACCTCAGAGTGATATCGTGCGTACCATAAGCCTTTTTGAAATGCTGGCGGACACTTATGGAGTTGACTGTTTGATTGTGGTACATCCCTTTTATCCAATCCATAGTTTGTGATATTATAGTCTGAATAATTTATTTTCACATAGTTACAGGGTGTTGTCTGGGCCTATGCCACTTCTTGGAAAACAGTTATAAACTGTATATTATCTGTAGATTGTTGTACACGACAGTATAGATATTGTTTTTCATATTCTCGTTTTGAATAATTAATTCAAATTGTCAAAATGTCAGAACAGATCTGTCAGACGCAATGCACGTCCAATTAGCTTTATACGGAATACTGAGCCAATGCCATATAGTGTCTGCACTATTTGATAGGGCAGACACGGAAATTTTTTCAATATGATTTTGCCAATTTACTTTAAGTATCTCGCAAACTGTCCTCAATAATATATTAAAGGCACTGGACACCTTTGGTAATTGTCAAAGACCAGTCTTGTCACTCGGTGTATCTCGGTGTATCTCAACAAATGCATAAAATAACAAACCTGTGAAAATTTTAGCTCAATCAGTCGTCGAAGTTGCGAGATAATAATGGAAAAAATACCCTTGTCACACGAAGTTGTGTATTTTTTAGATGCTTGATTTCGAGACCTCAAATTCTAAATCTGAGGTCTCGAAATCAAATTCGTTGAAAATTACTTCTTTCTCGAAAACTACATTACTTCAGAGGGAGCCGTTTCTCACGATGTTTTAAAACCATCAACCTCCCCCCATTACTCGTCACACAGAAAGGTTTTATGCTAACAATTATTTTGAGTAATTACCAATAGTGTCCACTGCCTTTAAAGCAAAGTCTGGTTATGTAGTGACTAGTGGAATCAATTTGGGGAAACGTCCTTTTGGACTTCCTCACTATCCCTATATTTATATAACTTTCTCCCCTTCTTCATTTGTCCCCCTGACACAAAACCCCACTCCGTACAACGCCATTTTAGAAAGGAAAGCAAGACACGTGGAAGAGGGGAACTACATATAATGTCATTTTTCACCCCAAATTAAATTAGAATCTCATATATCAGTCTAGTCTGTACACTTCACTCCTAACAGAAACGCAAATATGGAATTAGAGAAGAACGGTAAAAGGAAATTCATTGAATTAAGAAGTCCATCTATTAAAGACATTTCAGTCATTGGATGACAAATCTTGTCATTGACTGATAAGCAATTATTACAATTTCACGTTGATTAATTATTAACTTTTGTTTTATTAATTTAGTGTTGTTCCTCGTGGTTAATAGGCAGGATTGTCTACATCTATTAAACATCGGTTCTTTCAATATTAAAACGAAAAACGTGTGTTTTTCCTTTTCAAGGTAATGGCTCTGGAAATTAAAGGCAATACAAACAACGTTGTTGTAAGAATACTGCAGTTTTGTGTGGTATAATGCAATTTGAGAAACATTTCACTCCGAAGTGAACTGTGGTAATATGGAAAAATATATTTCATTTTTGTCTCTCAAAAAATTAATATGAAAAGCGATACCATTGTAACGCTTACATCAGATGAATTACAAATAATGAATGTTTATGAGTGCAATTGTATACAACTACATGTACAGGGTTATAACAAAATAACGAAGTAGAGAAAGTACACTTAGCCGTTAATAGTTAAAGGAAAGGTACAATTTAAACACTTAGTCAATGTTACAATATTCGCTCTGCTGCAATAACATGGCTAATGATCTTCCGTTTTTAGGATTCGCAAACAATTTATGTATGATTTAAACTTTCTGACTGGCTCCCTGTTTCTTCAGGTGTACCCCAGGGGTCCATCATCGGCCCACTGTTAGTTGTTTTTACGCCAACCATTGACAGCTTTACGTGTCCCACTAAAAAAACATTCTCAAAATAGACACAGGACTTGAATCAGCAGATTTCAAGTCAGCAATGGGGGACAGAAAGGCTTCGGGAACCATTGTGATTCGAGGACATCACTCGACTTAAAGCAACGTGTCCCATCAAAACTTAATCCAGTATTGTCGAGATTAGTCTATTCAGAAAAAAAGAAACATTTCCCCAAGCCCAATCTTCCAGCTCTCTGATGGGAATATCTTACTGTGTATGGAGTCCATAAAACTAATAGGGATGTTATTTTCAAAGCAATTTGTCTTGGGGATCGCAAGGTAGATGACTTCAAATGTAGCCGGGTGATTAACCTCATTCGTCTTGTCTCGAGGGATGCATCTAAGGAAGTTGCTTTATTCTCTTACTCATGCTCTATATCATTGGAATAGTCTTCCTGTATTCGCAATGCTAGTTCTTTACACTGTTTCAAGTCTCTGTTTAACCATTTAGCCACTGGACCGCCCAGCCGCCTATCGATATACTGTATGTGGTAGGAGGAAACCTTGCTAGCTTGTGTTTGTAGAAAAAAAGGAACAGAATCCTCGATAGTCATTATTAAGCTAATGAAGCTAATGATGGTGAAATAATTTCGCTCTTACCCCAACAAAACGCTCATTTAACACAAAGGAAACTGTATTTATTCATCATTCATGATAATATTGTCGAAAACTCACGCCTTCGCATTTAATCAGTATAATCATTGAGTCAGATAAAAGCCTTGAAAAGCTAATGTGTCCAGTTTATCCTTACAAACAAATAGTCGCCATAAAAATTACCGTAGCCGTTTAACGAGAGACATTTATTGTTCTCATGCGAACTTGTACTTTTATACAAATATCAAGGTTCAAATTGTGCATAACAATTAAGCTGTGGCTATCTTTTAAAATTTGAACTACGATTCCAGTAATTAACTGCAAGAATCTTGAAGTATTAGTTTTCAGCAAACTCGGGCGGTGCAGGGACTAGACGGTTAAAAACTGATTTGTTTGAAGCTGCTTATTTGTAATCTGCTTACTTGTAATCTATCTTTCACTCTGTGTATATTTAATTGTTATGCACTAAAGTAAGAGGCTATTGCATTAAGCGCTATGTCTTTATTACATCGGTGTATATGGGTATAACACAAATTAATATTCTTTACCCCGATGCAAGTTTCCATCTGATAAAGTTTATTTTATTGTAATTATGCACATTCAAGACTCGGGCCATCACACTCTACGATTACGGCTCTCTAGCTTGTGGATGTACAGTCTCAAAAAAAAAAGATTTTTTTTCGAATCAGTCCAATGGAAGGCAACAAGAATGAATCTACAATAAACGTATAAAGAACAGTCAATGAAGACAATCGGAAATTACTTTGACTGTTTTCTTTGAAAAGCAGAAGACAATGATCTATCTATAATTTTTGACTACCAAAAGCATTCAATTTATGTATTGTGTTTTTAAATGTTTTTAAAGTCAATTCTCGACACTCTGATTGGCTTATACTTGTCATCATGTTAAACCAAGGGTTGATGACTTTAGGTATTGTAGTTCGGTTTAAATAGATTCCCTAAAATGTTTTCTGAGCTTGCGACGAGAACGACTTTAATGACGTAGCTTTCTTAAATATATTTATAATCTTTTTGTATGATCAGTCGAAAGCTAAATAAAATGATATTGTAGAACTTTATTTTTAAAGAATTTATCAATAGCTATACTCCTTGGACATGTCTTCAGAATAAGTAAAAACAACCCAGTTAAATATACATTTCTTAATAAAATAAAATAAAAGCTTTTGAAATAGGAAACGAAACACAAGCGCTATACAAACCGTTTTATAAGCCACGTGAACAAAATGTTCACTATCAACTTCATGGTTTCATTGTGTGGTAACGAAGTTTAAACAACGACGCCAGACAAGCAATTTAGCAGAACAAATGACCTCATCACGTTGACAGATTTTTTTCACATTGTATAGACACCATTAAGAGCTAGACGAAATTGAGTCGTGGGTGCTATTACTTCAACACGATCTCCTTAGGAGCTTCATTTAGAAATTGAAAGAGAATACAAATTAAGGTTTCCTAAATGCTCACTTAATACCTAAAATGACGCTAGTCTGCATGCTATAATGACGAATATTAAATATCCTTGTAGACATTAATGGTTCGTGACGGTATTAAAAATAATTTGATGGACGTTTTGGAAGCGTTTCGTAACTTCTTAATTTCCAGCAAAGCACAAAATTATAATTTAAGGTGGGTGGTTTATGGGCTTTTCAAGTTTCTCGTAAGCACTTAGAAATTAATGTATGTTTGGTTTGCTGAACCAGCAGGTGTGTATCTACTTGCTATAGGTAGATTTTGTTCTTAGTGAATTGTCTTGCTTTATTCTACTACCGCGGAGTAGTTTTAGCAGATGTTCGGGAGACTTCTCAGAAAAGAAATGTCCTGATTTTAACTACTATACCCGGGCGGAAGGGAGACAATTGGCTGGACTACTAATAGTCATTAAAGACACTGGACACTATTGGTAATTGTCAAAGACTAGGCTTCACAGTTGGTGTATCTCAACATATGCATGAAATAACTAACCTGTGAAAATTTAAGCTCAATCGGTCATCGAACTTGCGAGATAATAATGAAAGAGAAAAAAACACCCTTGTCACACGAAGTTGTGTGCGTCTAGATGGTTGATTTCGAGACCTCAAGTTCTAAACCTGAGGTGTCGAAATCAAATTCGTGGAAAATTAATTCTTTCTGGAAAACTATGGCACTTCAGAGGTCACCGTTTCTCACAATGTGTTATACTATATCAACCTCTCCCCATTACTCGTCAGCAAGGTCTTAGGGTGTAATAATTTTGTTGAGTAACTACCAATAGTGTCCACTGCCTTTAAGCTTATAGGATCGTAACTGCACTACCGCGGTGTCAGTTCTTGAATTGGTATCCACGTTTCGACTAGCTTGCTCTAGTCTTCGTTAGACTTGGACATTGTATTTTATGTTCTAAGATATACAGAAAAAGTGTTTAATCATGTATTCATCAGTGTACAGTGTGTAAATAGCACATGCAGCCTGAAAATATATCACTTCATTGACAACAACGTTCAACAAAAACAACAATCCAGGTATTAATTTGTCATTTTTAATTTATTGAAACGGAAGCGTATGCACGATTTTAAAAAGTCCTCTTATCTTGTATACGTACAGGATAAGTCCGTATTATGTACGTATTGTGTACGTACACGTGTACGACAGAGTTTTATTAATATTTTTATTCATGTGGTAGAAATACGTTTCTGTAGAAAACAATAAATGTAATAAATTAAAAATTTGATTTTGGGGGTTGAACAAAGAAAATTTACGAGTGAGATTCGAACCAACGACCACCCGGATTAACGTGCCGGCACTACCAATTGAGTTATCAAGCCCTTTGTATAATGTTGGCAGACTTCCTATTTTGTCGATATCTTTGATGGAAATTTCTCAGTGTCGAGTTACGAAACGATTTACGTTTCATTTCATTGATTAAAATGAAATTCATGGAGTTCAATAAGTACAATTAATGTGATACATAATAAATACCTTATGTGTCAAGTTACGAAACAATTCACATTTCACGTAATTGAAATAAAGTTAATAAAAAAACGCTATCGCCTCAACATGTTTTTTTCTTTTCTAGACTTGACGGCAGACATATGGAATTGCCTTTGACTACCTCAATCTTGAGTTAAAAGCACTGAACACCAATTGTAAATGTCAAAGACCAGTCTTCTCACTTGGTGTATCCTAACACACGCATAACATAACAAATCTGTGAAATATTTTACTCAAATTGGTCATCGAATGTGCAAGAGAATATTTAAAGAAAATACACCCTTGTTGTATTACTTTGTTTGTATTCAGCATAATAAGAGGCTTCAGCTGAAGTCTTTAATTATTGGAGTGAGAAATTACTTTTCTCAAAAACTATGTCACCTCAGAGGGAACCGTTTCTCAAAAAGTCTTATACTATCAACAGCTCTCCATTGCTTGTTATCAAGTAAGTTTTTATGCTAATAATTATTGAGTAATTACCAAAGGTGTCCATTGCCTTTAACACTAAAACACCGGTCTTCCCAACAGATGAATAAATAAATAATTTGTTTTTACAATTAACGTAAAATACATTTAGTCTTACCTGTGAAATAACGGTCATAATTTTCTCAAAATGAAGTTGAAAACACTAGGAACCCACCATGACTACGTCATCAAAAGCATCCCATGCCAAAATGTTGAGACAAATCTTACATCCACTTTAAAACAGAATAAAAACTTCCGAGTGCTGTGATGAACGGCACAAAGCAGCGAGACTAAACCACGAGAAAAACTACGAGACTAAACCTACCAGAAGCGAGAGATCAGGAAATGATTGCGCCGTTAAAACCACCTAATAAGCCGGGAGGTTTTCATCACTTACTTGCCACCGTGGATTAATGTTGGAACTGTCTCCGATCGCAGTTTGGAAGTGGTATTTGAACCTGATGCCATCCAAGGTGCCTGTTCTCAGCGCACTTGACGGAGTGCATGACATCAGGTAACCACCTTTAATCAGACACGACCACTCGAAACCACTACTCAAGCTGTAGCCATAGATACCGTTATCACGTGACTGCATCTTACTCCCAGCAACCAATCAGGAGAGCGGAACGAAACAGCGTTATGCTAGGCATGCACCAACAAGACGTGAAAAAAAAAAAAAAAAAAAAAAAAGCACGGACACGCAAAAAAAAACCGGAACAGGGATGTTATTTCGTACTATGGCAAGTTAGTGTTTCAAATAAGGCAGAAAATTTGAAGTGGCTTACGACGAAATAAAATAGAAGGTCTCGAAATCAAGCATCTGAAAGCACTCAACTTGTGTGACAAGGGTGTTTTTTCTTCCATTACCATCTCACTACTTCGACGACCAAATGAGTTAAGTTTTCACAGGTTTGTTTGTGCATTATGTTGAGATACACCAAGTGAGAAAACTTGTCTTTGACAATTACCTAAGGTCTGTAAATCTCGTCTAAGTTTAATACCTGAGTGCATTTCCTCAGCGATTGTTATACTGACGTTTTGACCCTAGAGAGTATATCTGGAATTTTTATATTTCATATAGCCTGCGATATTCCGGTCGCTATGGTCGAAACATCATGCCGTTAAAAATGTTCTCTTCATTTTAAACCATAGGTCATTTTGGTTTATAAGTTGGTTACAACAGTTAATTCTATTTTCTTAGATTATTGTACGGGTGCATTTTTTCCCCTGGTGGCGGGAATTTTATTAAAGTTTCTTAAATGTACAAAGCTACACAAAATACTGGTAAAACCAACTACTTATAGAACGATGCGAAAATAGAATTGGCAGATGGCACACAAGCAGTTAATGTACTGGTGTTTTCTTTTTTACCTAAACAGTATTGACATGACATTGGCAAGATTGCGTGTATGGTGATATTTTATTGACAGTCCTGCATAATGCATTACCGCACCTCGCTTGAGTGTCTTAGATACATATCTCAGTAGTTTCTTTAAAACAGTATAAGACGACAGGTGATTCTAACAACAGATAAAATCCGGGCCGGAGGTGGATTTGACCGATCTCAAAACATGACTTGTTGGACAGAAACTGCTCTCATCTTTTCCGCTTCTGACGAGACTTTCTGAAGTATAAGACCGTATCAAAGAACCATTGTTTGTGGACCAGTGACGAAGTAGGTCGACTTAAAGCACGCTAATCTAATCGTATGGAAATGGATAATTGTCATAATATGGTAGAGGAGGATCGAATATTACAAAAATACTTTTAAAGTTTCAGCTTACAGCTTTTAAAACGCCACTTAGTTAATCTGCTTAGTCGACCGCAATGGGGCGGTATATCACCCTGACGTTTATTGCAAATTGACTGCATTGAATGATAGGTCTAATCAAAGAGCAGGAAGCGTCGGGAAGTGAGGGTATTATGTTGCATACGATAGGGACATAAGCACCACACTAAATTGAAGTTGTTTAGAAGAAAACATCACATAATGACAAATCACTTTCTATCAAACTTCTTAACGATTTGACCGTGAAAATAATTGGAAAACAGAGTCACTAATAAATTGTACACTAAAGCGAGTTATTGTAGAGAGTTATTGTCTTGTTTTATGATGAGAAAGATAGTTGTGCCCACGGCAGCCACAGATAACAATTAAATATCAC
Organism: Asterias amurensis; assembly: GCF_032118995.1. Classification (NCBI taxonomy): domain Eukaryota; kingdom Metazoa; phylum Echinodermata; class Asteroidea; order Forcipulatida; family Asteriidae; genus Asterias; species Asterias amurensis. The sequence continues at coordinate 16,499,716 of NC_092663.1, forward strand.
AGGGATAACTTGTGTGGGAAATCTTAAAGTTTATGGGCGAGTTTGTTTTTCATGAACAAATTTAATCTTGCTATATAAACTTGGCACTCTTTTGCAAACTTTGCGGAAACGCATTTGCCTCGAGCCTATAAAATTTCAACAACTATAATTAATTTACGCACACTTATAAAACTGCCAGCAGAAAACTTTTTAATGAGAATAAATTCTAGTTAAAAAAAAAACAGCCAAAGAAAAGAGAAAAAAATTACACCAACATCCAAACAAAAAAAATAATTCACAGTAAAACATCAGCAGCAACAAAATCGGCATCAGCAGCAACAAGAAAACACAACAACAAATCGACCCCGACCAAGGTACTATGGGCCCGGGCCATTTGGAAGTCAGAGCACGATTTCACAACTCACCAAGATTCATCGATAAGTAAGTCTAATAATGAGTACAATGTGGTGTCATTATCCTATCACCATGGTTATATTGAAAACCTTAATCGTAATATCAATGATCTACGTCAACAATATTTGATAAAACTCAAGGAGTGAAATTGCAGCACCCACTGTTATTTTAGGACACGTCCCGTACCCGTCTACCTCTGGGCCCTGCCATGGACGCACCCTCTCAAGATAAACACGCACAAGGCATACGCCTGCAACCGTAGACCTCCTATATTGCCCCTCTTTGGTTGATACTCTTTTCGCAATAAAATTGGTTTTGTACACGTTTTCCAACTGTGGACTCAATAGACCCTTCCCATGAAATATGTAAATTGCACATAGCGCGTGCGCACTGACGTTTTGGTTGGCAAAATGAGGGAACATCGCGCTGTTTTGTACACGGCTAATGGGTGCGTGACGCAGACGCGATTGCGCGTCTGCTTAGTGCACAACTCTATGGCGTTTGCCAACCAACTGGGTCTGTACGCATGCGTGAATGTGATTAGCATATTTCATGGGAAGGGTCCATTGTCCTCTGTTGTTATAGGTGGCCGGTTTGAATGTGTATACCGGCACACCCTCACTCCCATCCCTAGTCTTCAATGACAGACTGTTCATTATGACATCGCCACACTACGGCTACGGCTGGGTCGCTGCGTCACCATACATTAAAGCGTTAGGCCTATGACGTCATTAGCAACAATGTCAGCAACATTAGTAGCCATATATAGGTGTAGCCAACTTGGATATGGCTTATTATAGGCTAAGCCTTTTCTTAAAACAACCGCCCTCTCGGGGTGAGATTATCCTCACTTAGTTTCGTCAAAAGAGGTCGCAATACCACCTGCCGAAAAGAGACACTAATCTCGCGGCTTTTCTGTTCTGCTCACATACTGAGTTTTTCTTCATATTATTCCAACAAGAAACAATGGTTTTATCGCGTTTAAACTTGATACGGTACACAACAAATTTATGCATTTGTTATACTACAAATAATTGATAAATCAAAAGTCCGTATGGTCTGATATATAGTCACACTCGGAAGACACTCTTACACTCCAATAACGATATCCATTAGCATATTTCATGGGAAGGGTCCATTGTCCTCTGTTGTTATAGGTGGCCGGTTTGAATGTGTATACCGGCACACCCTCACTCCCATCCCTAGTCTTCAATGACAGACTGTTCATTATGACATCGCCACACTACGGCTACGGCTACGGCTGGGTCGCTGCGTCACCATACATTAAAGCATTAGGCCTATGACGTCATTAGCAACAATGTCAGCAACATTAGTAGCCATGTATAGGTGTAGCCAACTTGGATACGGCTTATTATAGGCTAAGCCTTTTCTTAAAACAACCGCCCTCTCGGGGTGAGATTATCCTCACTTAGTTTCGTCAAAAGAGGTCGCAATACCACCTGCCGAAAAGAGACACTAATCTCGCGGCTTTTCTGTTCTGCTCACAAACTGAGTTTTTCTTCATATTATTCCAACAAGAAACAATGGTTTTATCGCGTTTAAACTTGATACGGTACACAACAAATTTATGCATTTGTTATACTACAAATAATTGATAAATCAAAAGTCCGTATGGTCTGATATATAGTCACACTCGGAAGACACTCTTACACTCCAATAACGATATCCATGACTACAATTCTGAGAAAGCTTTTGGGAGATTTTTCCAACAGAAGATGATTTTCAAATCCTCACGATTAAGATAAATGTAACTCCTTATTTCTCTTTAAAAAATAATATAGGCCTTGAGTAAATTAATATACCCAATAGTAGAGCCTCCAACAACCTGCAAAAGTGGAGACTTGTGGTTGAGAACTGATTGTGGATGTTTTTTTTGTTTTTTTTTAGATATGGCGCCCTCTTTAGTTGAGACATGTCGAGGGATGCGCTACACTAAAAAGAGAGATGCATCGAGTCTCATTAATAAAATCTAAACGTTTTTACAGTAAATCAAAGATAAGAACATATTGGCTTTATAGAAAGTACAACATGGTCCAATATACTGTGCCTCTTCAGTCGTTGACATCAAACCTGGTGCATTTTTGGTACATTAACCCACCACAATGGTCCTATTTTGCTGAAGAAAATTAGGTCGTGCATCTCAAGCCCTAAGACTGCTCATGTCCTTATCCGTGAGGATAAAGATAGGTCCTTGCCGCTAGATCCAGTGATCCATTGGGTACACTGATATCATTATAAACGTGCAGGGACATACGATGCCCAAACAATCACTGCTGTCACGTCCGCAATAGAATTTGACTGCGTATCTCTTCGTGAAATGAGGGTAGTTCAAAGGTCAATCTACACGCCGGCTGGAATGCCGGTGTCAGATGCAATTGTGTCCCCATGGCAATAACGCCGCTCCGACACTTTGCACAATCCATGCAATCGTGTCTGGGCTATGCAAAAACCGTCCAGCGATGTGCGCGCGTATAAAGCGAGCGTGCATGCACTGAACCTACGTATATGCAGCATGAATATTCATGTATTTTATGATTGCAGAGAATACGCGACGGCCGAACATTTCCCATGTCATTCATGGCCTGCCTATAAAAAAATGGCGAGCGTGTTCCGTCGACCAAGGGCGTATAATTTACTGCAAGGACGGTTTGGCACGGGCGGACACAACTGCATATGCAAATGTGTCCGGGCGGACACAATTGCATTATGCAGCAGCGTCCGGGCGGACACGATTGCATGCGCAAAACCGTCCGGCGAACATTATTGCATATGCAATAATGTCTTCCGTATAGTATTGCATAGAGGACATAATTGCATGCGACACCGGTCTCTGGCGTTGTTCACGAGTCTCGACGTGTGACGTCAGATATTCAGGCTACTCAAGCCGCGTCTGTTACTGCTGTGCACGCCATCTATGTTAAAGGCAGTGGACACTATTGGTAATTGTCAAAGACTAGCCTTCACATTTGGTGTATCTCAACATATGCATAAAATGACTAACCTGTTTAGCATTCTAAACTTGAGGTCTCGAAATCAAATTCGTGGAAATTTACTTCTTTCTCGAAAACTACGTTACTTCAGAGGGAGCCGTTTCTCACAATGCTTTATACCATCAACCTCTCCCTCTCCCTTATACTCGTTACCAAGAAAGGTTTTATGCTAATAAATATTTTGAGTAATTACCAATAGTGTCCACTGCCTTTAAATTCAGCATGTCAAGAGTTATGATAATAGCTGTAGGCTAATAACTGACAAAGAAGCCATCCCAACCAGCTGTTTGAACAATTCAACTTGATGGTCTACACATGAGTAATTCACAGACACAAACTAAATACAAAATTAACGAATTGTGAGTCAATCTAAAATACCTTTTCGCAACTTGTCTGTGAATCAAAGATTCTGGTTTAGA